>NC_058410.1:124231152-124531152 GCF_002201575.2 Neomonachus schauinslandi
TTCTTTCTTTCTTTCTTTCTTTCTTTCTTTCTTTCTTTCTTTCTTTCCTTCCTTTCTTTCTTTCTTTCTTTCTTCTCTTTCTTTCTTTCTTTCTTTCTTTCTTCTTTTTTTCTTCTTTTTCTTTCTTTCTTTCTTTCTTTCTTTCTTTTTCTTTCTTTTTCTTCCCCTTCCTCAGCCCTGATTAACTGACAAACGTGAGAACTTAGCCCATTTGGTTTGTGATGAAATCCAGGATTAATTAGCCATTCTCAGTGCTTAATTCTCCCAGACTGACCTGACCCAGTCACTTCTGATTTTCCAAGCTAGACTCTTGCATCGTCCTGGTGGAGGGAACACGTTAGCACGTTATGAATACAAAGATGAAGCAGTCTTGCCTTTTTATTTTACCCAACTTCCTTTGCCATTCTACAAAAACTTCTTAATTTCTTATAAAATTATATGTCCTTTGAGATCAGGTTAAAAGTCAACTTTAAGCTGCTAATTTCATAAAGACATCTTTTAGATTGGTGACCAACTCTTATTTGTGAGTATATTCTGTGCCTGGACCTCTCCTGGTTTTAGCACTGAAAGTCCAGCACCCTAGGCCTGGGAAAACCAGGATGGTTGGCCATCTGACTTTTACATATCCTCAACTTCATGAACTTACTTAATGCTAAAAGCAGACTTTCCAAACCATACATTTGCCTTAAAATAGTGATTTCAACTCTGGTGAAGTCTCCACGTATGCCTTTGTCTTTCTGGTGGTTGTCCCAATCTGTAATGGTCTGTATCTGATCCACTTGTGTCTGGAGTGCTATAAATCCAATTAATATGGCAGTGAAAACACATTCTTGGATTGGGCCTACAGTGATTCTTTTAATCCCAGATATAGCTGAGCACCATATCTTAGATCCAAAATCTAATACAGTAAGCCTTAAAAAATATGACTCATATAAGCCTAGAAGTTCACATGACCCATTCTCAGTAAAGACGTCATATTTAAAAAGCAATTCAAGTTTTATGTACATTATAAACACTAACATATTGCTCATTTTATCCTTATTATAATAGCATTAAATATCACAAAGTGGAAAGAATTATGGGTGAGTTATGGGTACTGTGGAGTTCTGCTAAGTCGTTCTGTACCCTGGTGAAGATAGTAAAGAGGGTATCCACCTCTGTTCCCTCCAGCTTGAGGTCTCTGTTAGAGTCAGAAGGCTCCTTAAAAATCAGTCAGCATTGCTCTCCTTCAATAGTTTTCTACAGTGTATGTGGTTAATAAATTCTGGGTGATTAAATGGCCTTGTTAAGCTCAATTTCTCAGAGTCATTGTCTACTAAATATTTCATTTTCCATTAAAGTTATGAGCATCTGTATCCTAAGATTTGTATAGAATATAGATGATAGACTAAAATTTTGGTGATAGACAGCTCTTGATGATTCTGTAAGAACTTTTCCATATGATCACTCTCTTTCATGGTTATTGGGCTCAGCAGAATGGCAACAACACATTTAAAGATAGGCTCTATTTTGACACTGTGCATTCTGTGCATCAGGGACCCCTACTTCACCTTGTGATTTTTTACACAAAAAATGTCAGTGATGCAAGAAGGAGGGTGGCAGCCTAAGGAGGAGGGTGGGTAAGATAGTTGAGTAGTGTGTACCGCAATGGAGGAAACCAGTGCTTAAAGGAAAGTAAGTATTGGCCTGAAGGGGACAATGAGAAGGGACAGAAAGCTGGTAGTCCCTTTGAGCTCATGGAACTGGGGAATAAGTATAGAAGAATTAGCAGAACTCGCTCCAGAGGGCTGCTAGGGAAGCAGTTCCCTCAGGGGGAGCAAGGAGATAGAGCAACCTTCAGAGAGGAAGTTGTGAAGAGAGCTGAGGACAAAGGGGGTTTCGATTACAGGGTGAGGAAGATGTGAGCGGGCTCACTGCAGAGGAAGCTTTGAAGAAGAGCCAGCGTTGGAAGGAAGAGCAGTGAGGTGATGACGATCTCGTGGATATCATCACTGTGAGACAGGCCTGATGTTTGTCAGGACTACCAGACCTTCACCACCACCTCTGGCCCCAGAGGACTCTTGTGTTCCTGAAGTGGGAACCTGCATCCTCCTCTGCACACACAACACGGAGCCCCTGCTACTACTACCCATGCTGAGAATCTGACGATGGGCTCTTCTTTCAGGCCTGAAGGCACTGGCAAGTAGGGAGCTTGCCCTCAGAAGACCAAATTTTCCACCTAAGGTAGCTAATGTACACTATGTGCTGTGCCTGAGAGTCCCTTGCATCCTGCTACACCGACAGAACTACCCCCTGCCAAAAGAACACAGCAGCTGAGATAAGCAGTTTTGGAATTTGTAGGGCCTAACACTTAACAACTGCTAGAACCTTCAACAGGTAAGGTAAGGTATTGGCTATTCTAACTCTGTTTCTTCATCTTTAACATGGGAATAATAATAGCTCATTATAGCAGTACATGGCCTCTTTGATTGAGAGCCTAATTTGGATCTTTTTCAAAAGAAAAGTTCTGGGGTTTTGGGGTTTTTTTTAGATATATATATATTTTTTTATCAGAGAGAGAGAGAGAGAGCCAAGCAGGGAGAGCAGCAGGCAGAGGGAGAAGCAGGTTCCCCACTAAGCAAGGAGCCTGATGTGGGACTTGATCCCAGGATTCTGGGATCATGACCTGAGCTGAAGGCAGATGCTTAACTGACTGAGCCACCCAGGCATCCCTCAAAAGAAAAGTTTGGGTAGAATAGTTTGAGATCTATTTTCGAAAAGAAAAGTTTGGATGTAAGGAAGATGGTGAAGTAGGAAGCATCCAGAGTCCCTCTCTCCATGTAGACAATAATTGCACTGGCAGAAATTTCTCTGATGTAGCTATTTTATACCCAGGGAATCTACTGAAGGCTTGCAACATCTAGAAGAAGGCTTAAATGGTAAGTTGTAGTTAATTTTGGTCAACTTCAACTCTTAACACAGTAGCATCCCCCACCCACCAGACCCCTGGCAGGCAGCCATGCATATGTTCCTGAAGCAGCTTGCACACAGTTTGCAAAAGCTAGGATGGGTGAGAAGGACCTTGTCCTCTAAATAATAGGGATCTGTCTCTGATCACTGATTGCTGCTTCTGATTGCAGAGATGCAGACACAGAGATAGGCAACATTGTTGTAGTTTTCATTGCCATTTTTATAAACCCTGACTTCTCCAGCCAAAGTGCTTTCAGGGAGATTTAAACAGTTGGCCCCTGTTTTGGGAGACTTTTTTCCCTTCATGCTCCCCTTTTTTTCCTTTTGGGGGCTAGACATTTAAGGACTAGGACATTCAAAAGCAACTGCATACACATTTAAAAATATGAATACATATACATTTACACACTTGAATTTAAAAAGTCACAGCATGTACCCAGGGAAAGGCACAGGCTCAGAAAAGCCCTGAGAAGACCTTAGGTTTATATCTCAGGCTGATTTCTATAAAAACAAAACCAAAAACCAGCAAGGGGAGAATTTGCATTCCACACTTCACACATGATAAGATTCAAATGTCCAGTGTTCAACAAAAAGAATCACAAGGCATATAAAGAAACAGGAAACTATGACACATTCAAAGGAAAAAAAAATAGAGAACAGACACCATCCCTGAGAAAGACCAGATGGCAGATTTATTAGACAAAGACCTTAAAACAACTGTCTTGAAGATGGTCAAAGAGCTAAAAGAAGCTTTAGACAGAGTCAAGAAAAATGATGTGTGAACAAGATGTAAATGTCAATAAAAAGATAGAAAACATAAAAAAGAGATCACAAGCTGAAAACTACAAAAACTGAAATGAAAAATTCATGAAAGAGAATCAGATCAGCTTTAAGTAGGTGGAAGAAATGGTGAACTTGAAGACAGGATCATCAACATTCTCAAGTCCAAGAAACAAAAAAGAAAAAAAAGCTAAAGAAAAGTCAACTGAGGGCACCTGGGTGGCTCAGTTGGTTAAGCGACTGCCTTTGGCTCAGGTCATGATCCTCTGTAGCCTTGTGTAAGCGTCATGCTTCTCCCTCTGACCTCCCCTCTCTCGTGTTCTCTCTCTCAAATAAATAAATAAAATCTTTAAAAAAAAAAAAAAAAGAAAGAAAAGAAAAGTCAACTGAGACTATAGGACATGTGAGATGCAATCCAGTGGACCAGCATACATATTGTAGGAGTCTCAGAAGGAGGAGAGAGAGAAGAGGGCAAAGAAATTATTTGAAGAAACAATGGTTGAAAACTTCCCAAATTCGATTAAAGCCATGGAAATAAATATCCAAGAAGCTCAATGAACCCCAGTAGGATAAACTCAAAGAAACCCACACCAAGAGGCATCATAATCAAACTATCAAGACAGAAAATCCTGCAAGCTTGCTTTAGCAGCACATATACTAAACTAGGAACAATGCAGAGAGGAGTAACATGACCCCTGTGTAAGGATGAGAGAATCTTGAAAGTAGCAAGAGAGAAGTGACTCATCACATACTAGGGATCAATAGTTGCAGAAAAAATGGTGATGGAGAACACAGCTTCCCCCTTATCCCACGAGTGATTGGACAGCTATCTACAAACAAAAACAGTTCTGGGAGACCTCTAGAGTCCACTTAGAAAGTTTAGCAACACAGTGTAACAAAAATAACTGAGAATAATCAAGAATTGCATTTGCTTGTATCATCCCATACCCCAAACTGGCATTGTGGAGCATCAAGAAGGAACTTGCCAGCTAGAAAGAGTTCCTCTCACCAGGAAAGAAGAGCAGGATGAGCAACAAGTTTTTCCATCCTCTTGGGGCACTGCGCAAGTGACCTGCTTCAGTTCCACCCCAACCAGACTAGCAAAACTGAGCTAGGAACAAGGAAGAAAGGCAGTGGCTTGATTAGCAGATGCAGTTTACAGAGATCTGATCTGCAGACAAACTCAGCAAACTTTGCTACTGACAAAGCCAATGACCAGCACAGCTGCCACAGACACCCTGCAGATTTTGCCAGATTTTACCCCATAGGTAAGCACATTTGTTCATTGACACTAGTTGATTAATTTCCTCCTCATTCTCTCCCACCCTGACCCCGCCAGAGACAGCCATCTGACAGCCATCCAAGGTCTCCGTGCCTGCAGCTGTGCAAGTGTACCTTAATCCCTCCTCGCCTCTGCCAGGGCCCTGGAGCCATGCCTGCAGCCAGCTTGGGCCTCTGCAGCTGCATGAGCACAAGACCCTAGCCTAGAACCCTCTCCCTGATGACCCCCCTCCTGTGCCCTGCTGTGCCCATGGAGGTTAGCCCCTCTAGGTGTGTATCTACATACCACCAGGCTGAGGCCTATCATCTGCTCCACAAGAGTATGCATGCCCTGGAGGTGGGAATGGGGGGAGAGTGTAAAGCCACAGGTGAGCATGCCAACAGCCAGAGCCCTCCCCCCATCCAATTGCTTGTGGGTCTGCATCAGACCCTGCCTTCTGTCACTGGCCAGCAGCACTGTGCCCAGCAGCTAGCCCCTTCCACTGTGTACCGGCATGTCCCTCGGGTGATTCCTGTCACTGACCTCCACTACAGTATGCATGCCTGGGAGGAGGATATGCAGCCACAGGAGAGCAGCCTGATAATCAGGGCCAGTTTCTGGTGAGCTCATAGTTGGCCCCAGCCCTTGGTATCTGCCTTGGCCCCATCACTATGTGTGTGTCTGTAACACCCCTGCCACTACATAGGCACCTGCAGCTGACCCCCACAGCTGAGTGTGTGCACACTTATGGTTCTGGCCACCACCACTGCCTGCTGAAGTTCCTGGTACCTAGGAGTGCTGCTGAAGACTCCAAAAGCTATTGTAGCCACGGCAGACCCTTTGAAGTTCTCACCAAGGACCATACAGTTGTTAATGTTGTGGGCCCCAGTGACTTGAGCCAAAGAGACATCATGCCCCCTCAGACCCAGTGCTGCCTTGTGTTCCCAAACTTGGCACCATACACCATTAAACCCAGGGTCACAGCACAGTCCAGCATGCCCCCATCCACAGGTGAAAGCTTCTCTTCCTGAAATCAATCTATAAAGTCTAGAAGAGGTAACTGCTTCAGACATCTACACAAGGCTACAGGGATCATGAAGAATCAAGGAACATGTCTCCACCAAAGGAATACAGTAAACTTCCATTAATTGTCACCAAAGAAACGGAGATGTGGGAATTGCTGAACAAAGAATTCAAAAAATCTCTTGATGCTCAGAGAACTACAAGAAAACATAGATAAATGATTTAACAATATCAGGAAGACAAAACAAGAACAAAATAAGAAGTTCAACAAAGAGATAGAAAACATTAAAAAGAACCAAATGTTGGAGCTGAAGAATGCAATGACCATACACACCTCAACATAAGAAGGGCTATCTATGACAAGCCCACAGCTGAGAGCATCCTCGATGGGGAACATCTGAGAGCTTTTTTTCTAAGATAAGAAATGAGACAAGGATGCTTACTCTCACCACTCTTATTCAACATAGTACTGGAAGTCCTAGCCAGAGCAATCAGGCAAGAAAAAGAAATAAAAGCCATCCAAACAGGAAAGAAAGAGATAAAACTATCTTTGTTGTAAATGATATGATATTATATAGAGAAAATCCTAAAGACACCACAAAAAACTGCTAAAATGAATCAATAAATTCAGTAAAGTTTCAGTATAAAAAATCAACATACTGGGGTGCCTGGGTGGCTCAGTCGTTAAGCATCTGCCTTCGGCTCAGGTCATGATCCCAGTGTCCTGGGATCGAGCCCCGAGTTGTGCTACCTGCTCAGCGGGGAGTCTGCTTCTCCCTCTCCCACTCCCCCTGCTTGTGTTCCTGCTCTCACTATCTCTCTCTCTATCAAATAAATAAATAAAATCTTTTTTTAAAAATTAAATAAATATAAATAAATAAATAATCAATATACTAAAAACAGTTGTAGTTCTTTTTTTTTTTTTAAGATTTTTTATTTATTTATTTGACAGAGAGAGACACAGCTAGAGAGGGAACACAAGCAGGGGGAGTGGGAGAGGGAGAAGCAGGCTTCCCGCCGAGCAGGGAGCCCGACGCGGGGCTCGATCCCAGCACCCTGGGATCACGACCTGAGCCGAAGGCAGATGCCCAACGACTGAGCCATCCAGGCGCCCCAAACAGTTGTATTTCTTATATGAACTCTACCTCTGAAACTAATAATACACTATATGTTAATTAATTGAATTTAAATAAAATAAAATAAAAATTAAAAAAATTGTACAAATCTGTAGTTTGTGATAACAACAAAAAATTTTTTTAAGTTGCATTTCTATACACTAACAACAAACTATATGGAAAAGAAATAAAGAAAACAATCTCATTAACAATAACATCAAAAACAATAGAATACTTAGAAAAAAAATTAACTGAGGAGGTAAAAGATCTATACCCTGAAAACTACAAGACTTTGATGAAAGAAATTGAAGAAGACACAAATGGAATGATATCCCATGTTCATGTATTAGAAGAATTAGTATTGTTTGAATGTCCATATTATCAATAGTCGTCTATAGATTCAGTGCAACCCCTATCAAAATTCCAATGGCATTTTTCATAGAAATAGAAAAAACAATACCATAATTTGTATGGATCTACAAAAGAACCGCATAGTCAAAGCAATCCTAAGAAAGAAGAAGAACAAAGGTGGAGGTATCACATTTCCTGATTTCAAACCATACCACAAAGTTATAGAAATCAAAACAGTATGGTACTGGAAAAAAATAGACCAAAGAAACAGAATCAAGAGCCCAGAAATAAATTATTGCATATACAGTTGATCTTTAAACAATGCAAGGGTAAAGGGTGTCCCCAACCCCCTGCCTGGGCAGTTGAAAATTTGTGTATAACTTTGACTCCCCCAAACTTAACTACTAATAACAGCCTACTGTTGACTGGACACCTTACCAATAACATAAACAGTTGATTAATACACATTTGTATGTTATATGTATTATATACTTTGTCCTTACAATAAAGTAAGCTAGAGGGGAAAAAAGTTTTAAGAAAATCTAAGGAAGGGAAAATACATTTATGGTACTATGCTGTATTTATCAAAAAATAAGTCCACATATAAGTGGATCCACACAGTTCAAACCTGTGTTGTTCAAGGGTCAACTGTACAGCCAACTAATATTTGACATGGGAGCCAAGAATACTCAATGGGAAAAGGATAGTATCTTCAATAACTTGTATTGGGAAAATTGGATAACCAGATGCAGAAGAATAAAATCAGACCCCTCTCTTACACCATTCACAAAATGAAATGGATTAAAGACTTAAACACAAGACCTGAAACCATAAAACTACTAGTAGATTCCATAGGGACAAATTTCCTGACATTAGTTTTAGCAGCAATATCCTAGATATGACAACAAATGCACAAGCAACTAAAGCAAAAAGAAATAAGTGGGACTACATCAAATTAAAAGACTTCTGCACAGCAAAAGAAACAATCAACAAAAGTAAAAGGCAACAAATGGAACAGGAGAAAATATTTGCAAATCATATATCTGTTAAAGGATTAATATCCAAATCCTATGAAGAATTCATGTAATTCAATAGCAAAAAACAAACAACCTGATTTTAAAATGGGTAGAGGAACCAAATAGACATTTTTCCAGAGAAGACATACAAATAGCCAAGAGGTATATGAAAAGGTGCTCATCATCACTAACCAGCAGGAAAATGCAACCCAGAATCTCAATGAGATATCACCTCACACCTGTTAGGATGGCTACCATCAAAAAGACAAGAAATAACAAGTGTTGGTGAGGATGTGGAGAAAAGGGAATCCTTGTGCACTGTTGTTTGGAATGTAAATTGGTGCAGCCACTATGGAAAACAGTATGGAGGTATCTAAAAAAAATTAAAAATAGAACTACCATATGATCCAGCAATTCCACTTCTGGATATACATCCAACAGAAATGAAAACAGGATCTCAAAGAGATATCTGCACCCTCAGGTTCATTGCAGCATTATTCACAAAAGCCAAGATATAGAAACGATCTACATGTCCATCAATGGATTCATGGACAAAAAAGACATGGTGTATATATAATGGAATATTATTCAGCCATGAGAAAGAAGAAAATATTGCCATTTTGACAACTTGGATGAACCTTGAGGACATGAAATAAGTCAGACAGAAAAAGACAAATGCTGTATGATATCACCTATACATGAAATCTGAAAAAGTCAAATTCAGATAAACAGAGAGTAGAGTGTTGGTTACCAGGGCCTGGATAAACCCTTTCTTCCACCCCAGTTCACTAACAGTTCCACAGAACACAGAAGTAAGGAAATAGAAATGGCTGGCTGTAGAGTAAAGTCTCTGACTTTGGCCTTGGAGCCAGTAACGCAGAGGAGGGGCTTGAGGGGAGAGAGAAAGAGAGGGAGGGGGGAAAGGGAGAGAGAGGAGGGGGGAGGGAGGGACTGTGGTAGGGAGGGACAAGAGAGACAGAAAGAGAGAAGAGGGATGTCACTCACTGGGAAATAAGTAGCAACAGATTTTTGTCAGAAATAGAAGAAACAGATTTCTCTAGAATAGCATGGGTAAAGGACTCTGTTCTCAAATGTGGAGCAATCATCTCTGGGAGCTTACTGCAAATAGTAATAAGTGCTCTGACACAATAAAGCAACATTCATTTAAAAATTGGACATTGAAACCAGAATCTCTGGGCAATTATTTATAATATTTTTTATGGTGCCAATTTTAAATACAGTTTTAGTTAAGACATTGCATTTTCCACTTAACAATACAGTGCTTATAAAGTGCAATGTTTATTTCCTTTCCCTGTGCACATATTCCATATTCAAGTATCAAGAATGCCCAGTTTATTTACTATAGCAGCTCAACATTAAAACTGCCATGGAATTTGCTACAAATTTGGGTCCTTCGAATATTTTGTGTGGAACAATGCTAGACCTATTCTCAGGTTGGCTTAATCAAACTCTTCGATGGTGGGTCCAGAGGAGGCACCACCAGAGGGAGCAGCTCCACCACCAGGGAAGCCTCCAGGCATTCCTCCTGGCATGCCCCCTGCACTCTGATTCAGTTGGTAATGATGGGATTGCAGACTTTCTCCAGCTCTTTCTGCTGGTGTTCAAATTCTTCCTTCTCTGCAGTCTGGTTCTTATCAAGCCATTTGATGATTTCATTGCACTTGTCAAGAATCTTCTGTTTGTCCTCATCATTGATCTTGCCCTGAAGTTTTTCATCTTCAACAGTTGCTTTCATGTTGAATGCATAAGACTCAAGTGAATTCTTGGAGGACACCTTGTCCTGCTGTTTCTCATCTTCAGCTTTGTACTTCTCAGCTTCCTGGACCATGCGCTCAATGTCTTCCTTGCTCTAGCGGCCCTTGTCATTAGTGATGGTAATCTTGTTCTCTTTTCCTGTGCTCTTATCCACAGCAGAGACATTGAGGACACCATTAGCATCAATATCAAAAGTGACTTCAATCTGAGGAATGCCACGAGGGGCAGGAGGTATGCCTGTGAGTTCGAACTTGCCAAGTAGGTTATTATCCTTGGTCATGGCACGCTCACCTTCATATACCTGAATAAGCACACCAGGCTGATTGTCAGAGTAGGTAGTGAGGGTTTGTGTCTGTTTGGTAAGAATGGTAGTATTACGCTTGATGAGAACAGTCATGACTCCTCCAGCAGTTTCAGTGCCAAGAGAAAGCGGAGTGACATCCAACAGCAGCAAATCTTGAACGTTTTCAGATTTGTCTCCAGAAAGGATGGCTGCCTGGAGAGCTGCACCGTAAACAACAGCCTCATCAGGGCTGATGCTCTTATTCAGTTCTTTTCTGTTGAAGAAATCTTGTAGAAGTTTCTGAATCTTGGGAATATGGGTAGAACCACCCACCAGGACAATATCGTGGATCTGAGACTTGTCTAGCTTGGCATCCCGGAGGGCTTTCTTTACAGGGTCCAGGGTGCCACGGAACAGATCAGCATTTAATTCTTCAAACCGGGCATGAGTAATAGAGGAATAGAAGTCGATTCCTTCATATAGAGAGTCAATCTCAATACTGGCCTGCGTGCTGGAAGAAAGTGTACGCTTAGCACCTTCACAAGCAGTACGGAGATGACGAACTGCCCTCTTGTTTTCACTGATGTCCTTCTTATGTTTGCCCTTGAACTCTGCAATAAAAGGGTTGACCATTCTGTTGTCAAAGTCTTCTCCACCTAAGTGGGTGTCTCCAGCTGTGGATTTGACCTCAAAGATCCCATCTTCAAGAGTAAGGATTGACACATCAAAAGTGCCACCTCCTAAGTCAAGGATCAGCACATTCCTTTCAGCACCAACCTTTTTGTCTAAGCCATAAGCAATAGCAGCAGCAGTTGGCTCATTGATGATTCGAAGTACATTGAGACCAGCAATAGTTCCAGCATCTTTGGTAGCCTGACGCTGAGAGTCACTGAAGTATGCAGGTACTGCTGCGACAACTGCATTGCTAACAGTCTTCCCAAGGTAGGACTCTGCAATTTCCTTCATCTCCATCAAAACCATAGAGGACACCTCTTCTGGATAGAAACTTTTTGTCTCTCCCTTGTATTCTACTTGGACCTTGAGCCTGCCAGCATCATTCACCACCATGAAAGGCCAATGCTTCATATCAGATTGGTCAACAGCATCAAATCTACATCCAATCAGGCGTTTGACATCAAAAACTGTGTTGGTGGGGTTCATTGCAACTTGATTCTTTGCACCATCACCGATCAATCGTTCGGTGTCAGTGAAGGTGACATAACTTGGGGTGGTTCAGTTTCCCTGATCACTGGCAATTATTTCCACTTTCCCATGCTGGAAGACACCCACGCAAGAGTAGGTGGTGCCAAGATCAATGCCAACTGCAGGTCCCTTAGACATGGTTGCTTCTGTGTGGGCCTGGCTCGGCTTGAGAAGAAAACAGCTGTCTGGTGATCTAGCCCAGCGTTCAATGAGACCCTATAATATTTTTAATATTGTTTCCATGTTAACCGTACAGAAAATTGCACATAGCTCCCATTCTGTTTGAAAGAATGTCAGCCATTTTCACTGAATCTCTTTGTTGTTTTCATGAAGTCCCAAGGTAAGGACCCTTGCATAGATAGCAGTGGGTGTGTTCTGCCTATTACAGCAAAAAAATTCTAGAACCCAATGTGGGCAAGAACAGATAAACAGCCCTGCTCCCAGAATGTGTCTTGACCAGAGGTAATATGGTCTGGTTAACCTACCTCAAATTCTCATAATAGTACCTGTGCTTTCACTGACTTGCCATTAACAGAAAATCACTGAAACGGCTACTTACATGTGACACACATTGTGTTTTTTAGTCTAGTTAACCTCTTACCTTCACCCAAGAACTAACGTGCGGATGGCTCTATCCTCACAAAGGTTACCTGGTCATGGCTGGAATCCTCATCTGAGTGTCTCTACAGGGGTGGAGGGAGGAGGTGGGAACACAAGGGAAGAAGTTAACCATCATTACATGAGTGCCTTGTCCCAGGCACTATGCTTCCACAAATGTTTATGATTAATTGCCTTAATTCTGAGAGGCTGGTACTACTGTGTCCATTTTCCAGATGGGGAAACTGAGGATTAAAGAACTGAGTAATTTGCTCAAGATCCCAGAGTAAAGACATGGGAAAGCCAAAATTCCAAATGAGCTCTGCCCTACTCCAATGCCTCTGGTCTTTTCACAGGCTCATGCCATCACCTAATCTTTTTTTTTTTTTTTTTAAGATTTTATTTATTTATTTGACAGAGAGAGAGAGACACAGCGAGAGAGGGAACACAAGCAGGGGAGTGGGAGAGGGAGAAGCAGGCTTCCCGCTGAGCAGGGAGCCTGATGCAGGGCTCGATCCCAGGACGCTGGGATCATGACCTGAGCCAAAGGCAGATGCTTAACGACTGAGCCACCCAGGCACCCCTGCCATCACCTAATCTTGAGCTTACTCTCAGTGTCAAGTCATCCAGAGTATTTCTAAACACACTTCTGATAATTGTCTTATTATAAGGCATGCCAAGGAGATGGAGGAATGATGCCTGGTTATAGGAGGAGATGTAGAGATAGAAAGAAGAGTAGGCAGGAGACAAGAACTGACTTGCTTTTACCATGATGAAATCAGGGTATCTAAGATTGTTTCAGATCTCTGTATGTTACATTGCAAGGCCAAATACAACATGTCCCTCAAGATTTGGCCCAAATGCTACCTGACCCATGCTGTGCTGTCTCCACTTTCTACCCCACTTTTTATTTTTTTAATTTTTTATTATTATTATTTTTTAAAGATTTTATTTATTTATTTGACAGAGAGAGACACAGCGAGAGAGGGAACACAAGCAGGGGGAGTGGGAGAGGGAGAAGCAGGCTCCCCGCAGAGCAGGGAGCCCGATGTGGGACTCGATCCCAGGACCCTGGGATCATGACCTGAGCTGAAGGCAGTCGCTCAACCAACTGAGCCACCCAGGCGCCCATCTACCCCACTTTTTAATTCCCTTGGTTCAGTTAAATGGGTTTTATTTACCCAACTGCCATCTCAGGACTGAATATATTCTACCTTGCGTCCCTCTACCTCCCACACAGGCAGAGATCTTCGAAGTAGGAGGAAGGGATCCTGAGCTAAGTAGGTCTCTGGTCACCATGCCAGAATCTACTCAGAGGTTGAGATTATGGCTTCAATTCAGGGGATTGAGGGACAGAGCCAAAGGGGACCTACTAAAAGGTAACCTCAGAACAGTTGAAAACCATGCACATCCTCCCAGATGGAGCTACTGTGTTACTCCCAAATCAGTAGTTCAAGTTTTTGGTCCTGGGACCTCTTTATTGTAACTATTGCTGTTGTCATCATTGTTGTTTTTGAAGACCGTGAAGAAGCTTTTGTTTATGTGGGTTATACCATACTTACCATAATAGAAATTAAAACAGAAAAATCTAAAATATTGATTGATTTAAAAAAATTGTATGTTAACATAAAAAACCTTCTTTTATGGAAAAACCCTATATTTTCCAAGACAAAAGAAAATTAGAAAGGCAGCAATGTTTTATACATTTTGCACATCTTTTTAGTGATTGGCTTAAAAGAGGACAGTGGGGGTGCCTGGGTGGCTCAGTTGGTTAAGCCTCTGCCTTCGGCTCAGGTCATGATCCCAGGGCCCTGAGATCGAGCCCCGCATCAGGCTCCCTGCTCAGCTCAGTGGGGAGCCTGCTTCTCTCTCTCCCTCTATCTACTGCTCTGCCTACTCGCACTCTCTCTGTCAAATAAATAAATAAAAACTTAAAAAAAAAAAAAGAGGACAGTGGATTCGCTTACCTACTTCTGCACTCAGTCCTTGTCAGGTTCCAAATACAGTTACGTCTCCTTTATTGTTAATTACCTAAGACCCAGTGTCTGCTTCTTAAGGGTTTCGCCTCCTTGAGGAGTCCAAATGGGGCTCTCTCTGCCTAGAGAGAGGAGATGGTTGGAGCCCAATGAAACCACTTGGGCCACTGCTTGTCTTTGTCACATGGGATCACTAATGGAAACAAGTTCTGTCCAGATGCTGTCTGCCCAGACCCACTTCCCCAACAATCTGCCCAAGCCCACCGTCTCCATGGGAATAGGATGCTCCAAAGGCACAGCCTTTACTTCACACCCCATCCTCAACCATCGTTCTCCAAACCACAGCATCTGTGCTCAAAAGAGAGTGGACTGGAGGAGCGTCCCTGCCACACCCTGGTCCTACCCCCCACAGCCTGCACACCCTCTGTCCTTCTTGCCCTTTTCTGCTTCTGGGTCTTGCCTAGACCCTGTGTGGTTGGCTCAGCTTCAGGCATCCTTGGGGGATACTCAGTGGGTACCCATTTCCAACCTATAGCCTGCACTGAGGACTCTTGGCTTTGTCTGCCTCCAGAGGTTATCTTTTCCCTTCTTCTTTCATAGTCCCCTATTATTTTTCCTGTTTTATCAATGGCATGTTTGATTTTACAGCTCTGTATCTCCACACTATTCAAGTATATAAAATTGCCTTAATGTCTGCTGTTTGTTTTCCATTTTATCTTTCTGCTTTAATTTCCTTTATTTTCTTTAAGGTAAAAATGTCCTGCTTCCAACTTGTTTTCCTGGATTTTCTATTAACTATTTTTAATTGGAAAAGTAATAAAAGCACGAGATGAAATGGAAAATGATAAAAGGGTAAACAATGAAAAGCAAGCAAGACCGCTGGTCTGCTAATCCCTGTCTCCAGAGGCAACAGTGTTACCAGCATCTGCTGTTTTCTTCCAGAAACGGTCTATGCATATAATAAGCATACTCCTCCCCCTTTATTGAACCAATAGAAGCTTGCTTTTCACACAGTCTGGACCTTTGGTTTTCTTTTTAACCTTGTATCTTGGAGACTGTTTTAAATCAGCATGCAAAGACCTACCCCAATATTTGTAAGGGTTGCACCAATAACACAAATTATGGATGTACATAATGTATCGAATCTGTCCCCTTTTTATAGAGCACGTAGGTTGTTTCTGATCTCTTCCTGTTACAAATAGTACTTCAGTAAAGTATGTACATACACATGAGATTATGGAAAAAGTTCTAGAAGTACAGTTCGTATGTCAAAACTATTTGCTTTGAAAATGTTGGTAGATATTATCACATTGCCCTCCAATGCATAGGTCATAGGTATCGTAGGTGTTGGAAGTATTGTTCCCTGTATGTTTTCTTTAGATTTTGTTTATTATATATATATTTTTTGTCATGAAGAAATGATAGGTTTTTATGCAAGTAAATTATTTTTTTATGCTTTGCAGGTAAATTCATGTATGGCTTTTGACCTGTGTTTCTTCCTTAATTCAGGTCTTCTCCTATCTAAGATTTTTTTTCCCCTGTACTGTGCTTTTTTCTAGTCTCTTTTGTTTTCAATTTTGACATTAAAATTTTCAGTCTCTCTGGAATTTATTTTGAGAAGTAGAATCAAGGAAGAGCTTTATTTCTTCCCAAATGGTCAACTGGTTTTACCAGTAGTAATTTTTTTATACATTTTTTAAAAAAAGATTTATTCATTCATTTTAGAGAGAGTTGGGGGGAAGGGGCAGGGGGTGAGGAGAGTGAGAATCCCAAGCAGACTCCATGCCAAGCACGGAGCCCAATGTGGGGCTTGATCCTAGGACCCCTGAGACCAGCACCTGAGCCGAAACCAAGAGCAGGAAGCTCAACTGACTACACCATCCAGGCGCCCCATCAGTAGTAGTTTTTAAATAATTCATCTTTTCTCCACTGATGCTAAATATCACCTTCATCACATAGTTCCTATTGTTATTTCTAGGTTCTCTGTTCTGTTTTAGTGATCTGTTTTCTTAGTCACATGTGTTAAGTAAATAGCTTTAAAATATGCTTTAATATGTGTTAGGACCAACCTCCTCCTCATTCTTTTTTTCTTCTCAGACTTTTCCTGGTTAGTTTCTTTTCTTTTTTTTATTTATTCATTTGAGACAAAGAGATAGAGAGAGAGAGCATGAGCAGGGAGAGAGGCAGAGGGAGAGGGAGAAGCAGGCTTCCTGCTGAGCCAGGAGCCCGATGTGGGGCTCAATCCCAGCACCGTGGGATCATGACCTGGGCCGAAGGCAGACGCTTAACCATCTGAGCCACCCAGGCCCCCCGTTCCTGGCTATTTTCATATGAATTTTAGTATATAGCTCTCCAACATATTTTTATTTTTGGGGTTCCCAGTAAATTTGTGGATTCTCTTAGGAAGAATGAACACCTCTCTACTATTGTTTCTTCCTATTCAAGTACAGGGCCCTTCTTTTCATTTATTTATGTATTCTTTTGTGTCTCTCAATAAAAAAACAGTTTTCTTCAATGTACAGATTTGAGCCTATATATTTCTTGTTAAGTTTATCTGCAGATATTTTATACTTCTTGTAGCTTTTATTAAATGGAATATGTCCTCCTTGCCCTAAGTTTTTAGTTTCATTATTTAAAACAAAATCAAGTATCTTTATTTGGGGGGGGTATTATTTTACTTTTAACTCTTTAATATTTAATTCATTCTTAATCCTTCAATCCTTCTATTTTTGTGATTTAAACTTATTTCTCAGGCTTTAGCTTTTTGTCTCCTTTATCCCAAACATGATCGATAAGCAGTTTTCTGTTTCATGTACCGACTATTACCCAATGTATACTTTCTCAATGTCCACCAACACCCGCAAACCACCATTCATGTATGACAACTAACAAACATCTCTGTCTTCCAGATGGGCCTGACTTTCAGTCAACAATTCAGTTCTGGCTGAATTACCACCTCTGCCTGTAGAGCAGTGATTTCCCAACTACGTGAATATTTTATTTCATTTTTGCCCTTTCTTAATATAAAAGAATGAACAACTCTAAAATAAAAGGGGTTGATTTTATTTGTAACACAAATGAGATAAAGATATTAGTTGTGCCCCAAACTTTTAGCTTACTAGGCTTACATAGGTTTAACGTGTGTTCATTAGAAATAGCTGAAGGGTAGGTAAGGGGTTTGTGTGTGTGTATGTGTGTGAGGTGATGAGAATATTCTAAAACTGGCTGTGGTGATGGTTGCATGTATCTGTGAATACACTACAAAAACACATTAAAAAAAAAAGCTTAAAAAAAACATTGATTTTTATACTTCAAATGGGTGAATTTCATGGTATGTGAATTATACTTCAGTAAAGATATTTTCAAAACAGTAAAAGCAAATGAAAGAGGCTGTTAAAAATGTGGGGGAAAAGAACATCAAAGATTATATCCATAAACCTGGGGTAGGAGTATAGGAAATGGAGAGAACTTGAACATTTTGGGATGACAATTGTCATAAAAAATTCTTTTGATCCAAATGCAAAGAGTTTTTCTTAAGAGGTTTTGATAGGCATAAAAGAACTACTGATAGGGATACAAATAAGTTCTAAAGAGAAGATAAGAAAGTTGATAGGATACCATCAAAATCCCCTGCTCAGTCTGTGCAGATTTACCCCAACTAAATCCTTCTCTTGTGTTTGCCCATTTGGCTCTCTGAGTAAGCTGAAAGAACCAGATTTAAAGGAAGCATCACTTTTTTTTAAAAAAAGCTTCATTTAGATATAATTTACATATCATACAATTCACCCATTGTATATGATTCAAAGGTGTTCAGTATATTCACAGATACATGCAATCATCATCACTGTCGGCGTGAGAATGTTTCACTGTCTTAAAAAGAAATCTTATCCCGGGACGCCTGGGTGGCTCAGTCGGTTAAGCGTCTGCCTTCAGCTCAGGTCATGATCCCAGGGTCCTGGGATCGAGTCCCGCATCGGGCTCCCTGCTCCGCGGGGAGCCTGCTTCTCCCCCTCCCTCTCTCTCTCTCTCTCATGAATAAATAAATAAAATCTTTAAAAAAAAAAAAAGAAATCTTATCCCTTTTAGCTATCATTCCCTGCCTCTCCAGTCTCCCAATCCTAAACAACCACGAATCTACTTTCTGTCACCATGGAGTTCCCTCTTGGGATATTTCATATATATGGAATCTTAGAATTTGTGGTCTTTTGTGTTTGGCTTCTTTCATTTAGCATATTTTCAAGGTTCATCCAAGTTATAGCATGTGTCAGAACTTTCTATGCCCTAACAATATCCCATTGTACGTAGATACCATATTTTGTTTATCTAGTCACCTAGATAAACACTTGGGTTCCAGCAACATGGCAGACCAGGATGACGTCTATCACTGCTACAAATACATGGAGTAAGCCTGGATAAAACACACACACATCCCCAGGAAATTATATACTTTATACTCATAAAGTTGATTGTTTTAAGTTACAGGAAAAAAACCCACATAACTCCCTTTCAAACCAAGTTTGAAAGAATGAAATGTAAACCCTTGGTATCAGAAATAGAGAGAGAAAACAGAACCCAAGTGGTAGGAAGCAGTTGATGCGGGAGTATGGGCTGGATAGCAGCATGAGGGGCAGGATTTCAGAGATGTGGTGCTTGGCACATCTGACGGAAGTGCTGAGAAAGTGTGCCCGCTCTCCTTAGTGTCACTGGTAGGGGAAGAGTGACAGGTCTGGGCCATAGGTGGTGGTGAGGTGGATTGGGTCTGAACCCAACACCTGCATGGCCCAAGAACTGAAGCCTGAGAAAATAATACAAAATCAGGCCTGTGACCATTGAAGCCTCCAAAGGTGCTCGCAGAAAGAAACTTCATACTCTTCTGGACCATGCCAAAGTTTTCACCACGAAGGGCTCACAGAACTCCCACAGAAAACCATGAAAATGAGTTCGCTCACAAAGTCTTACAAACCATTGGGAAAAATAAGCATAATGCGGAGCTGTAACACCCAGAAACTGAATATTTACCCCATCATTGAGGACATTGTAATTTTGTAGTTCTGTAAATGGAGGTCCTTTATACATGTGTTTTGCTCAACTGTTGGATAATTAACTCTGGTACTTTTGTATAAAAGTAAGAGTTTTGTACTGATATTTTGCTTTTTTTTTTCCTATTCTCCTGGTTTAAAATGCTATTATTCTAATTTCCTGATCATACTTCGTTCTCCTCAATCTCAGAACCTCTCTGTGCTTTTCCTCTCTGATCACAGTTTAATTTATAATCTCTTTTTCAGAAAGGCCTGAGGTAAGTATGGCCTGAGGCAGGAAGGATTAGAAGCCTTGTTTATTCTGAGCTGCCCATCCTTTTCTTTTGAAAGTTCATCCTTTTTAAGGATGGTTCTTTAAAAACATAACAAAACAAACAAGCAAAACCTGCATTCACCACCTCCCTAGTCCCAGGTGACACTCAGGACAAAATTTAGGTCTCCGTGCAAATGGACATGAGTTGCTGGCTCTGTCAGATGATTTCCGGAGTCATGTGCTAATGGACACACTGCACAGTTTAGAGTCTGTGATTCCTCACGAGTATGTAACTGCTGGACTGGGGGCAAACCAGAGCCCCACCACAACCAGGAGGGGAAGGGAAGAAGGCAGTCACATGGGAAGGGACCATGGTAGGACCCATGTGACACTGATGTCCCCGTGGTCAAGGGGCCCATGGAGGTGGGTGGCATGGCCAGTCCTCCACCAGGCCTCTCGAACTGCGAGCTCACAAACCAGCCCTCCAGTGAAGGCGTTTCCATCTCTCGGCTTCCTTCTCAAGAGGCACAGGGGGATCTCTGAGGGCATTTCCCCTTCGATACAAAGCTGTCCTGAATAGCATGGTTAAATGGGATAAGGTGGACAGCACGCTTAGACTGTTTTTATAATGGTGTAATCTAAGAAGGCAGGGAGGCCCATTCCATCTACAAAAGCCTTGGTCCCATGATGCAGCAGTACATCTGGCTGAGGCTGGGCTTTATGGGTCCACTGTACCCCCCGGGGAGAGCCAGGTCCCTCCCTCCAGCCACATTCACCAAACTTCCGTTTCCAGGGGCCATGCCTTCCCTGACCCCCTTACCCGTCACGACGTCTTCCGCTCCCCCTTACTTTGCTTTTAACGAGTATCATCATTCACACTCGCGTGAACATGATCTGAGCCCCTCTCGAATAGAATCCCCAACAATCCCAGGACTTTGGGCTGGCTCACCTCTGCACCCCAGCACCAGCACTATGCTATATGGTCAGTGAATGAGGAAGAATACTCCCGACCGTGTGCTGTTACCAGGCCAGATCTCATGCTGGGTACCACTGTGGACCGGGTTGGGGGAGCCATCTCCCAAGGCTAGATCAATCCTTTTAATGATTGCTCAGCCTCTCTAGGCAATTCGTCCCCTGGCATCCTTTCCCCAGACCCTGAACAATCCTCTTCATCTCTGTTCACCCCAGCACGTTGATAACCTGACCCAGGGACTGTCATCTGCTTCCCAGGAACTGGCTGGCCACACTTTGCCTCCCAGAAAAGGAATGTGACCTGCTCAGCGGAGGCAGTGGTCCAGTGGGAGCTGCCTGCCTACTGGTCTGAAGCTCTGCAGTAAGGCTTATAGCCACATTCTTTCAGATCTGGTGGACTCTCCCTGGCCCAGAATCTCCTGGAACATTACAAGAGTCCACTCTCAATCTGTTGTTAGCTTTGGGGGGTATGTTTTAACAATATATACCTGTAAGGGACCAGGGTTTTGGAATAGTCTCCATTCCAAAGTCAAAATTTTTGAACTTTTATCTGCTGGCTGGAGAAAAGAAAGAAAAAAACAAAACAAAACATTGATAGAAATAAGGGTGACAGACGAATCATTCTTTCCACCTTGCTCACAGAAGTTGCGATTCCAGCTGGCCCTGATTGGTTCTCTGGCAAATAGGATGTGATATCCGTATTTGTATATTTGTCTTTATTCATCTTTTAAAATTTACTGTATTTTTTAAATAATTAATAGACTTTATTTTTCAAAAATATTTTATTTACTTATTCGAGAGAGAGCAAGAGACAGAGCAGGAGGGGGGGCGGGGCAGAAGCAGGCTCCCCGCTGAGCTGAGCAGGGAGCTGGATGCGGGCTCGATCCCAGGACCCTGAGATCATGACCGGAGCCAAAGGCAGATGGCTAACCAACTGAGCCACCCAGACACCCCTAGACTTTATTTTTTAGATCAGTTTTAGGTTTACAGAAATACTGAGTGGAAAGTGTAGTTAGTTCCCATATAATCCATAGTCCCTCACCCCACCATTTTCCATATTATTAACATCATGCATGAGTGTGGCACATTGGTGATAATTGAGAGGACAGTATTAGGCCACTATTATTATTTCAAGGCCATAGTTGGTATTAAGGTTCACTCTTGGTGTTGTACATTGTATGGGGTTGGACAGATGCATAATGACATGTCACTGCTCTTATAGTATCGTACAGAATAGTTTCACTGCCCTAAAAATCCTCTGTGTGCGCCTTATTCATCCCTCCCCCCAGACCCTGGCAATCAGTGATCTCTTTACTGTCTCCATAGTTTTGCCTCTTCCCATAATGTCATATAGGCAGAATCATACAGTATGTAGCCTTTTCAAATTGGCTTCTTTCATCTAGCATTTAAGTTTCCTTCATGTCCTTTTGTGGCTTGATAGCTCATTTTTTAAAATTCCTGAATAATATTCCATTGCATTGTATAGATATACCACAGTTTTCTACTCACCTATAAAGGACATCTTGATTGCTTTAAAGTTTTGCATTTAAATTTATTTCTAATTATATAATTGAAACATACATATATTCATCTGAAGAAAACATTAAAGCAATACAGATAAATATTAATTTCCTTGTTATTACTGCACCTCCTCCATGTTTATTTTTTTTAAGATTTTAGTTATCTATTTGACAGAGAGAGACACAGCGAGAGAGGGAACACAAGCAGGGGGAGTGGGAGAGGGAGAAGCAGGCTCCCACTGAGCAGGGAGCCCGATGCGGGGCTCGATCCAGGATCCTGGGATCATGACCTGAGCCAAAGGCAGACGTTAAACGACTGAGCCACCCAGGCGCCCCTAGATTTTACTTATTTTTGACAGAGGGACAGAGAGAGTGTACAAGCAGGGGAAGCAGAAGGCAGAGGGAGAGGGAGAAGGAGACTCCCTGCTCAGCAGGGAGCCTGATGCGGGGCTCAATCCCAGGACCCCAGGACCATGACCTGAGCCTAAGGCAGACGCTAAAGGACTGAGCCACCCAGGCGCCCCCTCTTCCACGTTTAACACATTGCCATGTGCATCTTTCTAGACATTTCTTATGCCTTTATAGACACTTATGTTCCTAGACTACATTAACTATCTATTGCTGTGTAACAAAATAACCTTCAATTTAGGAGCATAAAGAATAAACATATTTTACAGATTTTGAGTGCTAGGAATTTGGGAGTGGTTTAGTTGGGTGGTTCTGACTCAGTTTCTCTTGAGGTTGCACTGAAGATATGAGTGAAGGCTACAGCCGTCTGAAGGCTTAGATCCACTTCCAAGGAGGCTTGCTTGCCCAGAAGACCGGCAGATGGATGTTGGCTGATCACGGGGCTGCCTGAGTGCTCTCAGCACATGGTGGCTGGCTTTCCTAATGCTTTCCTAAAGGAGAGCAAGGAGAACCCTCAGTGGCTTTTGTAACCCAGCTGGGAAGGCGTGCCCAGTCACCTCCACAGGCTCCTGCTGGTTACATAGTTCCGCAGGTGGGGGGCCGGGAGTGGAGGGGGTGGGACGTTAAATACCAGGAGGCGAGGATCCCTGGGCAATTCATGGATTTGTTTTGTGACTTTTGTGGGAAACTTTATATTTGGCAAAAGGAAAAATTACAGATTTTAATCAATTTCGGCTTTACCCATATAAAGTAAGCAGTATTAAATCCGCGGGACACCTGGGTGGCTCAGTCAGTTAAGCGTCTGCCTTAGGCTCAGGTCATGATGCCAGGGTCCTGGGATTGAGCCCCGCCTCGGGCTTCCTGCTCAGCAGGGAACCTGCTTCTCCCTCTGCAACCGCCCCCCTCGTGCTCTCTCTCTCAAATAAATAAATAAAATCTTTAAAAATAAATAAATAAATAAACCATCCTTTAAAAAACCAAATCAAATGCCAGTTTGTAGTAAAAGATTTGTGCGGTGGAATTTTCACCATCATAATAATGGGATAATAAAATTACTAAATATGAATACACAATACGAAGATTTAAAATTTGCATGAACACTAGTCAATGCTTGGATATAGGAATATTGTAGTAATAAATTAACTTCCACATATTTAAAATCTTCTAACAAGAACACCCTACATTTATCTCAGTGTTGGATATGCTCTAAGTTTTATTTTTTCCCATTAAGAAAAAATCACAGTTCCTCCCACTCTGATTTGTTTTAGGCTTGGGCTCATAGATTTGGCCTTTGCTTATTTACAAAGAGATGCTTGTCTTACAATAGTGTCGTCCATTAGCCCACCCATCTTGTGAGGTTCAAGTTCCGGCCCTAGGGGGTTTTGAAACAGGACAGGAGCCGCTGCTTGGTAACACAAGGGGTCAAACACTCTCCAGCCAGCACCTCCCAACCCCCACCCCTTTCACAGAGCAGCAACTATTGATCACAACTGAGTGCGAACTGCAGAGTACAACCGTGTGCTCATCCGGAAGAAAACCTACGTAAAAACACGTATTGGTGTCTCCAGATGCCATGGGTACGGATGTTGCATGACCTCTGGCCTGGTTTTTCCACACTGCGGCCTTCATCAGTCCTATGTCTACAAGCGCTGCAGGTCTACACTGCAGGTCTGGAGGGGGTAACCCCCGTGTGCGTTATTTAATCCCATGGGAAAGCAGAACTTGGGACAGAGAGAAAGTGGGGGAGAGTAGGCTAGGGAACAGTAAATGACTCAATAAACACATATAATGAGCACCTACGTGTAAAACTGTTTCCCATAACAACTGTCATTATCAGATATGCTGTATATTTTGTATATGGTCTCCACTCCCAGCCAGACAGTAGGATGGGAGCTCCCTAAAGGCAGGGTTTCGTGACTGTTTTGTTGACCGCTGTGTCCCTGGCACCTAGAAGAATGTCTGGCACATAATTGACATGCAATAAATGTGTGCTAAGTGAATGAATGCACTATGCTAATAATAGGTCATATTAGAAAACAATCATTGAAAGCAATTTGCATGGATTATCTTCTTTAAGTAGGCACTAACATTATTCCACTTTACAGGTGAGGGAACGGCTCAGGGAGATCACATAATTTGCAGAAATGGTCTCCCAGGTCCTTATGCAGACCAAGCCTCCTATCTCACACTCCGGGAAAATTACAAAGACCAACTACACACAATCCCTGTTCTCCAAGCAGAGATGTGCTCATTGGAGAAAAGATTTGGAAACAAGTCAGACCCAACCAGGGTGGTAAATGGTAAGAAGTATACCAGAGAAGCAGGCAATAAACTCTGGGTCTGAGGGAGTGGAATAGGGGCAGATAGAAAAAGATAAATGCTAAGATACTAACAGGATTATTGCTGGATGAAATTATGAATGTTCATACTTTCTTTTTCCTACTTTTTCTCTATTTTCTAATTTTTCCCTAGTGAGTAAGTATTGCTTTTTGTATTAAGGAAAACAATACATTTATCTTGGGAAATTTTCCCTTAAAAATTGAAAAACACAGGGCACCTGGGTGGCTCAGTCTGTTAAGTGTCTGACTTTGGATTTTGGCTAACATCATGGTCTCAGGGTCGTGAGATGGAGCCCTGCATTGTGCTCCGAGCTGGGTGTGGAGCCTGCTTGGGATTCTCTCTCTCCCTCTGCCCCTCCCCCTACTCATGCTCTCTCTCTCAAAAAAAAAAAAAATTGAAAGACACATTTTCTAAGGCAAATTTCCCCCTGTAGCATGCTCTATTACTGGTTTTTTGGATAACTTTTTTTTTTAAGATTTTTATTTATTTATTTGAGAGAGAGGGTGAGTGAGAGAGAGCACACAAGCAGGGAGAGCGGCAGGCCGAGGAAGAAGCAGACTGACTCCCTGTTGAGCAGGGAGCCCAATGCGGGACTCGATCCTAGAACGTTGAGATCATGACCTAGGCTGAAGGCAGACGCTTAACCGACTGAGGCACCCGACTGAGGTGCCCCTTGGATAACTTTTCAATGATACTCTGTGTATGCAGATATATGGCAATATATTTATGGTGAAGGTTTAATTTAATATGTTTTTGAGACAAAGTTTTTTCAATATCCATGTATTTATATATTATATAAAATATATAAAAATATGCTATGTAAAAATATATATTAAACATTTTTTTCAAAACCATATTAAATTTAACCTTAACCTAAGGAGTCAGGAAGTGCCACTGAGGAAAGAAATGTATCTTGGGTGACTTTCCAACCACCTCCAACAAGCAGGGAAAGGGTGGAGGGCTCCTTCCAGGGCAGTATAAAATCCTTTTAAGGATGGTTTCCTCTTAGGACGGGGGCGCCTTGTCCCTGCTTGCCTTTCTTCCAATTATCCTTCATTATAGGGTGGTGGAGAGGGAAAATTTTGGAAAACTCCCATCAAGTTTCTTTCACACAGCAGCTGTAAAAGATGTATTATAGGTTTGTGCCTACAAGTGCAGGAAGCTAATAAATTCTATTTCACGTAATTACCATAAAAGAAAAATCTTCCTTTCCACATGAGCCTCTTCCTTCAGAACATCTCACAACATGGCATCTGGCTTCTTCAGAATGTCAGTTAAGACGGAGAGAGCCAGAGAGTGTCAACAGAAGACTTAACATGGGAGTGACATCCTATCACTATTCAGTAGGAAGGAGGCCTTGGGCTCTACCCACACTCAAGGAAAAGAGATTATACAAAATGGAGGGCATTGGAATATGCCATCCCCAAATATGCCCACTTTGGCATGAGGATTATTTTGAGCTAAAGAAAATTAAGAAACAGTAGACAAAGAAAAAAGCTCTCTGCCCTCCCCCTATCTGGCTAGAAGCACAACATAAATTTCCATTTGTAAAAATGTTTTCCTCTCTTTACCCTAAAGAGGACAGCTCTTAAGACTCTTGATTCACATCAGCTCAGGCAGCACGGGAGGAAACTTACTAAAACAACACTATCTTCTGTTAGTTTCCCCTATACATTTACCTTCCCAGCTTTGCCACCTCCAAAAGGGTTTATCCTTTTTCCTTTGTCTTGCACTTCTCTACAAATTTATTGTTCTTTGTTAAGATGATGTTTAAGCCCAAGTTCTAACCACTAACCACCCCTGTGAGTTACTTATCACTGAGTTTCTCCCCTGTGAATGAGTGCTGCACATGTAAATAAACTGTTTCCTTTTCTCCTGTTAATCTGTCTTTTGTCAGCTTAATTTTCAGGGTCCCCAGAACCTAGTAGTTTAAAGATTTTTTATTTACTTATTTGGGAGACAGAGAGAGTGCACAAGCAGGGGAGAGGGGCAGAGGGAGAGAGAGCAGCAGACTCCCCGCTGAGCAGGGAGCCCGGACTCAAGGCTCCATCCCTGGACCCCAGGATCATGACCTGAGCTGAAGGCAGCTGCTTAACAGACTGAGCCACACAAGGTGCCCCAGAATCTAGTAGTTTAGAAGAAAAGTTTTCTTCTTCTCCCTGTAGCCTGAACATCGGGAGGGAGGATCCCTGGGAACTATGTGGGAGCTGTCCATCACAGCACCATAGGACACCTTCATGTGGTGCTGTTGATGCTGGCCTTGTACCTTCCTGTCACACCACTGGCTGAGTAGACAGAGTGGGCCACAGTAACATGCTAGAAGCCATTCTGACACCAGACATCTAATAACGCCTTAGATAGACAAATGCAGGTCATTGTGCATCACCTAAACATACTCCATTAAATTGAAAGATGTGTCCCCAACTCATTTGTCTCTCATCTGGATCCCAAAGTGCTACAGGACACTCTAAAACAACCTCACACAAGTGGTCTTAACTAATTGTGGTTAAAACACCATACTCCTGCAAATTTTACAAAAGCATGACTGTGAATACATCAGAAGGGGTCAAAGAACACTTAAGCTTCAGGAGTTTCAGTGAAAATCTGCCTCGGAGCAAAAGTCACCATTACTGACTAGGTTGATCCAAAAAAATGTCATAAAGGAGGTAAAATTTGGAAATTGCCTTAAAGACCAGGTCAAAAAGTGGAGGTGGGGGCAGGATATTCCAGGCAATGAGAAGAGCAAAAGCACTTTTAAAGGAATAAGTTGTAGAAAAGTTTTCTCTAGAGCACTTAAAATATGATGGTAATGATAATGGTGATGATGATGGTGATGTTGATGATGGTGATGATCACGGTGATGGTGAGGGTGATGATGGTGATGGTGATCGTAGTGATGATGATGACGGTGATGATGGTCATGGTGATGGTGTGATGGTGATGATGATGGTGATGATGGTCATGGTGATGGTGATGATGGTCATAGTAATAATGATGGTGATGATGATGGTGATGATGGTCGTGGTGATGATGATGTGTGATGGTTGTGGTGATGATGGTGATGGTGATGATGGTCGTGATGATGTTGATGATGATGGTGATGATGACATTATTTTACTGTGGAGTTCTTTGCTCAAACAATTTGGTGGGGAATCCCAATATGTAACACAGGTAAAAGTACAGTTTCTCAGCTAGATTTGGAGCAGAGGGCCTAGGGCTCTGTTGTCTCAGCTCATATCAGCCCAGGGGGTTCCTAGAAGAATTTTGTGGAAAATAACTTCTTAAGGTGAATAGAGAAGAGGGGATGGAAAAGTGGTTGGAGTCAGATTATTTACAGGTAAGGAGTTTGGACCATACTTGGGAGATGTATATGGATGGTGTCAAAGCAAAGGTCAGGTAAGATGCCTCCATCAGGGCTGCGCCAAAGGACTGGTGGAGGTCACGCTAGGTAACAGTGATATGGAAAAGGAAAAGATGTCCTCATTATAACAAAAGGAAGAGGAATAAGACCAAGCAGCCAAAGGTAGCCAGTGAGAAGGAAGAGTCACGTGCTATAATGAACCCAATTTTTATAGATTTTATTTATTTATTTGTCAGAGAGAGTGAGAGCGCACAAGCAGGGGGAGCGGCAGAGGGAGAGAGAGAAGCTGACTCCCCGCTGCGCAGGGAGCCTGAAGTGGGACTCGATCCTAGGACTCCAGGATCATGACCTGAGCAGAAGGCAGATGCTTAACTGACTGAGCCACACAGGCGCCCCAAGTTCAGTTTTTAAATATTGAATCCTATGAATGCTTTTTTTTATATTTTTAAGATATGGCAAAATATATGTAATATAAAATTTATCTATAAGTGCTTTAAAATTTTTACTATTTAATAAAATGAAAAGATACTTGCACAAGACAAAGAATTCAAACAGTAGAAAGGATCTACAATGAAAGTAAGTTTTCCTCCCACCTCATAGCCCCAGTCCCTCAGCTCCACTCCCTAGAGGCAACCCCTATAACAGGATTTTTCCAGAAATACATCATGCATAAACAAACAGATATGTGTTGTGCATACATTAATTTTTTCCACATAAAACTGTCCTTCATTTTTTTTTTGCTTGTTTTTGTTTGTTCATATTTTTCCACTGAACAAACCAACAACATTTGTTCTTTTGGAGGAAACTGATGGGAAAGAGAAAATAGAATAGTAAGGTTCAGAGTAACTTCCATGTGCCTGGAGAGAAAGCAAATAGGGACGAAGTAGCCAAGCTTTGAAGTTAGCTCTAGAACCAAATGCTGGCTCTGCCACCTGCTCGTTGATATCCTTGGGCACATTCATTGACCTCTTTGAGGCTCATTTACTCTTTCTTTCAAAATTACTATAATAATTCCTTCCTGTTAGGAGACCCTGGGCTGCAACCAGCAGAAAGCTCAATTAAACTGGTTTAAATCAAAAGGTTGTATGATAGGAGGTCCAAAGACAGAGTATCATGATTCTCAATGGGGGAGGGAGGTTTGGAAACTCGAGTATGGATTTTATGGTTGTCACATTCCTGGTGTTGCCAGTGCATTTTGAGGGTAGGGCTCATGGATGTTAAAGATCTTAAAATGTTTGCTACAGATGGTCACAGCAAGGACTTGCCCTACTCACAAAGCCAATAGCCTTCCCACTGAGAAGCATCAACTTAGCAGCTCATGTCAACTTTCCATTTCCCATGCTCAGTTAGCACCTCACCTCTGACTGTAGCAAGGTAGTTATGACTATTGTGGACCCGGGGGATTAAGTGAGACTGCATCATCTCTTGCTCTCTCTTGGGAAGAAGGAAACATCCCTTGGAAGCTTCCTTTCAGACTTCCCCCTCACAACTTACTGCCCGGGATCACTTGCTCATTCCTGAACCAGTCATGGTCAGGATGGGGGTTCCTCTGAGATCAGACAAATGCTACTGTGGAGGGGAGTAGGGGAAAGACGTGTGTGGGATACCTGCCAGAAAAGAGGAAGAGGGGTGTGTGTGGAGCTCGCCAGCCACATGCGCACTCCACTCCCTCACAGGCTGTCATGGACCCTATTAGGAGACCAAATCTCTGTCATGTAGTGAGAAGGCAAGACATGTGGCTTCCATCCCTCCTCCCTTCAAAGAAAGATGTCAAACCCAGTTGTTTCCCAAAACTTTCAGTTCTGCCTCACACACAGAGGGGAGAAAGCAGGCAGGCTCTGGACAAGAAGGTTGAGAGGGCAAATGAAGGGCCTCCTTCTAGAAGCTGACAGAGGCTCTATGCAGCCATGCTACTACTTCAGTAGATTGGTATCAGTCTTGCGCTCCTAGTTTCGTAGGTTTACTCAGAGTTGTGTCACATATACCAAGAACTTTAAGTTTTTACACATTTGTTTATGCTTGTGATCAGACTGGTATTTACACTCATCCAAAGTCAAGTGAGAAAAGTCACTAAATATAAGTAAAATGACTTAAACGTGACAGAAAATTGATATGAGAATAAAAAGTTAAATGAAACTTGAAGTGTTAATAGATAGGAAGTCAACTCAATTCTAATGGGCTCTTTAAAATGTAATGTTTAGGGGAGGCTGGGTGGCTCAGTTGATAAAGCATCTGCCTTCAGCTCAGGTCATGATCCCAGGACAGGTCAGGCTCCCAAGGTCCTGGGATCGAGCCCCAAGTTGGGCTCCCTGCTCAGTGGGGAGTCTGCTTCTCCCCCCCCACTTGTGCTCTTTCATTCGCTCTCTCTCTCTCTCTCAAATAAATAAAAATAAAATCTTTAAAATGTAATATTTAAATGACCGTTAATTTCAGAAAAAAAATTGGTTGGGTATTAAGCCAGTCAGCTCTAGGAAACTTACAAATTACACTTAGAACATATTATGCAAATCATGTTAAAATCTTGATGATCAGAAAACATGAATAAAACTCATTGAAAGACAGAAACCAAAGAAATTAAGAATAAATTAGAAAAATCCGTCCTTAAGGCTTTCTTGTTAACTCCTCATCCCTTGGTTGTAGGAACGTGGGAAGGCCCCTTTTGACTTGATTTTTGGGGTTTTTTGTTTGTTTGAGCCAAAAGCAACATGACTTGTCTCCAGCGGGATCCCAGAGAGGGCTGCAGTGGGGTTCAGACAGGGCGCTGTGACCTGCCCATGGTAGTCCAAATCCTGGCTCGGCAGATTCCACCCTGGATAACTAGAGTGATTCATTAAAACTTTGTAGGCTCCCATGACTCCATACTAGGTGTAACGGTAACCATCCCCGTGCGCAGTGTGAGGATATGTGACGCTGGTAGATTTTAACACACGGTGATGAGCAAGGTTTAGCTGTATTAGAGATCATTCCAGCCCTCAATCTTCTGGGTAGCTTAATGGCTTTGGTTAAGCAAATCATTAGGATCTCGCTTGGTTTTATTTTCTCCACTTTTGAAGCGAGTCAGTTGTATACTAAGACCTCTTAGAGTTCCTTGACTCTCTGTTAAAAGGCCCACATAAGAAAGGAAAATGAACCAGGCGAGCAGGGTAATGTTTTTTTCAAATTTATTACAGGTTCATTCCAACGCCATATTTCAGTTGTGCTGACAAAAGTGGCCTAAGGCACTACAAAATTTGATCCTCTCAAGCTAGAGGACATTTTTCTACGAAGTTTCCATGGCTGCATTTAAGTTTCCATGGCTGCATTCTTCTGTGAAGTTCCATGGCTGAAAAATCACTGTGACTTTACCTTAATCAACCCAATCTCCTTCAAAAAAGCTAAAGAAGAGTTAGGGGAAATGTTTCTAAAATGCTTCTGCTCTTTTAAAATACTTTAAAAAGTAAGTATTTTTGAAATACTTTAACACATTATATATGGTGTCTCTATCTGCTTAGATTCTGTGTTTGGGCCTAAGAATTAAACTGACAAAAAGACAAATTTACAAGAGAAAAGCATAAAAAGTTTATTTCATGTTAGCAGTTTTGTGTGTACGTGGAGGTCTTCGCGTGTTAAGAAATGAAGACTGGAATAAACAGGCCTGAGAGCTTATGTACGACTCTAACAAAGAATGATAATCAGTGGGGCAGGGCAGGGGGATGGGGTGATGCGGCAAGACAGAGGAAAAAGGGGTCTGGGCTAAGGGTAATAAACTGTGGGAAAGTGACTCAGAAATACACGGGGGAAGCTAATGGAAGCTAAGAGTTAGTTTAGTAGGTTTGTTTGTCCACATTCATCTTGGTGTCAACTCTGTCTCAGGTGATAAGAATATTTTCTTTTTCCTGGTGCAGGAAACGATGCCCTGCTTTTAGGTAGAAAGGAGGAGGGCAGAGAGCCCTTCCTGTATCTGCTGTCTCTCAGTTGTCCTCACTTCAAAATAATCAATGTGCCTGCTATGGTCTGCATGCTTGTGTCCCCTCAAAGTTCATATGTTGAAATCTAAACACCAGTGTGAAGGTATTAGGAGGTGGGGGCTTGGGGGATCATTGGATCATGAGGGTGGGGCCTTTAGGAATGGGATTAGTGCCTTTATGAGAGGGACTCAAGAAAGCCCCCTTGGCCCCTCCACCATGTGAACCCCTTCCACCACGTGAGGACATAGTGAAAAGACAGTTGTCTGGGAAGCAGGTTCTCACCAGACACCAAATCTGCCTTGATCTTGGACTTCCTAGCCTCTGGAACTGTGGGAAGTAGTTCACTGCTCATAAGCCATCCAGTCTATGTTTTTTCATTATACCATCCCAAACAGACCAAGACAATGCCAAGGTAGCATATTTTGGGGTGGTATGTTCTGATCACCTCCATAGTTTCATGTTAAGTAAATAATATCAGCTTTATTTACCCAACTGTCTAACCATCAAAAAAGGAAACCAATGGTCATCAAGGAATGGTGTTATCTTAAGAAAAAAAAAAATGCGATTCTGAGGCATGGTCTCAAAGGCTAAGAATCAAAAGACTGTTCTTATTCCAGCTCAATTCTTGCCTTGAGTGAAAAGTTTGAACAACCCTCCCTCTTTGAGTGTCAGCTTGCTCATCTGAAAAATGAGAGTTTTAAGCTAGCTGAATTCTCGAGTCCTTTCTAATTTGTCCTGCTCTATGATAGTTCGATGGTTTTAAGACACACCTGCAATTTCTTGGACACTCTTCCATCAAAGGGAATCTAATTCCTGTCTCTTTGAACATGTTGGCACTCGTGACTCACTTCTGAGGAAGACAGTGTAGCAGAAGAGACACCGGGAGGTTTCTGGGACTAGACCATAAAGTCATGCAACATCTCCGTCTCTCTCTCTCTTTCTTTCTGAGCAAACAGGTTACAAGACCAGCCCTGAAGCTACTGTGCTGGAGATCACACAGAGATGCCTGAGGACTGCCAGTGGATAGCCAGGCGGTCCGATCTTCCAGCCCAAGCATCAGTGGATCCCAGCCCCAACCTCCAAGCAGCCACAACCGGAGCCCCGGCCACCTTGCAGATTCACACAGAAAATAAATGCTGTTGTTATTTTAATAAGCAGTTATGTCTGGGGGTGGTTTGCTATGCAGCAGTAGGTAACCAGAAATGATGGTAAAGCTAGGAGCCTCTGAATGCCTGGAGTAAACATTTTAGCAGCTGAGGCACATGATGTTTGAAGTTGGACTAAACACATTTCAGTGGGGTGGATGACATTTTGAAGTTATTTTGCATGCTGCATCATTTAATGACTGACTTCAGGCATCCAGATCCCCTACTGGGTCCACCTCTTTCAGGAGACAAGGGAGAGGACCCCAAAGCCCCTGTGAGCCCCAAGTGGAATGCTTACCTCTCCTGCTTCTGAAGTCTTCCCGTGGCATCCGAGGAACAGAACTCTCCTCATTCCTCCAGCCCTGCTCATTCTCTATCCCTCTGCAGGCTCATCCTTTTCCTTCTGGCCTTTCAATGCCCGAGTTGCTAAGAGCTCAGTCCTGGGCCCTTGTCCTTTTCTCAGCTCTAGACCTGTATATCCTTTTGTGGTGTAATAAAAATATGTGTTTGGCCTTTGTCCCCAGTCCTGGCACAGAAGGCCTACAACACTGGAAATTTCCTGAGTGATGGGAGTGCCTTAAGTTATGAGCCCCTTTCGATCACACCTATTTATGTTAATGAGATGATTTAGGGTAGGGCCCCTAGCTGGCTTCAGGGTAGCCCAGGGAGGAGGAGGGGGCTGCAGATTGAGCTCTATGAAAGCTCTTGAACAATAAGCTTCAGAGAGCTTCCTGGTTGGTGAACACATTGACGTGCTGGGAGGGTGGTGTACCTGCAGAGGGCTTGGAAGCTCTGAACTCCTCCCCTCACATCTTTTTCATTTCATTGTTCCTGAGTTGTATCCTTTACACAACTGGATAAACTGGTAAATGCAAATAAAGTGTTTTCCTGTGTTGGGGAGGAAACACTTTTCCTCTATCCTCTTAGGTTCAGTTAAATGACCTTACTGGGTAATTTGGCTTTCCTTTTCTTACTTTCTTTTTTTTTTTTTTTTTCCTGAAATACTGGATGTATGCTTTTTGGTTAATGTTGGTCTCCAATATATTGAGAGCTCCATGAGGGTGGAGTCCTCTCACATTTTCACCAAAGAGAAGAGTAACAGGGCTTCAAGACAGATTAGGAGTAAAAAAGGTTTATCTCATATGCACATGGGCACTTCACTAGAGAGAAGTGAAAACCCCTAAAAGCTGTTAGGCCAAGGAGCTTATATCCCACCTTAGCAAAGGGTGATAAATTGTGGAAAAGTGACAGAGGAAAAGGTGCTTGGGCTTCTAGGGGCAGTAATAGTGGGAAGGTAAATATAAGGGGGAAACGAATGGAAGATAAAGGTCATTTAGTCAGGTTTATGTAGGTTATAAGGTTTAGTAAGTTTATGCAGACTTAAGTCAGCATCATCTCCAGGCTCGTTTCTGGTGATTAAGAGAGGGAAACACATTTAGAAGTGGATAGTTATTATGTTACTTTTACAAAGGGAAAATTAGGCCCTGCTTTTAGGCAAAAAGTGGGAGGACAAAGATCTTGAGCTGGCTGTCTTTAATTCCTTTCTCAAAATAATCCTTATGACGAAGCGGCATATTTGCGATAGCACATTCTTATCCCCGTGACCTGAGTCCTGTGAACCATTCTGGTGGATTACTGAACCTGAAAGGGGGGATTGTGAGAACCCCCAAATGTGTACTTGGCTGGCCCAAAGTGTGGTGGCCTGGGCACCCCAGGTGCAGCTGGCATCCGAAAGGGGGCTCTCTCACAGGAATGAGCCCTTTATCCTGCAGGATCTGATACTACCTCCGGGTAGTTACAATCAGACTTCAATTGCTGGATACCCAGGTGGTGTCAGAGAATTGGTGTCAGAAAGAACAGAGAATCTATTAAGCTCAAAATGCCCAAAATGGGATTCATGATCTTGCCCTCCCTCCATTCCTCTTCTTGATGGTCCCTGCCCCCAGGGAGTGTGACTGCCTCTAGTAACCGCTCATGTCCAAATCCTCAAGGCACCTCCAGCCCTCCCCCCTTCCCCTCTATGGGTCCATAAGCACGTCATGCTGGTCTCACGCCTAAATAGCTCTCAACCACCATCACCACTACTCTTGACCTAGGTGTGATCACCTTTCACCTGAAAGATACTGAGAGTTTCCTAACAGATTCACCTACATTGCCTCTATCCCCCACAATCTGCTCTTCATCCTGCGTCCAGAAGGAGCTTTCAAAACTTAAATCTGGTTAGTCACACCTATGATTCAAAATACTCCAATGGGAGGGGGGCACCTGGGTGGCTCAGTCGTTAAGCGTCTGCCTCGGGCTCAGGTCACGATCCCGGGGTCGTGGGATCGAGCCCCACATCGGGCTCCCTGCTCAGCTGGAAGCCTGCTTCTCCATCTCTCATTCCCCCTGCTTGTGTTCCCTCTCTCGCTATGTCTCTGTCTGTCAAATAAATAAATAAAATCTTAAACAAAACCAAACAAAAAACAAAATACTCCAATGGTTTCTCGTTGCTCAAGGCCCTGAGTGGCTGGCCCCTTTCTACCCCTGCATCCTCAGCCCCCGGCCCTTGGGCTACACAGGCTTCTTTCAGTCTCTCCCTATGACCCATACTCCTTCCCACGTGGGGCCTTGTATGGGTTGAATTGTTCTTTGTAGGCCCACTCACCTTCCTCCTGGAGGCCTCCCTGGCCTCCCTGGCCAGGTTGCATCCTTCATAGCATCTGCTAGAGTGGCTGAGTCTGTATTTGCTTATGTGGATTTTTGGTTAATGTTGGTCTCCTCCAATATATAGAGAGCTCCACGAGGGTGGAGTCCTCTAACATTTTCACCAAAGAGAAGAGTAACAGGGCTGGACCCAGGGCCCTGCACAACCCTGAGAATGATGCCTCCTTAAGTCCCACTCCTTAGGCTTCTCACCCTCTCCAGTCCCAGTCCTGCAGTGGGCACATGCCCTGAGAGGATCGGCACAACCTCAAAATCTCTTTGAAATCTTATTTTATCTTCCAAATAATTTGCAAAATTTGTGCTTACCTCCCTAATATATAAATGTTTACCTAAATGTAAAAATAATGTCTTCTTCCTCAAATCTTGGAGTTGTTCCAGAAGGAACACCAGAAGTATCTGATTCCTCTTGTAAGCTCCCAAGTTGACATGTAATTATAGTAATTCTGTATTGGGTACAGTAGGACCTACCATCCCAGCAAGAGGACAGCAGAGCCCCTACCTCATGAACACCATCCCCAGCCCTGGCTTCCTACCAATGGGAGAAATCTTCCCTCTTAATCACCTGGGTGCAAATCCACCACACCCAGTTGTGAGGCCTGGGTAGTGAACAATCTTTCTATGCCTTTATGTCCCATTTGTAGAGTAGAAACGGTCTGAGAATAAGATCATGCAAGAGGAGTCAGTTCAAGCCAGCACTGTTGATGGCTGGGTGCTCCATGAATATGAGCTATTAATATGACTCTACTCATCACCTTCTGCTTGCCCCCTCACCAAAATGCCTAAAGCACTGGCCCCTCTTAATTCCCCTTTAAATTCTGCCAGACCATACAGTATTTTAGTTACAATGCCTCAGTTAAATGACCTTACTGGGTAATTTGGCTTTCTGTTTCTTACTTTCTTTTTTTTTCCCCCTGAAACACTGGATGCATGCTTATACTGATCTATGTCTAAAAAAGCTAGAATCCCTAGCTTTTTTCACAAGTAACTCCACACGTCCACACAGGTTTATACGTAGTTCCCCAAAATACAGACCCTAGAGCCCAGCATCAGTACGCCCTTGTTAGAAATACCGAACCAGTGTGGGGCCCCGGACCGGTTTCACAACCCCTCCAGGTGACACTGACGCGCGCTCATGTTTGAGAACCACTAACTCCGGCCAGGGCAAAGTCGGCCTGAAAAAGGAGATCATGAGATCATCAAAACCAGACAAAATCAACCACAAAAACCCACTATCGAAAGTCCCCCCGGCGCCCAGGGCCCCGCGCTCCGTCCGCAGAGCCGCAGGTCGGCCGCCTCGCAGCGCAGCCCCAGCGCGCGCCAGGACCCCTCGGGGCGGCGGGGAGCGGCGGAGTGCGCGGCGCGGCGTCGGTCCCGCGGGGCCCCCAGTGCTCGGGCCCCGAGCGCGGCGGGCGGGACCGGGCGGGGGGGGGGAGGAGCGGGGACGTGCTCCCGGGCCCCGCGCTAATGGCCTCCGGCAGCTGTCGGCGCGGGGCCGCGTCCACTCCGCGCCTCCCGGCACCGTCCCCGCCCCGGACTCGGCCCCAGCCCCCCGGGCGCCGCCACTGCCGGAGCGCCGAGGCGAGCGCGCCGGGCCGGGGCCGGCTGGAGAGCGGGACTGGAGCCCGGGCGCCCTGAAGTTTGGGAAGGAAGGAAGAGAAAGCGAAGGAGGCGCTCGGCGCTCGCAGTCCGCGGCCGGCCGCCTCCCGGCTCCCCCGCAGGCGAGCTTCCTTAATTGCGCGCCTGGCCCGGGGACTTCCTGGGCCGCTGCGACAGCGGGAGGAGACCGCTCTGCGACCCGCCGGAGGGCAGACCCGCCAGGACCTGGGGGCTGACTTTACGGGCAGAAGGCAGTTCGCGCCCGTGTTCAGGAGAGCTGAGCGCCAGTTCACCCCAGGAGCTCCGGAGGCAGGACAGACGCGGGCCCCGCCGGGGTGGGCGGGCGGGCGGGAAGAGGGAGGCCCCGACTTCCAGAAAGCCGTCTCTCACCTTCTGCCCGAGCCTTCGGCAAGCCCGCCCAGTCGCTCTGGCCCGCGCCGCCCCGCTTCCAGGTGTTCCCACGGCCCGCGCCTCCCCGCCCCGGGCCCTCCCCCGGCTGCGGGCAGGTTCAATCCCCAGAGCCGGCCCCACGCCCGCATCCTCCTCCCACTCCGTCCAGGGCCGCCGCCGCTAAAACCCGAGGCTCCGCGGTGGAACTGCCTTCTCCTCTCGGGTCCGGGGCGGACTCTGAACGCTCCTGCAAAGACCCAAGGTGTTAAGTCTCCAGAGGAGCCCTGAGCCGGGGGTGGGGGGACGCGATCCGGGGCCCGGCGGGGTCATGGAGCCCCAGGGGACGCTAAGTTCGGAGAAGCAGGGACCCGCGCTCTTTGGAGAGCCCCCGCCAGCCGAGGGGCTGCCCGCCCCGGGGGTCCTCCACATGGAGAGTGGCGGGGACGGCGGCGGCACATCGGAGGCCCCGAGCCCCGACGCTGAGCCCTTGCCAGCGGAGGAAGAGGCTGCCCCCCGGGAGCAGGAGGAGGCGTGGGAGTGCCGCCGCCGCCTCCCGCGTTCCTTCTCCCTGCCCGCGGACCCGATCTTGGAGGCCGCCAAGTTGCTGCAGCAGCGACAGCAGTTTGGCCTGGGGCTGGGCCCGGAGGGCGGCGAAGGGGCGGAGGGCGCGCCGCACAACCCCGGCGTCTGCTGCGCCAAGTGCAAGAAGCGGGTGCAGTTCGCGGACGCGCTGGGGCTGAGCCTGGCCAGCGTGAAGCACTTCAGCGAGGCCGAGGAGCCGCAGGTGCCTCCCGCCGTGCTCTCCCGCCTCCGCAGCTTCCCCCTGCGCGCCCAAGACCTAGAGCAGCTCCCCGGCCTCCTGGCCGCGGCGGCAGCGGCCGCGCCCCTCTCCGCGCCACCTCCCCGGCTTCGGCCTCTTTTCGAGCTTCCCGGGCCGAGCGCCGCCGCCGAGCGACTGCGGCGGCAGCGCGTGTGCTTGGAGCGCGTGCAGTGCTCGGCGCCCTCGGGCGCAGAGGTCACGGGCTCCGGCCGGGTGCTGGGCTGCCCCGGGCCGAGAGCCGTGGCGGTGCGCTACACCTTCACCGAGTGGCGCTCCTTCCTGGACGTGGCGGCCGAGCTGCAGCCCGAGCCGGCGGAGCCACAGCCGCCAGAGGCGTCGTCGGGGGGGCCCGGGGACGCCGAGGAGGAGCCGGGCGCCGAGCGCTTCCACTTCTCGCTGTACCTGCCGCCGGGTCTGCAGCCCCAGGAGGGGGAAGACGCGGACGCGCCGGGCGCCGCGGTCCACTTCGCTGTCTGCTACCGCTGCGCCAAGGGCGAGTACTGGGACAACAACGCGGGGGCCAACTACACGCTGCGCTACGTGCGCCCTTCCCACGCGCTCTGAGCCCGAGGCCCGGCGGCCCCAGGCCCCGCGCCGCCGCACAGCTGCCGGGTGACCTGCGGGGACGTCTTCCTGAGCACCGTCCACCGGGGAAGGAAAGCTATAAACTCGCACCAGGACGGATCCTTCGAGCAAGCATCGTGAGCCCGGGCAAAGCACCGAACCTGCCCGGCCCGTTTTCTCCTCGCTTAGGCCTCCCTAGGCTGCCTCTAGAATTCTCGCCCTGCGCCAGAATGCGAAGAAATTCTTGACTCCGAGCCGTAGCTGCCTTCAAGAAAAAGGTCCTGACCCCTGTGCACAGCTGTAAGACCTTGGGATTTGTTTTCAACTATAGACATCGTGTTTTAGCCTTTGCAGCTTGCTGCAGACGCCTCCGGTCTCAGGGAAAGGAAAGGCATCCCGCCACATCGTGCGGAGAGAAGGCGCTGGACCGTGGGTGTGCGCCCGGGCCTTCACACAGCGGCCCGTTTCTCGATGAAAACCGGTGGGGCCTTGGCTGGGCTGTCCTTTTCTCTTAACTGGGATCTGGGAGATGTTTGCACAGACTGGACGTTATTTACTTGGCCCTTTGTGTACACACGTCTTTTAAAAAATAAAGGCCACTTGCACACCCTTTCACGCTGTACTTTCTATTTCAGCTCCTGGGGAGTTTGGGAGGTCTTGATAGTCAGGGGATCTTCCTCAGCTGATCATGCTGGCCCTTTAACAATAATTAAACAACAGTATTTCCAAGTTTCCTTTCTTCAGTCTTTCCTCTCTGAAGTGGAGAGGCCCAGATTTCCCATTCTGGGCAAAAATGTTCTTTGAAACGTTTTGTAGAAGGCTTCTGTTCGCTGTCAAAATAAGGTGCTTGGTGAATTGACACACCAGAGTAGTCTGGTCGGTTTGCTGTAAGCTGCAGGGTCGCTGACCCTCAACCCCCTTTGTGTAGGCAGAGCACAGAATAGCTTAGCTGCCAGACTTCTCTGGGTCTTTAGCAGTCAGAGAAGCTTGACTCTCAGGGGCTGGGTGATGGGGGGGAGGAGGGAGGGGCAGGTGTCTTTCTGTCCCCCCTCGGAGCCACAGTGGGTAGTGATGATCTGACAGAGGATGAAGCATGCCCAGCAAGTATGTGCTGCTCAGAACCAGATGGGTGCTCTGCAGGCTGGCCTTCTTCACTCACCTGCTGATGGCCGTGGATGCCAGGATGAAGTGGCCTTGCATGAGCAGGACAGGTGAGCATCCTGGGTGAGGGCCTGATTTTTAGCCACGCCTTGCTCATCCTTTGGTAATTTGTCTTTCTTTCGATTTTATATTTTCTGGCACATGACTAGTACAATCAGTTCATTTTGCAATGGTAATCTTTAAGGAAGGATGGTTTCTACTGTTGCTTTATGGGAACGAAGGTAGGCATTCCACAGCCCATGGGCCTAATTCAGCCTGAAATCTGTTCTTATAGGCCCTGAGAGCTGAGAATGATTCTTACATTTTTTAAACAGTTGGACAAACTCAAGAGAAGAATACTGTTTTGCGACACATTAGAATTGTATGAAATTCAAATTCCAGTGTCCAGAAATAAAGTTTTATTGGAACGCAAGCCATGCACATTCATTTACATATAATCTCTGACTGCTTTCCTGCTACAAGAGCAAAGTTGAGTAGATGCAACAAAGACCATATGGCAAAAGCTAAACTATTTACTATCTGGTCCTTTAGAGAAAGTTTGCCAACTCCTGTTCTAGAGAACTATTTTTTAACACTACATGCTGAGAGTTACACTTAATAAAGCAGCTAAACTTTTAGTAAGGTTTGCCACTTGAAAGTAACCTTTTTCGTTTAGAGGTAATACTGCTTACATTACTTTCAGTAATCTTGGTTAGAATAAACACTAAGACACCAAATGTACAATTATTACTACACAGGGGAATCTACTTGTCCTCTTTCATCTAAGAAATAATAATAAATCAGTACAGCTGAAATATAGCATCCATCTGAATTGACATCAAGCTACAAAAACTGCCAGATACTTCCATGCTTCAACATGAGAAGCCATAGCAATATTTAATTTAGCTTCTGGTTTGGAGACATCCCTTTTGACTATAACAGTGTTTGCCAGAGGTAATTCATTGATCCTGGGAAAAATGTTTAAATAATTATTAGTGGAAAGCCATCAGAAGCTAATAAATTATAATTTACACTTGGAGTAAAGCAGACTAAAAAATAGCCATGTCTATGAAATAATAACCCTTAATTCACATCTAGTTATAAAAAAAACTTTATAACGATAAAAATAAGCAATCATTAGAATTACATCATTTTTCTGTTATAAAAATAAGCAATGTCCCTTTTTGGATCTTGTATACTATTTCTTTTTAAAGAGTGCATTATTGCATAGTAACACTTAGATAAATATCTTTTGTATTTTTCTTATGTGTTTAGGAACACGTTTTAGTTGAAAAGTATTGATAGTGTATATAGCCTACAGCACAGTTTGAAATGCCAGTTCCTATGATAATTATGCATTATTTTGGATTGTTTGGGATTTTTAAAAATTACACAAGGATGAAATTAGGAGCCCAATATCAAGATTAAAATAGAGATCCCCTTGTCTGGCATTCTTTAAAATGGTAACCCTTCAAATCTGGAGTAAAATAAGAAATGGGTTCTAAAGAGGTATGAAGAGCAAACTGTCTATTCTTAAAAAAAAAAACAACAAACCATTATTGACTTTCAAAAGTATATTTTGGAATTCAAGCAACTAATTTTAGAAGTACTTATTTCATAATATAACGAATGTCAAACCTGGCTTTTAGGTAAGGAAATCAATCTAGCTTTGCTGTCTCCCAAATCATGGAGAATAGCTTTTCTGAGGTTCAGACTTTTGTGAAAGATTTGGAACAGCCCAGTCTGTGTAAATGTGGTTATAGCCTTTCGAAGTACTGGGCAATCTTCTAAATGCCAATTTTATTTTATAAAATGCCATCTTTTCATCCTAGACTGATAACGAGCATGTTGTGAAGAAACTTAAGGAAGTTAAGTAGGTTTTGTTTTTGAAAAGGCGGTTTCAGAGGAAGGGGCAATACTGACCAGACTAAGGAAGTATTTAAGAACGTATTTCCTGAATGGAATGAAAACTCACACGCTCATCCCCCAAAGCAAAATCCCCAAATTCAGTTGTTGGTTTTTGGCAGGAATATTTACCTCAACTTGAGGAAGTAGGGGTCAGTCTGGTTGAAATGTAATCGCTGAAATACCTTGCCCAGCTCTAATGATCAAAACTCACTTCTGCTCAGCTCATTTAGTGATGCTGACCTCCACCAGAGAGATTCCAGCTTCTTCTTTATGGGCAAGTGAGTCCCTGGGTCACCGGGTCAGGGAATGTTGAATGAAGTGTGTGTCTTTATCTGAAGAGTTTCAGAAACAGTGGCTGGAAACGTGACAGTCTGTACGGAACAGAGTTTCCCCCTTACAAGCCCCAGGTTTATGAAGACTTCACTTAGGGAGGCCAGGATCCTGCTCCAGGGAGTGGGCGCTGGGGGCTAGGAGCCCACTGAGCTCTGGGGGACGCTGAGGCACCTCTGTTCCCGGGGAAGCTTTCCTGCAGCGCATGGGGGTGGAGCAGTTATCATCAGAGAACCTTAGCTGCAGGGGCGGGGGAACTTTCTCCTGGGTCAGGTGCTCAGGGGGCTTTCAAGCTGACCACCGCCTCATGTGCTGTGCCCTTCCTTCTGCCCTGACCCGGACTGAGGTCTTCCCTGGTGACATTATGGTTCTGGAGTCTGTTCACCTGTCAGCTCACAGCAAAGCAGAGCCGTCTGCTCATTTCATTTTTGGGAGTTGTCGTGTTGGACTCTGTACGTTATTTCACGAGTTCCCCATATTGCTGCTTTCTAGCACGGCAGGTGTGCATATTTTAGTAGGCCAAGTTTTTCCATTTTCTGACTCAGTCGTGTTTCTTAGGAGCGTGTGGCTTGGAGCCACTTGGAGTATTGTGATCTGCATCACATGCGCTTTGTCAGGAGTGCAAGGAACAGCCTTCGAGAGGAAATGGGATGCTTTCCTTTTTCTTTGGCATCATGGAACCGAATCGAATGTGTATTTTTGATTCACACAATGGAGTACAGGTTTGTAGGTTAAAGACAGCCCCATGATGTGTGGTAACTTAATAAAGCAACGCTGACAAACAGTGAGCTGTTCGCAGCCCAGCCTTTGCCCAGCCAATCCCCATGAAACCAGGGCCAGGACGGTCTTCCAGAGATCGGGGATGTGCTCGGTGCGGCGACAGGGGTAAAGGGCTGGGAGCAGGGTGGAAACTGACAGCCCTGGTTCAGCCCAGTGACCCCGGCTTTCCCTCTGCCGAGCAGTCCTGGCTATGCTGTAGATAAGCAGGCGGAGCCTGAAACCCGCTGGGAGAGGCCAACCCAGGTTTCTCTTCCCGACTACATAATAGACACATTCCATCAGGTGACCTGCTGTGTTTTCATGTTCCTCTCTGGACTCCCTTTAGCGAATCGGGGAGACTACCAGAAGGCAGCCCTAAATGGTCCTCAAATCCTCCAAGGGCTGGTTGTTGGAGTGCTACATAACTTTAGGCTCATTAGGATTTACATTTTCTTTTAATCTTTTGGATAGACTTTGTATTTGCATTTTGTGGAGTCTAGTTCTTTGACCTTGGCCGTCTCTTCGGGGACAAATTTTGGCAAGGAGAGAACAGAGTCACATTTCAGCTGAATATCGGTTTTTTTTTTTTTTTTTAAAGATTTTATTTATTTATTCATGAGAGACAGAGAGAAACAGAGGGAGAAGCAGGCTCCCAAGGAGCGGGAAGCCCGATGCGGGACTCGATCCCAGGACCCTGGGATCATGACCTGAGCCGAAGGCAGACGCTTAACCATCTGAGCCACCCAGGCGCCCTGAATATCGGTTTTTAAGATGGCAAAGATCAAGGGCTTACTTTTAAGATGTGCCGCTGAGATTTGCCAGTGAATCTAATAGAAGAGTTTAAGTCGTGAGTTCAGAGCCAGTTCAACTGGGAAATCTACATATCTACAAACATCTCTGGTAAAGCAAAGGTATTTTAGACTCCCTTACAGACATTTAGAGAAATTAGACCAGTATAATTTCTCCATGATTGTATTTACTCATCCCATTCTTATTGTTGGCATTGCTCAGGTCCTTTGAAACGTGTTACCTGAGGTCATTTCCTGAGGAGAGTCAACAGCATCCTAATGTTATCCTGAAATGGGAAAGTCTGTCTGAAAATCTGAATTGAGTAAAGATTGAAAACAGGTAGATTTTGAGAACTAAGCTTGAAACATTTAATCTCTAAGTTGAAAAATTCATGAGCACATCCTACAGATGGCTTTTCTGTAAATAGCTACACGCATGTAATGTTGAGGAAGCATCCACTCCAGCAGACGAGGAGTTTATGGTCGCGGGAAACTAATAGTCTTTCGAGGGGACACCTTGCAGTGCTCTCTAGAGGACATGTCCTTTCTGTTCCTTCCTCGACATCTTTCGGTAAAACATCCTTGTCAGGAGGCTGTTCTAGTGTAGTGAAACAGGTTACGAGTTCTTGCAGAGAGTTAGGTTTTTTTCCGAATTTTACATTATTTAAAAAGAAATGTGAGTTTATATTCAGAAAGACTTGAAATAGTCCAGAGCATTCCATTTGCATATTCCTGTCTGCTTAAGGAGCAATTGTGTTTTTAGGCACAGATTTCAGGCATGTTGCTGAGCCTCCAAGGCAGGGCCCAATCTCAGTACCCTGATATCATGACCTGAGCCAAAGGCAGACGCTTAGTCAACTGAGCCTCTCAGGTGCCCAGGCGTGTTGCTTTTGAGGTTACATTTTTTAGCCAGAAATCCCAAAGCTGAGGTGTCACCCATATCACAATTAAGTGCAGACCCCAAGATTAGCGAGGTCTATTGTTTTAGAATTATGATCCTAAAACATGTCTATACATTAAATTGAGTTTGAAGGTCCCTGTCTATACATTAAATTGAGTTTGAAGGTCCCTGTCTATACATTAAATTGAGTTTGAAGGTCCCTGAGATATCCATACATTGATATTAAATGGATAATTGTGGAAATAAACGGATGTTAAGTTGCAAACAAGTGCTTAACAGTGAAATACATAACATGTTCTTTTGCAAAAATAAATAAATAAATAACAGTAATAAGAGTACCTCTTTAGAAAGGTTTGTGAGTAACCCCTTTGTCGCCCATTTCCCCAAATCTGAACTACAGGTTGCTTCTGTTCCTAGATCCCATGTTATTTTGGACTTTGCTATTTACCATAAAGCCATTAAAAATGAGTTTATGTATTGGTGCAACATGCCCGGAGACACTAGTTTTCTGGCAGAGGAAACAACAGCTTTAAAATGGGTTATGAGGGCGCCTGGGTGGCTCAGTTGGTTAAGCAACTGCCTTCGGCTCAGGTCATGATCCCGGAGTCCCGGGATCGAGTTCCGCATCAGGCTCCCTGCTCGGCAGGGAGTCTGCTTCTCCCTCTGACCCTCCTCCCTCTCATGCTCTCTGTCTCTCATTCTCTCTCTCGCAAATAAATAAAATCTTAAAAAAAAAAAAATGGGTTATGAAAGGGGCGCCTGGGCGGCTCCTTTGGCTACGCGTCTGCCTTCAGCTCAGGTCATGATCCCGGGGTCCTGGGATCGAGCCCCGCGTCGGGCTCCCTGCTCAGCGGGGAGTCTGCTTCTCCCTCTGCCGGCCACTCCCCCTGCTTGTGCTCTCTCTCTTTCTGTCAAATGAATAAAATCTTTAAAAAAAAAAAAAAAGGTTGTAAAAGCATTGAGTTCTGAGGCTCAGGGCTGTCCTGCCCTGCACTACCTACAACTGCCTAGAGCCGAGAGAAGGTGGAGGGGATGAGGCTCCCGTCTTGGGTCTCGGGCTTGGACCACGGCTCGTCCTCTCCCAGCCCCTGCAGGCCCTGGCGCGGGCAGAAGTGAGCTGATGGCCACTGCGAGGTGGAAGGCATAGCTTTTTGAGGCTTGGCTTTTGACTCTGCCACCTCCAGCTGGTTCAGAAGATCTTACAAATGGAGTCTTCACTATCCAGATCATAATGTGGCAGCCAAGGGTTTCTAAAATGATTCAGCAACATTCTCTGCAGGCTTATACGTAAGAGGCAATGGCAGAGGCCTGTGGTACGTGATCCATTATGTGATCACAGAGGTTGGTGTGCAAAGGCTCCCTCCGTGAGTAAAGATGGACTTGGGTTTTCGTGTGTCAGCCCAGAGCCAGATGTTGTTAAGGCTGACTGCCACTGGGATGTCGCTGACCCACCCCAGTCATTTCTCCAGAGCCTAAAATGCAACGGAGCCTAACTAGGCGTGTGTCCGGAGGCCCCGAGCTTTCTAGGGATACTGCCTGTGGAGGGCTCTGACCTGCCAAAGGAAGTTGGTGAGATTCCCAGCCCTGTCTGGGGGCAGGGGGTGGTTCTCAGAGCTGGAGCAAAAACAACCATCAACTTTGATTGGCCAGGGTCTGCCCTCCTTAGCAGAAGCCAGATGGGGCCAAATGTTCCTTTATTAGCCAGGCGGCAGCTGCAAGAATGGGCCACAATTTCAGACAGGAGATTGTTACGTGATTCTGTAGGATTTTTTTTTTTTTTTTTTTTTACAGTTCTTTCTAATAATGTGAGAGGAAATAACCTCATCAGTCTCTGTTTTAAGATTTGCTTGAGAAATGTGCCCAGTGGGATGTTTGGGATGAGTAACAGGTTTCTGTGAATGTGATTTTTGTTAGTGTTTATTTAAACAGAGAAGATGTAGTCAAAACGCAGCCTTCATCTTTCTCCAAGATTTTTTTAAAGGATAGTTCTATTTTTGTGGTTTGAAAATGTCTTTGAAATTCTGAGGATTTAAAAAAAACAAAACAAAACTTTGTTTGCTGTGGTTATTTTTCTATATGCGTTACGTCTAAAAAAGGCCAAACCCAACGTCGTATTTTGAATAAGGAATGTACAGCAATTTGGTACTTTAAAAGCCATCACGGAGTCTGGACACATTTTTGGTGGTCACAGCTGGGGCGGGGGATGCTGGTGTGCTGCTGAACATCCTACAAGGCACAGGACAGCGATCCCCACCCCCAAGTAATTGTCTGGCCTAAACCCTCACTGCAGAGGTTGGAGAACTCTGAGTTTGGGGCGCCTGGGTGGCTCAGTCGGTAAAGCGTCTGCCTTTGGCTCAGGTCATGATCCCGGGGTCCTGGGATCGAGTCCCACATCGGGCTCCCTGCTCGGCGGGAAGCCTGCTTCTCCCTCTCTCTCTCTCTCTCTCTCTCTCTGACTCTCATGAATAAATAAATAAAGCACTGTCAGGTGCTATGCTAGTGGTGAACACTTAGATGTCAGGGTTGGAGGCGCGATGTGGGAAAGACACACAGGCCCCAAGTGAGCCAAGCCTGCAGCTGACCCCAGCTCAGCTCTCTGTGTGCTTTCCAACGGGTCCCTTAACCTGTGAGCGTGAGTTTGCACGTTTGCAAAATAGGGGTAGGAACTCCCGCCTAACTAGGTTGTTGTGAGCACAAAGGGAAATTACTTATGACGTACCAAGCAGACACCTGGTTCTCAACATCTTTCTCTTTTCCCTTTGATCTCAGCCAGGTGGTTTCAACGGATTTCACTCTGACGATAGATGTTGTCTCTCTTCATCCGAATGTAGGAAGAATAAATGAAACTTCCAACTTGGGCGACGTATCAGTGGCTGCCAAGGCACTAACCAAACTGTTCTTGTTACTGCACTAACCGAACATGCCATTTGTTTCCTGGTATTCACATGATGGGATGTGTATTGTGTATGTATGTGGTTAGAACATACACAATGTACCTACGTTCATCTGACTTAGATCTTTGCATTTCCTTGAGACCGTTTCTTCAAAGATTATCCACCCTATGTTAAGAAACTACTCTTGGAGGGCTTCCTGTTTGTTGAGTACTGTTTGATATTGTTGAAAATCCATTCTTTTGGACCCGTTTTGATTTTTGTGACCACCCTCTTCTGATTTGCCTCCTTTCCCTCCAAGCTGTTCCTTGTCAGTCCCTCTGGGACTGATTCTCCTTCTGTCTGCCACACAGTCCTCCAGAAATCCACCTGTAACTCTTTTTTCTCTTATAAAGATGTTGTAAATTCCACAGGGAGAAGACTATGTATGATTCTTTTTTTTTTTTTTTTTTAGAGTTGGCTCCGCACCCAGCATGGGACCTGAACTCACGACCCGGAGATCAAGAGTTGCATGCCCTACGACTGAGCCAGCCAGGTGCCTTCTGCAGTGGCCACATCCTTCCCTCAGTCACCTCATCAGAAATCTATCCATTCTTGCAGCAAGAGGTGACGGAGCGCTTCCCATGTGGCCGGCAGAGCCGTGGTGTTGGGATACGTGGGGACACACAAGGGACGTGGCTCTCAGGGAGCCTGCATTCAGGAAAGTGGGGCCTTTTTGTGGACAACTCCAAATCTATGTCTACAGGCACATTCTCTGCACTCATGCTCTCATCTTCCTTTCTTCTACAAACCCTAGCCAGCTCCACGCACATGAAGAAATGTTTTCCTCAAAAAAATCTGACCCTCAGAATCCCTGGAGTTGGTACTGCCTGAGCGTCTGGTAGGGGAGGGCTGGTAGGCCTTGGTGGCTCTGTCTCTGCTCCCCTCAGACGATCCTTCCTCGTGGCGGAGGGCTTTGGACAAAAGCTGCCGCCTCCCACAGCAGACAGCTGCGTCTCAGCCCCTTTACGTCACCCCTGTTCCCACATGCATGTATGTCTAGACATCCCAGGAGTGGGCCTGTCCCATTGCAAACCTGTTCGGCTGTATCTGCTAAAGCGGAATACACACATAATCCCCCGACCGGAAGTTCCACAGACGTACAGAAGTGTATACTATGGGCACCAAGAGGCACGTCCAAGAAAGTTAATAGCAGCGTTGTTCGTAGTAGTAAAACCTGCAAACAATGCACATGGCTGTCATGGCCAGCACATGGAGATCTTCACAGCCATCTGAAGCAGTGTGCGCGGAACAAGCGAGAAGGTTACAGGTGCCCACGTCCCATCCCACATCTCCCTGAGATATGCACCCCTCAAGGGCAGCTGTGGGCAGAACTTGTCAGTGGTGTCCTAACTTGTCAACTGTGTCTCTCTCTTGCTGTAGAGAATGGCCAATTTTGATTTGGTTAGATTCCCATGGGATGTGAAGCCACGTGCCAGGATTAGTTCACTCCATCCTCACAACTAGCTGCTGGGGACTGGGGAGGGGAAACACTGTGTCTCCACGCCTGGTCTCCCTCACTGGTGGGCTCTTGTGCCCTCCTCACTGCTGCCCACAGTGACCTGCTAGGTGTAGCCTACACATCTAGACCTCTTATCAGGACAAGAGGTCGATCTCCCTCTTCTTCCTACCTCCTGTCATCAAAGTTTCAGTTACCTACTTCTTCTGGGGGACTGGCACGGGGACTAGGTCCCCCTTTCCATTTTCCAGTTCAGAACTTACCTACTGAAAAATGTGAACTTCTTGTAGTCTTCAACATGGCCCCATAGTTCAATACACACAGACACAAACACAGAAAGACAACGTATCTGGAGTTCATCCATAAGAAGGAAAGGAGAGTTTGCTTGGGTTCCTTCCTTCCTCCTAGATGTCTCAAGAGGGTGCAGCCCTAGACATCTAGACCTCTTATCAGGACAAGAGGTCGATCTCCCTCTTCTTCCTACCTCCTCTCATCAAAGTTTCAGTTACCTACTTCTTCTGGGGGACTGGCACGGGGACTAGGTCCCCCTTTCCATTTTCCATTTCAGAACTTACTGAAAAATGTGAACTTCTTGTAGTCTTCAACATGGCCCCATAGTTCAATAAACAGCATGAGTCAATGTTCCAAACTGCAAGTTACAGAAACTCAATCCAGCTTGAGCAAACAGGGGAGTTGGTTTGATGGATATCGGCCTATCACGTGGCATCCGAAGGCAGCCGGGCCTCTGCAGGGCCTGGAGCTTCCAGAGTCAGGAGGGACTCTGTCTGCCTCATCTCGCTCCATTCTGCTGCATTCATCTCTGCCTACAGACTAGAGATTTCCTCTTCTCTGTCTACACGATAGATGGAAGGTGGCTGGTGTACCTCCCAAGTCTGTGCCTCTTGAGGTCCAGCAAATAGCCCAGATAAAAATAGAATCTCACTCCTAATTCTGAGTTTCTAGGAGAAAAAATTTGGCCCCCTTTGGGTCAACCAGGGTATGCGGCCCCATTCCATTAGCTGTGGCTGGAAGTGGGGTTGGATTATGATGCGAAATGGTTGTCAAGAGCTCCTGACTCCTGTTGGGGTCTCAGGAGATGGGCGGATACCCCAAAGTGTCTCTACTGCAAATACAACCCACAGTAATGTGAATGTAGACATACAGCAGTGCAGTGAGGTGTATGTGTGTGGACAAGTTTGCCTTAAGGGAGATGTGTCATTGCCCCGCATCTTATTTCAGGGAGAGGCAACCCACCCGGCCAGTCTTTCAGGACCCAGCATTCAAGTTATCTTTGCTTCACTCCCATTCTTTATTTTATATATCCAATCTCTCCTCAAATCTGACATTTGGAAATACCTTTTGGACTCATTATTTCCTCTCTATCCAATCCACACCGCTAACCCCAGCCAGGCCTTATACTCCGTGCATCTAAGTTACTACAACAATTTCCTGGCTGCCTCCCCTCAGGGACATTCTGTATGTCACTATGCAGTTAATCTGCTGTGTGCCGCCGTTCTCTTCTTAACGGCTCCCTTCCCCACCAAATAAATCTCAGACTCCTTAGCCTAGAATTTACAGCTCAGGCAGAAGTAATTTCTCCTTTTGATCTTACCTCCCTTCCTGCTTCTGGCCCTAAAAGTAGGGCCCGCCTAGGTAACTTATCACCTTAGACTTTGCAAAGGTACTTACATGTTTTAAGTATGGTGCAAATGTGCTGTCATTAAGTATATTAAGGGAAGAATCCACATCTGGTCCATTTCTACATCTCCTGAGGCATCTGATACAGTCTCTAAACGAATGATAAAACACCTGAAGTTTGCTTGCTCATTCTATATCAAATATGGTAGAAGAACTTTATGTATATTATGCATTTGCAATCTTCACAGCAAACCTGTAAGGTAGGTAGGCAGTTAGATCCATTTCAGAGATGGGGACACAGAAGTTTCGAGAAGCTGCTTACCTGGGATCTCACTGCCAGGAAGAGACAGAGCTGGAAGATGAAAAGAATGAAGGACTGTCTGGGATGTCTGCAGCCTGGAGCCACCTTGTGGACCTGTCCTTGTCAATCCCAAGCCCCCAGGAGCCAGGAGCCAGGATTTGCTCTCTTCTCCATTGTGCACTTGGTATATCTGCCTTGCCCATGGGAATGCTCCCCAGCTTCCCAGTCCCAACACTGCACTCCCACTCTGAGGCTTATTCATGCCCCAGGATCTCTCGAGCTCTCTCCGGTCCACGCTGTTCTCTTGCTCTCACAGCCAGGCTAGCCTTTGGTCATTTCCTCGTTGTTCTACATGTGTTTAGTTGCGGTCCCCAAATAATTCTTGGGGGCAGGAACCCCTGGCTCATGGTGGCCCACAACCTTCCTCTACCCCAAAGTGCTCACTCTTCCTTGAGTACGTTCAGAACATTCTTTTTTAACCACATGACTGGTGGGAAAACATGCAAAGCGAAAGTTATTGCTGGTGCATTAAGAGTAAGCGAGAGATGGATGTCCCCTTTCGTTTTTAGCAGGCTCCAAACATTGCTTTAGGAATCTCAGCAGCCAGTAGAAACCAGGGAGAAAAAGTTTTCATTTTTTAACTTATATTGATTTTTATTTTTTAAAAGTAGGCTCCACACCCAATGTGGGCCTCGAACTCACAACCCGGAGATCAAGAGTCGAATGCTCTGACTGAGACAGCCAGGCGCCCCCAAGAAAAAGTTTTCAGTTCAGAAAAAAATTGGAAACCCACTTGTTCGGTCAGACACTGGCCTGGAGGCTGGGGAGGATTCTGAGGGGCCAAGGTCTGCCTCTGGGACTTCCTTGTGCCTTTGCAGAGAGCCCAGCTGGCTGCAGTGCCCAGTTTAACCCCAAATCCACATTCTCATGGACCATGGGCTGGGCTGAACACAATGGCTCACCCAAATAGCACCGAACCCCCGTACTACTCAGGGGACGGGTCCTGAAGATTTCCTGCTAATTATCCCCAAAACAGACATTCAAAGGGTCTCCAGAATGGGTTCTTTCCTTTTGATTTCACTGGAATTGCAAGCTTTTACAGCTAGACAGGTTGGTAGGGGTCCTGGGATCTGACTATCCCACATTGCCTGGAAGAAGCAAAGGCCCCGGATGCAGGACTTAGGCAATGTCACAAAGTCCAATGGCCTAGCCGGAGTTAGAGCCCCTTGTCCAGGTGGCAGCCCCAGGACTCGGGCGTCTGGCCCCAGTGGCTAGTTAGTTTCTACCATCCTCATTCCTCTCATTGCTCCATAGTCCTGTCTTCCAATTTTGTTTTTTTTAGTAAAAGAAATGTTTTCTTTTTTTGCAGTCTGAGTTACTGATACATCCTTTCCCCGCTTTGAACAAGCTTCTGTTTACCAAGTCCCACAAAGACTCAGTGCTTTTAAAGTGAAAATACATGCTAAAATGTGGCCACTTAGTCATCTTAAATATGTTACATGTTTGAAGCATGAGTGGAAGAGTAACTATGGCAAATCCTGATGAGATAGATACTTGACATTAATGTTGCAGCCCTTGATCCTGTATCGTGTGTGTGCTGTGTACATCACCTAAGTGAAATATTCCTTTAAAAACCCAGAACCAATTACATTGTTATTAAACTGTCTCTGTATTCAAGACAGATGAAGACACATGAATTCATTTAGTAACTGATTGGGTTTTTTTTTTCGTAAAGATTTTATTTATTTATTTGAGAGACAGAACACAAGGGAAGGGGAGGCAGCAGAGGGAGTGGGAGAAGCAGACTCCCCGCTGAGCAGGGAATCCGACGTGGGGCTCGATTCCAGGACCCTGAGATCATGACCTGAGCCGAAATAAGGAGTCAGACACTTAACCAACTGAGCCACTCAACTGCCCCCTGATGAGAAGTTTTATCGAAATGTTTTAGAAATTAAGTGACAGCCACTTAAGTGATACTCTCAAACAAAGAAAATAAAGTAACTTTGGGGCTAATGAAAAAAAAAAGGGTTTAGTACCATCCATCGAACGTTCTAAGAACACGTATCACTGCAGTAGGAAGAGATCATCTTTAAGAAGCTGTTTTCCTGCTAAGCCTGCTGATCCCCAGAAGTCCAGCTTCTCTGGGAGGGGCAGCCCAAACGTTGCGTGATGGACACGGCCACACTGGTCAGCACAGGCATGCCGAGTCTGCGGCCATCCGGTTCGGAAAGACCCCAACAAGTGCACCTGCAGCTTTCTTGGTGTCAACATTTGTGAGTGGTCCCATTTCAAGATGGCAAGACACAGACTGTGTTTGCTGTTACCATTGTGGTGTCAGTGGTCCCCTTAGGTCAAGATCATAGTCAGATTCATTTCTGCCAGTTCTTCTTTGCATTTAAAACTTGGCCCTGGAGGGCGCCTGGGTGGCTCAGATGGTTAAGCGTCTGCCTTTGGCTCAGGTCATGATCTCCAGGTCTTGGGATCGAGCCCTGCATCGGGCTCCCTGCTCCGCGGGGAGCCTGCTTCTCCCTCTCCCTCTGCTGCTCCCCTTGCTTGTGCTCTCTCTGTCTCTCTCTCTCAAATGAATAAAATCTTTAAAAACAAAACAAAACAAAAAAACAAACAACAACAAAAAACTTGGCCCTGGAGCAAAAGCAAGATTATCTATCTTATTTCTCACATGGATCTCAACATGAGAAGCAATTTTCACGAATGGCTCCCTGAGGTACTGATAAGGGCTGCAGAAAGATTGAAAAGTAAAGATCTTATTTGTTCTCAGAGGCGAGGGGAGCTTCTGTCCATAGAGGGGATGGGCAAGCGGTCACAGGAAAAGCCTGCTGGATCATACACAAATCATTGCTTTCCCTACCAAGTTCCAGCTTTCTTCCAGATCGTTCTGTAACAACTGGCCAATACTAGATTAGCAATGAGGCATGTGCCAACCCGGGATGTGCGAAGCACAAGTTTCTGTGGACGGTTTCTTTTGTTCATAATAATGAACATCTGCATGAGCTTCCCCACCCTCACTGGCGTGACCTCACCAGATGTCTGTTCCAAAGATCTAGAAAACGTGGCCGCTTCTCGTGGCTTCTGAATCACCCACTGGGTTGCAGTCATGAAGCCACCGGCAGAGTTTAACGCGGTGAACTATTAAAATGTTCTTCGGTTCATATGATTGTCTTTAGTCCAGAATGGGTCATCTAGGGGCTCCTAGGTGGCGCACTCGGTTGAGTGACAGACTCTTGGTCTTTGGCTCAGGTCATGATCTCAGGGTCCTGAGATTGAGGCCCAGGTCTGGCTCCGCGCTCAGCATGGAGTCAGCTTGGGATTCTCTCTCTCCTTCCCCCTCTGCCCCACCTCCCACTCTCTCTCTCTTAAAAAAAGAAAAAAAAAGAAAAAAAAAGAAAAAAAAGAATTGGTCATCTGGGTTCTGGCCATATTTACCAAGGAGAAGAACTTCCTGTTCGTGATTGTGGGGAGGTCCAGGAGAAGAGTTCCCAACTCAGAGAACATCATTCTTGGCGTAGGAAATGCTTTCTCCTTCTGTGTTTTGAGTGCTTATCATTTCTTCCGCTGCAGCTATATTTGTAGCCTGGCCTCAGTACCTGTGATATCCTTCAGTCTGGAAAGCGACCGAACAAACCTAAGCAGCTCATTCTGTTATAAAACATATTGGTGCATTTTCTGTATACTTGTTGATATTTTACTGTGCATTTTTTTTATTTTTTATTTTTTGTAAAGATTTTATTTATTTATTTGACAGAGAGAGAGACAATGAGAGAGGGAACACAAGCAGGGGGAGTGGGAGAGGGAGAAGCAGGCTCCTCGCTGAGCAGGGAGCCCGATGCGGGACTCGATCCCAGGACCCCGGGATCATGACCTGAGCCGAAGGCAGACGTTTAATGACTGAGCCACCCAGGCGCCCCTTTACTGTGCATTTTAGTTGCGTTCTTAGAACCATACTCTTAGAATATGTAGACCAACCTTCCTTCGCCTTTTTAAAAATCTTACGCTTTTTACAAAATATAGAAAACTTTCCCCCTACTCGTCCTGTCCCCAGAGAGAATACATATCTGTAGGCTTTATCTGTAGAAGGAGTATATTTGTTGTACAGAGAGCTATGGATAAAATCTCTTTTAAGGGTCTTTTAAATTTTCTTCCAGTGGATTTTTTCCTTTGTTCGGAAAAACCGGAAATAATATTTTCAACCTTTGGAAGTAAGAGATACATTTGTAGATGCTAGTCTTCCTGTTTGAACTTGAGGTTATTTGAACCTGGCAGGTGGACAAAGCTTCAGACAGTGCCCACTGCTGTCTTGTCTTAGCTGGTGGCCCAACCTCTGCTAAGTCACCCAGGCCCCAAACCTGGGACCCCTCCTGGACTCCTGTGACACCCTCTCTGCACTTCACATCCAATCAATGATCAAGTCCTCTTGACTCCCTTTTCCTTCTTTTCTTGGTCCTCTTTTGTGCTAGGCACACACTGATGGGGCCCAGTGGTTGGAAGCCCTTTCGTCTGTAAGACATCTGACAACTGTACTCTGTGGGTGCTTGTGGAATGGGCTCCACACAGGAGCCCCCCAGTTTTACCAAGTTTGCCTACCTACTCTTTGGTTTGCTAGGTGGCCCTGAAAAAGAGACATATTATCATACGAGCTCTCTGTATGAGCTTGTCATTGCTCCATAGCCACCCACAAACTTAGTGCCTTAAACAGTAATTTGTTCCGTATCAGGGCTTGGCTGCAGTGGACTGACCTCAGCGAGACTTGGCTGGGAGGCTCAGCTGGGCGCCTCTGCTCCACGTGTCTCTCACTCGCCTTGGGAGAGCAGCTGAGTCAAAGCAAGCTCTTCTCAGGGTGATGTTGACTCTACCTTGCAACCGTCACCATCCTAGGTGAAGTCACTACCATCTCCTACCTGGATTAGTGTCCAATCTAACCCTCCCCCACCGCCCATAAAAGGTGGTCTCCCTGCATCTCTCCCAATCGATTCTCCCTATACAAACTTCATCCTGCTGAAAAACTTCAATAGCTTCTTACAGCCACAGGCCAAGGCTCCCTGGGCCTTCTGCAGTGTGTTCCCTGCCTTTTGACTCATCCTTGCTTGCCAGCCATCCTGGGCTGCCTGTAGGTAGTTCCTTGCACGGTGCTCTCCTCCTACCCCCGCACCCCCCCATTCAGGTTTTTGCATATGCTGTTCCTCCTGCCTAGAGAGCTCCTCTCCCTACCCTTTGTCCAGCCAACTCCTCATTTAATCCTCAATTTAAATCACCCTTCTCTCAGGGAGGGCTTTCCAGATACCCCCCATCAGCTCCTAGAGGACCTTTATTTCAGCCTTTGTAACACTCCTCAGACGTGTCCTTTCTCATCCAGTTCCCCTGCTGGACTGCAAGCTCTGTGAAGGCAGGGGCTGCCTTGTTCACTGGTCTCTCCCTGGCGCCTGGCACCAGCTGGCTCGCAGTCAGCGCTGAATGAACGAAAAGACCAGCAAAAGGGGTGGCAGGGAAAGGTCTGCAGATGACCCGGGATGCTCAGGATCTTGGTTTTCACACCTGCTGATGTGGGGGTTGGATCAGGTGGACTCTAATGCCTGGCAGCTCCGCCGTATTGTCATCTCTGCAGATGTCCCCCTAGCCTGTCCCCTTCGCTCCTGAATGCCGGGTGGCGCTGTTGGTTGTATTCAGGCGCTGGAGATGTTGGATGAAGCTATGGATGAAGGGAGTTAAAAGTAACTGCTGTTGGTGGCAGGGCAGAGTAGATGTGGAGCTAGCTACGTCAGATCCACGATCATCTTTCAGCTCCAGAGTCCAGAGAACAACAGCCATCAGAACAACATAGCCATGCCTGTGCTCAAGAAAGGCTTCCCGGGTATCAAAGCATGATAGCCAGACCAACCAAGTGTCGTCTCCGGAGGTCTAGAGAATAGCTGTGCTTGGCCAATGGTTTTGTATCAGAGGTTAACTCGTATTGGCATTTCTCACTTGCTAAATGCTGACACCGCAAAGTGGTCTCCAGACTCCAGCCCGAATCCCTCCTTCAGAACAGCTGAGCACACTAGAGAGGTGCGCGAGGCTGAGTGTGATGTGGGGCTCCAGTCAAGCACGGGGAACACTTAACTATAGAAACAGATACTCCCACGGGCATGTCACTTTATTCAAAGCTCTGGAGTCCACCTTGGGTCCTCTGAGTTGAGGAGTGCCCAGTGCAAGGCTCTGCCTGCCTCACCTGCACCTGGAAGACAGACTCTAGACTGTGGATTTTATGGGACAGGATTTTTTCATGTCTTTCCATATATTCTTAATGCATAGTTATTCTTATCCGAGTCACAAAAATTAAGCTGTTTAAGGCTTTGGGCCTGTTCAAACCCATTCATGAGCTTTATTTATTTATTTATCTTTTTAAAGATTTTATTTATTTATTTGAGAGGGAGAGAGAAAGAGAGAATGAGAGAGAGAGCACGAGAGGGGGGAGGGTGAGAGGGAGAAGCAGGCTCCCTGCTGAGCAGGAAGCCCGATGTGGGACTTGATCCTAGGACTCCAGGATCATGACCTGAGCTGAAGGCAGCCGCCCAACCAACTGAGCCACCCAGACGTCCCCATGGGCTTTAATTAACATAAAAGTGACCTGCTGTTATGTCCTGCAGAACGAGCTAAGTTTGCTTGGTCCACTGCCTCTGTGACTCAAATCTGGGAGGGGGGGGTGGGAAATCTCCTCTGGAACGGATACCCTGCTAGTAACTTGACACTTCAAGGGGAGAGATTCAACCCTGGACTTAGGTTTCCAAGTAGCAGCTGCTTTAATTCATTAAGTGTAAATCAGAGGTGACATTCATTAGCTAGTCCTTGGACCATTTCCTACTGACGCAGAGTGGAAAAAGTGACCGAGAGCCGCACATCCCAGGGTGGGTTACTCTGTCCCATGACAGTCAGCCAAAGAGAGAGAGCACATTTCCCACTTCACCTATACTCACTGTCTGCTCCGCACTGTAGCGTTAACATTGTTTGCGGGGTGGGGGTCAGGTCCAAGACCTACCAAGGTGCAGGCGTACAAGAGTATCCACGGGCAAAAGCCTTCTGAAATCCTAAGTTGTACTGCCAACCAGGAGTACACTCGTAATTTATTCTGAATGCACAGCAAAATCCACCATCTGGGGGTGAGGAGGGCACATGTGATCTTTTCACATGGGAGAGGATGAGGACCCAGACTTGACTCACATGACTATAAGAATTAGAATGACAGGGGCCGTGGGCCAGTGGCAGGTTCAGTGACACTGTCATTTTAGAATCTGGAAATATTCATATGAGCCTGTTCCAAACCTCAACACCTTAAGTCATGAATTCACTTAGTGCCTTTTACAAAGGTAAACAAGTCACTCAGATAGTATCTGGGTCCCCCATAAAATCCCCAGAAATCAAGTAAGTTATTTAATACCTTCCTATTATGTTTTTAGCTGATGTGTTTCCAAGGCTAAATGCACACAAATGTCTTTATTACCTGCAATATCTTCAAAAAGCAGAGTTTCCCGAACTGACTAGACGTAAAAACACCAGGGGAGCTTTAAAAATGTAGATATAAATGATCATGCCTCACCTCTCACTTACTAAGTCAGAATCCGAGGGGAGGGAAGCGCCGAGAAATTCTTCTTAAAAAAACTCTCCAATTCTGCAGATGCTTATGGCTCCGTGAAGGGAGCTCAGGGAAGCCAGTTTTGGGAGGCAGAGCCGAGTGGCCCTTTCCCAACCTCAGCATGGGCTGGGGGCACCTGGATGTGTTAGACTCAAGATTCGGATTCAAAGCATTTGGGCTGTGGCCTGAGATTCTGCATTTCCAACCAGCTCCCAGGTGGGGCTGCTGGTGCCCATCCTCAGACCACACTCGGAGTAGCAGGGCCACCAGTCTCCTGTCTCCAGGTGGGGAGCCAGGGGTGAGCCCCTCTGTGGTTGCACTGGGCCCAGCTATAAATTGTGGGATGCACCTTCTACCCCTTTGGCCTTGCCCTACTCCATGCTGCCCTCCAAATCTTGGGTGCCTAGACTTGTCTCCACAAAGGGAGGGCTCAGCTCGGGTTTGGACCCTCCCTCTGGGTCCCCACCGCCCTCTGCAGGCCCTGCCTCAGCAGGAAACGAAAGTGCATTCATAGTCAGGAGTGTATCTGGCGTAGGAAGGCTTCGGGAGACAATTCTGTTTATTGTCAATGAAGAGACAGAGGGTGGAGGGGCTCTATACAAGTGGTGGTGAGGTACAAAAGAGGAGTGGGGTCGAGAGGAGACACAATAATACACAGCATTATTCTGAGCCAGCTCCAGCTCTTCACTCTGACACTTGAATCAAGGAGAGCCAGCCACCCTTTTCCACTAAGGCTGCAGAAGAATGGAAACCGGACTCAGTTTATCAGCTCCTGTAGGGCAGGCCAAGCAAGAGGCTATGCTAAGCTGATGGAAGAGGCCACTTGTGGTCTGGGGGGAGCCCCCACCCCAAGCGCAGAATGGATGCTGAAGCTGGTCCACGGCTGCTGGTGGTGGCTGGTCCCGGCCCCCTAGGTCCTAGGCTTCTCTTGATTCTCAATGATAATCTTGTCAGTCAAATACATTTGGCCGATGTGGACCTGAAGGGAAAGAAAGACACAGGCCCATTAGCTGTGAAAGGTCAGAAAGAGCATTTCTAACATTTAAATGCCAACGTCTGCCATCCCAGGGCTGTTCCTGGTGGGGAACTGCATCATGGGGCAAGTGTAGTCACCGGGTTGGCCTTTGCTAATTCCACACCCTCTAATTCCCACTTCCCTCACTGTGAGAACAAGTTAGAGATACACACTCCTTCCTTTCTGGCCTTTGAAATGGCACCAGCAGCCGCGGCCTTGGTTCCTCGGGCTGTCCTGAGCCGGCTGAGACCACCCACCAGGTTCCCTGGCTGGCGGCCAGAGAGAGAGCCATCCGGACGTGTGTACAGCAGCTCCTCACCAAACACGACCCCCTTCCTTCAGAACCGGCTCTCCCATTTGGAAAGGCTTCAGCATAAAGCAGAACGTGCCTTGCCTATGTTGGGCTAGAACACGGGTTGCATTAAGGGCACTGCAAGGAATACGGCTGCCTGTCTGTCCCAGGCTGCGCCGAGGACCGTGGTCTGGGTTCTTTCACCTCTTGCCTCTTGTCTTTCCTGCCCTTTCCTTTCTAGGTGTCCTCTTACACTGTTTCTGCTAGTGGTTCCCGCCGTCCCAGATGGATGCTGCCGCCATAACCCGGGGCCACAGCAGGTGACTGGTCCTTCCTTTGGAACAAAGGGTCTTCACGAGGTTTGTCCAGAAGCATTTCCTAAGTGATACTTTCTTAGAACCAGGTACACTGCAGAAAGGATTTCAGAGGAGTCGGTCACCACCTATGGGTGGTTTGGGGTCTTTGCTCTTTCAGTAAATGAGGGAGCCTCTCCTGGCTGTAGTGGCTACCCAAAGCAGCCGGGGTCAGAATCAAGACCCTCCTGTGCTTTTCCCAACTTGCTTTAATAGTCTATTCTATTTTTTAAAAAGATTTATTTATTTGAGAGAGAGAGTGCACGCAAGCGGGAGCTTGAATTCTGATGTGGGGCTCGATCCCAGGACTCAAGATCATTACCTGAGCCAAAATCCAGAGTCAGGACACTTAACCCACGGGGCCATCCAGGTGCCCCAAATATTTTATTTTTTTTATTCGCATATAGTCGAGACATCATGTTACACTGTTGCAGGTGTACGACATAATTATTCAACTTCTCTACATATTATGTTATGCTCGCCCCAAGTGTAGCTGTCACCATACAGTGCTCTATTACAACATTATATTCCCTGTGCTGTACCTTTTATCCCCATGACTTATTCACTCCACCACTGGAAGCCTGTGTCTCCCACTCTCCTTCCCCTGTTCTGCCTACCCCCTCCCGCGACCGGCAACCATCAGTTTGTTCTCTGTATCTATACCTCTCATTATGCTTTTTGTTTGTTTATTCATTTGTTTTGTTTTTGAAGTTCCCCATATGAGTGAAGTCATTTGGTATTTGTCCTTCTCAGTTTGACTTATTTCGCTTAGCATAACACCCTCTAGGTCCGTCCATGTTGTTGCCAATGGTAAGATCTCATCTTTTATGGTTAATACTCTATTTTAAAATGATGGCTCGCGAAAGGGGGAGATTTTGACACTACTAAGGTACAGTGGTGCTCTCTCACCAATGACACCCCGAGAGACCATCTGAACATTCCCATTCTCCCATGCCACTGGTTATGTCTTCTGGCGCACACTTGCACAGAGGTGTCCTGATGGCCCGCGAGCACTAGTAACTCACAAGCATCACGGTGCCAGGGGAAAGTGAAGGAGGAGGTCAGAGCCACCGAATTATTGAAAAAGAAAGACAAAGTACAGAGTGGAGATTTAGGGGGATGAGGATGATCGTGTAGATATTTTCACTGCAAGTGAATTCCTTAATTTGATAAAAGAGAAAGGGGGTGGCGATGGTGGGGAATGAGTGCTCTGCACCGTTCCCAACAGAAGTCAGTGTCTTTAGTCTCCCTTCCCCTTGTCAATATAAAGAACACATACGGCTTCAGATGCAAGCAGGAAGGGCAGGCCTGGGGTTCCGTGGACCACACTCTGCATAACGTAGTCATAAACCATTTTGGGGGGTGAGATTAGCTGGATGGAGGGAGAGTCATGACGAGTGGAGCACAGAGGCTTGTCCTGGCCTCCCTTCTGGATGACCCAGAATAGCTGCGGGGTGAGCGGGAGCCATATGCACCCTTCTTCAGGGAGGAGGCTGAGAAGCAGTGTTCGCCACGCTGGATGCTATACGATTTTCAGATGCTAACCTCAACAGACAAATGGGCCCACTATCAACGTTTTTTAGAAGAAAGGCTAGTCAGGGAAATCCAAATCAAAATGTCAATGAGATACCACCTCACACCAGTCAGAATGGCTAAAATTAACAAGTCAGGAAACGATAGATGTTGGCGGGGATGCGGAGAAAGGGGAACCCTCCTACACTGTTGGTGGGAATGCAAGCTGGTGCAGCCACTCTGGAAAACAGTATGGAGGTTCCTCAAAAAGTTGAAAATAGAGCTATCCTACAACCCAGCAATTGCACTACTGGGTATTTACCCCAAAGATACAAATGTAGTGATCTGAAGGGGTACGTGCAACCCCAATGTTTATAGCAGCAATATCCACAATAGCCAAACTATGGAAAGAGCCAAGATGTCCATCAACAGATGAATGGATAAAGAAGATGTGGTATATATATATATATATACACACACACACACACACACACAATGGAATATTATGCAGCCATCAAAAAACCCCCCATGAAATCTTGCCATTTGCAATGATGTGGATGGAACTAGAGGGTATTATGCGAAATAAGTCAGCCAGAGAAAGACATGTATCATATGACCTCACTGATATGAGGAATTCTTAATCTCAGGAAACAAACTGAGGGTTGCTGGAATGGTGGGGGGTGGGAGGGATGGGGTGGCTGGGTGATGGACATTGGGGAGGGTATGTGCTATGGTGAGCTCTGTGAATTGTGTAAGACTGATGAATCACAGACCTGTACTTCTGAAACAAATAATACATTATATGTTAAAAAAAAAAAAGAAGATAGTAGGAAGGGAAAAATGAAGGGGGAGAAATCGGAGGGGGAGACGAACCATGAGACTATGGACTCTGAGAAACAAACTGAGGGTTCTAGAGGGGAGGGGGGTACGTGGATGGGTTAGCCTGGTGGTGGGTATTAAAGAGGGCACGTTCTGCTTGGAGGACTGGGTGTTATGCACAAACAATGAATCATGGAACACTACATCAAAAACTAATGATGTAATGTATGGTGATTAACATAACGCAATATAGTAAAATTAAAATAAATAAATAAATAATAGAACTACCATATTGGGAAAAAAAAGAAGAAAGGCTAAAATACCAATTATTTTAAAAGGACAAAAAAGAACCATTATCTTTTGGGGGGATGTCTAGGTTAATAAAAGTAATTTTATATAACAGCTCAAATGATTCATTTATATTTCATTGATCTTGGGACAGTTTAGCAGGAATCCCTCTTAGAAGTGTTGACAATACCATGTTCCACGAGTGCTTGACTGAGTTTATCAGTGTTTTTTCAGGGCTCTAGTGGCAGACAGAAGTTATGATACGGCCTAAGGAAGAATTCTTTCACACACTTGTCAAAAAATGGAATCGGCTGCCTCAGGAAGCTGTCAATGCTCTGTAAGGAGGAGAAGGTGAGGATGGAGAAGGAATTTATATGCTGGACAGAGGTGGGACCAGATGGGCTCCTTCCACCTCTCAGCCTCTGTGACAACTTGTTGGGTCACCAGGACCCATCTCAGACATCTCTCAGAGCAGCTGGGTGGCCCCCGAGTGGCCCAGAGTTGAGCCATGTATTCTAATACTCTGGAAGAAAAGGGGGTCTCCTTGATGGACTGTTTGAAGATCCAGCAGCACATTTATCACGAATAAACACGTCTCCTCCCACACAACTCACTTTGTGGACACTGTGTTAACAGCCACCTTCTTGATGGATGGGCTACAAGGACACGGGGGTTCTCCTGTCGTGTGGCCTTTTTTTCCTGTGCTCCTAAACCTCCAGGGATGTGGTGAACATAGTGGTTCTCCTTGTCCACCAATCTAAAGGATGGAACCTTTGGGGGAGGGGTGCTCTCTTGAAAGAAATGCAGATGTGATACGGGGTGACCTAGTTGCAAGCAGCTCCACGTAAAAGGCTCCAAAGAAAACTGAAGAATGAAGAGCGAGGGGAGATTACAAAGAGCTCAGGTTGTAGCAACTTCAATCAAAACAAACCTTCAGAAAAATAAAATAAGATGGAAACAGAGAAGGAGACAAACCTCGAGAGGTGCTGAACTCTAGGAAACCAACTGAGGGTTGCTGGAGGGGAGGGGGTGGGGGAATGGGGTAACTGGGTGATGGGGATTAAGGAGGGCATGTGATGTGATGAGCACTGGGTGTTATATGCAACTGATGAATCTCTAAATTCTACCTCTGCAACTAATAATACACTGTATGTTAATTAAATTGAATTTAAATAAAAAATTTAAAATAAATTAAAAAAATGAACCAAAAAACACCAAAAAACAAAAACCCTTCAAGTTTGCAGCCCATTTTGACAGACATATGAATTAGATTTTAAATATTCCATTCAAATACAACACTTTTATGGCTTTTGGGGGAAAACAAAGAATGAAATCAGATCTTACTGTTAATGATGTTAGGAGAGCACACCAATTAATCTCTGTCCAGGCCCCATGGTCTGATAGTCACTATCCTCGGGTGGCTGCTCACCCTCCTACGAACCACGGAACTTCTCCCTGACTGCCATGATACTCTGGGTTTTCCAGCTTCTGTCTTTGCTCAGGTTCCTCCACCAAGAAAGGCTCATTCCACGTCCACCACACAAAAGCCTACCCACCCTTTGAGCGAATGGTTGAAGCTTCCCTGGGGCCCCTGTGCAGAAGGGGCTCTCTCGCTCTCTCCTGGGAGCACTTCGTGCATGTGTCTCTGTGCCTGGACCAGTTCCTCTGCATGAGCCTCAGTGACTCTGGGGAGAAAGGTGGGGCTCACGTCCCACTTGTCCGACTTAGAACAGGACAGTGCTTTCACAGGACAGTGCTAGGCATGTAGAAAGTGCTCAGTAAGTACTCGGTAACTAAAAATACCAGTGTCTAGCATCCCTGGTCATAACCAAGGCTCTATGTCCACTAGTTCTAAAACCTGGATCTGTAAGTAATTATGCAGTGCTTTGGTGGTGAGTTACTAGTGGGATTACGGAACTGATCAAGGCAAGTCAATAAAAGTAGCAATAGGACCATTTTATTGTAACAAGAATGCTCATTCACTGTTAAGGAAAATCAAATGATTTAAATTTGGCCCAGCAGAAAACTTAAAGCTGTAATCCAGGGCTATAAGGGATTAACCCAGAGCAATTACAGAAGATGGAAGAGAAATATTCAGTTCATACAGGGAGGAAATATTAAAAAGTTATTTCAATGAGAGCTACAGAAGCAAGGCAATAAATGTTTGCATAACAGTTCTGTTGCATTTATTTTGGCTATAAAATGTGTCAGCACACATTGGGGGGGGGCAGCCAGGGACGGATGCTGCCGGTGCTAATGACGGAGCATGTCGCTTCTGAGCTGGAGGTGAGAGGAACTGGTCAATGAAGCGAGGAAGTACAGTTACCAGCTTCAATTTACAGCCCTTCCAGAAGCCCCAACGGGCTTAGCCAGCCACATCCGACTATTACCATGCATAAATTGGTCATTAAAGCTGATCACACTTTTATTCTATAAACTTCAGGAGCTGGCATTAGAGTCCATTAGAAAAACACACAGCTTACTCAACCGCAAGTAGATGGGCTGGCTGGCTGGCCTAGAAACACTTATGAGCTCGGAGACTCATTAGGCAAATAACCTGCTGGGGAGGAAGGAGGAGGATCCAAGAAAAGAAAATTTAGTACATTTCAGGTCTTCATTGCTCACTCATCTGCAGCAATGCGCTGTCCCCTGTGCGACACATTTCAATCTGATTTGGACTCGGAGGAGCTGGGCTCCATCACCAGGGGTGGGGGCGGTGGGGAGGCTGCACTGGGGCCTCAGCTACTTCCTGCCTATTTCACACCATTGTTATGAGAATCAAATGCGATAGGAGACTTGATGTACCAACTGCCCCAGATACTTCCTAGGGCTCCATTACGTTCATTGTCTTCACGTTGTTGAGAGGATTAACTAAGAACAGTAGTGGGTATGTAGTCAGGGCTTGTTAAGTGTTACTGATGTGCATGGCCTCGTGCACCGCCCGTCTGCTGTTGAGAGGAGTACCACCGGGTGTTAGATCCTGACCTCAAAGATCTTGAAGCCTCCTCACACTCTGGCCGTAAGAGTCTATGATTCTGTAATTGTTAAACACACCCACACTGTGGAGAGGGTGTCAGGGATGTCTGATACCACCTCCTGTTCTTGAACTTGAGCTTCCCTGGCTGGACTTGAGGACTGACAGACTCTCCTCATCTCTGCTCTGGGCCCCAGCGTCCTGTCTGGTAGGCCCATGATGCTTCCGGCTGGTCGTCAGAGTGGTCTGGTGTCAGGAGGTCGCTCTGGGCACTGAAAAGTTATGAGAGAGAGGCTGATAGCTGGCTCTGCTGGAGAAGCCTAGGGAGGGACTGTCCCTGCTCGCTGTGCTCTCTGAGGATGGTAAAACCACCCGGGCAGGGATGGTTCCCTGATGGGGGAGAGTGACAAACGCTGTCCCTGGCACTGTAGTGATTACACCACTACTACCAATGATGATGATGATGATGAAAGGTAATAGTCACATTTAATGAGCAATGACTGTGTGCCAGGCACTGTTCTAAGCATTTAATTAAGTCATTTAATTAGAAGTATTTAATTCTTCCTACCTCACAACAACTTTATGAGGAAGATACCATTATCATCATCAATTTGCAGGCTTTCTACAGGCAAACCCCATCCTTGGTATTTGATTTCCACATCTGGAAGGAGTGTAATTGCTCAGATGGGCATGCCCTTCCATTTCACATATAAGAAGCCAGCATCTCAGTGGATCCCACTGAAAATATGATGAGAAAAGACAGTAAAAACAGTCACAACAACAAAAACAATACACCTAGACATAACCCCAAAAAGAATTAGTGTACGGCTTTAAGAGAGAAGAACAATAAAACTTAAAAATGTAAAATGAGTTTGGATGAAATAAGATATACCATGTTCATGGAAGGACTGAATCATATAAAAATGTCAATCTTTTGCCAAATTAATTTATGTTTTAACACGATAATGAAAATCCCAGTGGGGTTTTTTGAGGTATTTGAGGAAACAACTTTCATGCTTATTTGAATGAATACAAAGTCAAGAACTAGAAAGAATATTTTGATGAGGAAGATATTAAAGCATTTTTGAGATACAATTGAAAAAATTGGCACTGGCCCAAAGAGAGAGAAATGAGCAGAGTAAGAGTTAGAAACCAGACCCTACCGAACAGAGGTAGTTAATACATAAAATCGTACTCATGGGGATTTGGGGCTTAGCTTGAAGGGGATGTGGTAACTAGAACATTTCTTTGAAGTCCCCTACTGATCTTCATATAAATGGTGTATTCTGTTCCATAATAAATTTATACTCACTTTATAAAAATGTTTTCCCAAACTGTCAAGTAACTCTGGCCCTTTGAGAAGATGCATTTTATTTAGCCTGTGCCTTTGAGTGCCTCCCGACACACCCAGTTGAGAGGCATCTTTTTATTTCCTAAGGTAGTTACACTTGATATGAACCACCAACATAAGTGAATCCTTTGATAGCAGAATTTCAGCTTTTGGCCTCTTGTCAGACCACAAGTTCTGCTGACCACCAACTGTCTGCTTGTCCCATGGAAGGTGGGCAGGACATTTGTGCCCCTCCTCTGACCTATAATGATGTCAGACAGTTTTCCATCCTGCCTGCAGCTCGCTCCACGATTCTTCCAGTGATATCCCAGCGTGGAGCGTCACTGTCACAGCCTTGCCATAGTAGAGCACCTGCTGTAGCAACCATTTTTCAAAGAGACCATTTTTATCATACTTGGTTTCCTAATAAGTTTTTAAAGAAGCTAACTGATACAAGGATACATGAAATTATATATAATTTTTTCAATCTTTTCTGTTTAGCAGTAAGAGGTAAAATCCTAGGTCACATGGTCTTCCTCTAAAAATAGCTCTTGATGCATATGCTCTTTTTCTTTCTAGAGTCTGGTAGCCTAAGTTGTTTTACGAAATGTCTACATATAGTAACATAATATTATTGCTTTGTTATTTGCCATCATTTTATGAAATAGAAGAATCCCTGAAATGGCCAAAGTAGATCTTCGAGAAGTCAGTCCACAATTAGATGTACAGCAGAGAAAGAAGGCCAGTGCAAAGAATCTAGAGATGAATCTTCTTGTGTTTCCTCTCTCCACACATGCTCCATCTCCATTCAACTCTGTTAGCCTTGAATTTTAGATACTGGATATTCCTAATGTGGAGGGAGGTGGTGAGGAGCTGACTTCTTATTTTCTCTGTGATATTCCTGGCAGCGCAATGAACAAATCCCTATCTCTTCTCTAAACCCCATGTCGCAATTAATACTTACTGTGTTTCCTCCTCACTGGTAAGGACAAGAGACACCCCAGATGCAGGATTGTGTCCTCTCATCAGTGTGACCAAGTGCCCGGCTTACCCCTATTGTCCCAGCGTGATTATTAATAGAGCCTTCTTTCACTCTCAGGGGTCCCCCTTTGTGATGATGAATTATATGGTCGCCCTATCTCTTACCCACCATTGTCAGATTTCTAGGCCATTCCGTTGTTTTTCTGCATGTCTGATGTTCAGTTGAAAATTTTTTTAAAAAGCCCACCAAGAGATGGCCTCTTTCTTTTGAATTCCAGGCCACCAGCGTAAAGGAAATCAAACCATTGTAATGGGTCTCAGAAAACTGTGGCCTCAAAGAGCCTGAAGCCATGGGAAGCCAGCAGGGGTTCCCATTCCATCAGCATACTGTCCCCTCTGCAGGAATGAGTCCCTTTTTGAACAAATATACATGTAAGGCAGTGGGTCCTAACCAGACGGGCCTCAGAACCACGGGGTCAGCTTTCAAGGATACACATGGTCAGGCCCCACTCAGCGACTTTCTCATTAGGGGGGGGGGGTCCATGCATGTCACCATTCTCTTGCATCTGATTGGCACCCCTGAGTTCTACACTGAGCATAAATATAAGGGCATTCAGGCTCAGCATTTATTATTAGTATTTAAAAATGATCAGTTTTTTTTTCCAATGGGTGAATATTTTTCCAAAAAAACAAACAAAAAGCTAGGGTTGGTATTTACCCACCTGGTGCTCTATGGGCATAGCCCTTCCAGAAGGTACAGCCGTGGACTACAAGACCAGGTTGGGGGAGGGAGGTGTCTTTGTACCTCAGTGTTGCTCTAGGATGCCACACTGTTAATGAAGGCCAGGGGGTCCTCCTACACCTGTCCTTTAGAGCTACTGGGTGTCTGTGGATGATTTCTACCTGCTAGTCTGGACCACTGCTCGGGGTGGGCAGACAGTTATAAAACAGGAGACAGCCACTAGCTGTCTTCCCACCCTATCCAGATAGTCTCCTTCCTCCGCCCCGGAGGCACAGGTGACCACGTGGGGACACTGGATACAAACAGTCTGCCAGCCCCCTCGCAGGAGCTTCCTGGAATCCGGGGTGAAGCACTGCATAACTAAGGCTCTGGGAGATGAAAGCATCCAATGGCAAGCATGTAAGTTAGCCCTGCGACTCAGTCACCGAGCCCTTCTTGGAACTGGGCAGAACTCAGAACCCAAACATCACGTCAGAGTGAAACCTGGCTCTTCCCTGGGATGGTGACAAGAGCCCAGGCAAAGCGCCAGAGACGCCGGCCTTCCTGCACTGTGCTCGGCTGCACCTCAGCCCTTGAACTCAGTGCTCTGGGTCACCAAAAGCACAGCAGCATGACCAGAATCCCAGCACCGCTATAATTAGTGACAAGGTGATGCAACTGCCTAGGCGGGCGATTCCTGGGATGGTGCTGGGACCAGCAAGCTCCTGACTATATGCTTATCAACTTGCTTGAGGAAGATCCTTGGCGAAGTTTCTGGGACAAGCAGGTGCTATTTTATCCCTTCAGGGACACCTTTTTTCAGGGTCAGCTTGATTCAATTCTGATTTTACTTTTTTTTTTTCCTTAGAGAGAGAGGGAGAGAGGGAGGGGAGGGGCTGAGGGAGAGAAAGAATCTTAAGCAGACTCCACGCCCAGGGCGGAGCCTGATGTGGGGCTCGATCCACAACTCTGAGATCCTGAGTTGAGGTGAAATCAAAAGTCAGATGCCTAACTGACTGAGCCACCCAGGCGCCCCTCAACTCTGATTTTACATTTGCTTTAAGCCAATATAACTGAAAAGGTTAGGGTGGCAAAAAAAAAAAAAAAAGAGAGAGAGAGAGAGAGAGAGAGGGAGAAAGAAATACGGAGTGCGATGATTACCCACCACTTTAGACAATGGTTTCTAGAGACTTGCAGACCAACTTTATTTCATTTGGTTTGGCTCTGGCCACAGGTGGTCAGATGGTACAGAGCAAGGTCACTCACACTACTCTGTTTGATTGGACAAGTTCTTCACTTTGTGGGCTTCCAGGTTTGGGGAGAGCACTGAGGCACCTGTCAGGAGTGACCAAGTGTCCCCAGATGAGCAACGAGCATCCCCTCCCCTGCTGTGCTCACACCTCTCACAGACCCAGGTTTGCTGGAACAGGTTCTCTGCAACAATCCCATGCTCAGCAGCTTCTGACGAATACCATGGCCGTTGGCAGCCGCCCTACCTCCACCTCAGGGGCCGGAGCCTGGCTCATGCAAGAAATGGTGTGAAACAACAGAAACAAACAAGAAGTCAAACTCCACCCCCTTTCCTCCAACTTGCCCTTTGTCAAGCTCAGCATCTTTACATGGCAGGACACAGATCTTCCTTTCAACCAGCTGCCTTGCATTCCTTTGCATCCATCCCCGCGGGGACCCGCTACGTCATATCCAGGGACATTAAAACATACGGTCAACACTACATCAAAAACTAATGATGTAATGTATGGTGATTAACATAACAATTAAAAAAAATATATGGTCAGCAACATCCTTACTTTCCCAGGGCTTGGGAACCTTCTGGGAAGGATATTAAACCTTAAACAACATTGGGGTCAGACATACATCAACACGTTTGATTAAGTGTCTCTCTTCTGTGTCTCCCCATCCAGAAGTCAGGTTGAAAAGAGCACCAAAATGGACAGGAGAGAAGAACACCCACGTGAACTGAAAGCCTGGCAGGGCCTTAGAGGGAGCACCGGGTCCAGATGCACTAAGGAGCTATGCTTGCCAGCCTCCCACCCAGCACTCAGGGCAGGGGGAGGATTTGGACAGTGGACGTCAGCAGTGATGGGCAGTCAGTGGATGGCACCTCTGCTTAACGTGGCTCACCCCAACAATATCCTAATCCTGATCCCACCATCTTCCATAGGACCCCCAAATTGGCAGGGTCTAGGAGACACTTAAGTATACATGTAAGGACCCCTGGGCATTCTCAGAAATGTCTGGGGGAGGGGAACGACTAGAAAACACAGGGTCTCTGTTGGCCTGGGGAGAGGGCAAAGCTGATATTCAGCCAGTATGTACCAGACTTGCTAAAATGGGGCACGACCGCCAGACTGCGGGTCAATGGCTGCTGCTTGGGGACCTTCCCTCCCTGAGGGTCCATGATGTCTGCGCCTCACACTTAGAGTCCTCCCTCCCTCCTGCCACCTCCAGGGCAGGATGCCTGGACCTCACACTCAGGGTCCTCGTCTGGCTTGGTGGGTTGTCGTCCTGCTCGAGCTTGGCCAGTTTTCATTCTGAGGGGTCAAGGCCTGTGCCACACTGGTGGTTAAACATGGAATATCACCTACAGGGTAGGGGCTTTGGAGAATAAATTTGGGCTATTCCTGGAAAGTATAGTATGCATAGTATGCACAGGCTACCGATCACAAGGCTCACATTTTCTTGTTTCTTTCTAGCATGCTGCAGGGGAGATGTGAAGACAGCTGCGCAGAATGGCCTGTATTTTGCTCCTGGAAGTTATTGTGGATGAAGGAGAAAGGGAAGGCCAGAAGCTAGAGCCTGAAATGACACCATGAGTTTGAGAAGATAGGGGCCTGGAGGTTCTCTTTTGGTGCCAGCCCAGTGTGGTGGCTCCTCGGTATTCCTCGGCACTCTCAAGGTCAAGGAGAGGGCGGGGGAGCTTTCCGTCTTACCAAGCCCACCTCCCTGATCCCTGGGGCTCTAGCAGGACACGGGGAACTTGCCATCAGCTTACACCGCCTCCACACTGTCCCTGAAGCCCAGTTACTGAACATACCTTCCAACTAAAAGCCCGGGAAGCCAAGAATTAACCCCAGAAGGGCTCTACCAACTCTTAGACAGAAGCATCCACACCAACATTGCATCATCGACAACGCCAACAGGAAAGATGGGCATCTTTTCTCGTCTCCCGTGGCTGTGTCCACTACTGCTCTCCACCATGTGACGGACAGTCCAGATTTCTGAGATATGTCACAGAGGGATGGTGGGCTGGTGGAGGAAATAACCAGTCCCTAAAGAACCTGCGGAGGTAATCAGCAGTCAACGAATGAACTGCAGTTTGTCTCCCCGGCAGGCGGAGAGAACCCGGCCTTTGAATGGAGAGCTGCAGACACCCTGCCAGCATTCAGCCATGGCCAGGACACGTGGCTCTCCTGCCCACGGTTCTGCTTTCACTTGCCACAGAGCAGGGCAGGCTGCAGTGGGCTGGATTATCTGGGTGGACCCCCATTTCGGTGCCCGCCCGGTTTCCCCGGGAAGGAGACAACCAGCTCCCTGCAGCCTTGGAGCAACCTCCTTCCACCCGCCCTGGGCAGATGGCCACAGGGGAAGACACCACGTGTGCACATGAACAGTGGCTTTTCTCTTAACGACCCGGACTTCCTTTAAACGTGCTCATCGTCAGCTGCTAAGCGGAAAGTGCAAGGAAATTAACCGGCCTGCTCCAACTTTTTGCCATGGCTGATTTTAAAGAGTCTGTGATCATTCTCTCCTGTCAGGGCAACTGCAGTTCAGCCTTTTTACTTTCACTTGCTTCAGTGAAATCATACTAGAGCCATTTTATGCAGATTGTGACAACCTCATACTCTGTGTGCAATAATTATAGCAACAACTAATAGCTATCTAGCACTTTACAGTTATCTGTACACTTTATTGGCTCGCCTGATCATTGTATGTAGAGCAGACATCCTGTTTTATTTTTTTAAAGATTTTATTTATTTATTTGATAGAGAGAGCACGCACAAGTAGGCAGAGCGGCAGACAGAGGGGCAAGCAGCGGGAGAGGGAGAAGCAGACTCCCCGCCGAGCGGGGAGCCTGACCTGGGGCTCAATCCCAGGACCCTGCGATCCTGACCTGAGCCGAAGGGAGACGCTTAACCCAGGTGCCCCTCATCCTCTCTGTTTTAAAGAGACCTAGGGTCTAAGGGGTAAACTTAATTTATCCAGCATCACAGGGTCAATACTTATGACCCTGAGTTTTAGCAAAGCTCTAAATTCTATTCCTTTAAATCTCAGTGTATTCCGTGAGTACAGTGTGGTTTTTTTTAAAAAACAGTATTAAAAGAAATTAAAAAAAACAACCCCATCCCACCACCTCAAAATCACCTTTATTTTTATTTCTGCAAACTCCTTTTGTCCTGTTGACACACAAAACATTCAAAGTTGCTGTTTGCACACTGTCGCGCATGTACTGTTTGGCGTGACTGACCAAGAATCCTGACAGCATCCCCCCCAGCCTGTTTCTACGCAGCCTTCACAACTGTGTTTTGTAAACAGTGCATTTCAACAGACAGCCTCACTTCTAGTAGCTCAGCTGAGAACATGATCGATTCTCCAATATGGTTAACTCCCCGCTACCTCCTTTTTAAACATTTTGGAGATAAAGACTTTTTTCCTAGAAAACATATTATTACTTTGATGAGTCACGTGTCTTTTGCCTCTTTTTTCTACTTTTTCCTCCCCTCTGCCCCTGCCCCCGTGCGTCTGACTGGGCTACAAGTATGACTTCAGAAACGTGTGTCCCTCATGGATGGGATCTCTGAGAGAATTCTCAGTTCAGGGAAATGGGGATACACTTTAAATAACCTCGACTGCCCGAAGGCAGCCATTTAGGGAAGAATACACGTTGCCTAGAGATTGGGTTTCCTTTGCCGGGGCGCGGGGGAGGGGTGGTCTTCCCTGGCCCAGGCCCGGCCCCCCCCCCCCCCCCCCGGGCAGGCATACCACCTCCTGCTCAGCCAGAGTTTCTCTGACTCCAGTGTGTGTGAGTTTGCCAGAGGGCTCTTTGCCAAGCCCCAGAGACCGACTTAGCAGATCTGGGATGAGGCCTCAGACCATGTTTGGAAAAGTGCTCTGTGGACTCGGGGCCTTCTGTTCTGTCTGTTGCAGCACCAGCCACATGTCCTGACTTTGTATTTTATGCAGTTTATGTGTTTGTCTCTGACAGAGGCTGGGGCTGCGTCTGTTTCATGTCCCTTACACCCAGCCCTGCGCAGTTAGCTTCCTTCCCATCCCCTGATGAAACCGTAGTCTCAGAAGAGCCTGGAAACGAGTCCTCATCACATGGCCTGTGGGATATCTTTTGTGTCCTTGGGCATAGCTACGGGAGGAGAAAGGGTGGGACCCTTGCCCCACATCAGTCCGCGGCACACAGCTGCTAGAATCATCTCTCTCTGAGCCTATGAAGATTCTTGGCATAGAAACCTGTGGTTTCTTTTTTTTTTTTTTTAAAGATTTTATTTTTTATTTATTTGAGAGAGAGAGTGTGAGAGAGAGCACAGAGGGGGTAGGGTCAGAGGGAGGAGCAGACTCCCTGCTGAGCAGGGAGCCCGATGTGGGACTCGATCCTGGGACTCTGGGATCATGACCTGAGCCAAAGGCAGTCGCTTAACCAACTGAGCCACCCAGGTGCCTGAAACCTGTGGTTTCTTTACTCGTACTGAATCCTCAACCCCTGGCTGAGCTCTAGGACCTCCACCAACTCTTCTCCCCCTTCAGAGCAAGTGGGTGGAGCCAAACACTTGATTTTGTTGCCTGAACATGGAACCCCGGGTCTACGCAGGTGCGGTCTGAGCCCATGAACCAGTCTGGGTGCCGGCGTGCCCATGAGCCATCCCTAGTGCTCAGCAATCTCTGCTGAACGGACGAATGAGCCCAGGAGCAGGAGGTGCTTGTGCAAGGTCTCAGGGCAAGGCCTGTCAGAGGAGGAGGAAGAAACTAGCCATAGGAGTCAAGCCCGGCAGAAGGCTTCCTCCGCAGAAAGCCCCTCTTGGGCCTGTTCCTCGCTTTGTTCAGAAAGAAGACGTTCTAGTTCTGTTCATCTGAACGACAGAAACTTCATCATCTGAGGCAGTCAGCTGTTTTCTAGGAAGAGTGAACCTTGAAGCCTTTGAGGATGGTCCAGTGTTAAAAGCTGCGCTCTGGATGTTCATTTTGACCCCCGAGCCCCAAACTTGACCTGCTATAAGTAGCTTTCCTTGGGACTGACTTCTGATTTGCTTTTCGGTTCAAGTAAGGTGGATGCTCCATTTCTGTCATCAAGGTGAAGGGACCCTCACACTGGAGTCAGCCCTGAGGACATGGACCAGCCAGTGGGACAAGCCCCTCTTTTATTTATTTATTGTTTGTTTATAGATTTATTTATTTATTTTAGAGGGGGAGGGGCAGAGGGAGGCGGAAAGGCAGAGAATCCCAAGCAGACTCCCCGCTGAGTGCGGAGCCTGATGTGGCCTCGACCCCAGGATCCTGAGATCATGACTGCAGCTGAAATCCGGAGTTGGATGCTTAACCGACTAAGAGACCCACGCGCCCCAACAAGCCCCTCTTTTAGAGTAGTTTGCTCAACCTTTCTCCTTTCCTTTCCACCCAATGTCTTAGTTAGAGTGACGTGTTCCTGGCAGTTAGCGCTGGGAATCTACTATAGGAAACTACAGAGTTTACCACAAATTTAACCCTTCTAGATTTCCTTTATTTTTTTTTTTTAAAGGTTTTATTTATTTATTTGAGAGAGAGAGAATGAGAGACAGAGAGCATGAGAGGGAGGAGGGTCAGAGGGAGAAGCAGACTCCCCGCCGAGCAGGGAGCCCGATGCGGGACTCGATCCCGGGTCTCCAGGACCATGACCTGAGCCGAAGGCAGTCGCTTAACCGACTGAGCCACCCAGGCGCCCCTCCTTTATTTTTTTGACAGAAATATCCCACACTCTTGTAATGCACAACGAAAGATCACCCAGGGCTGTGAGAACACAAAGAAAAGCTGTTTATTGATAAAAGCTGTTTATGTCCTTAGCCATTTGGTAGTGACTTTGACAGAGCCGCGCCACCAGCACTAACTCAGTATAATGTTCAGGGGAATGGAGACCAATCCTCTGAGGCCACAAGGAGATAAGCAGCGTTGCTGCTATAAATGCTGTTATTTGAAGAATGTAAACAACAGGCAGATATGGCCAAGGAAAATGTATAAAAAATTAGAGCATAGGGGGGCCTGGGTGGCTCAGTCAGTTAAGTGTCTGACTCTTGATTTCGGCTCAGGTCATGATCTCAGTGTCCTAGGATCCAGCCCCGCGTCGGGCTCGGTGCTCAGCATGGAGTCTGCTTGAAATTCTTTCTCTCCTTTCTCTGGCCCTCCCCCCCGCCCGCACACTCTCTCTCGCTCTCAAATAAATAACTTACTAAAAATTAAAGCACTGTGTGAAAAAGATTTTATGCAGCAATGCCACTCCCGGGTATATGTTTACAAAAAATGAGAACAAATGTCCACATGGAAAGGTGTACAAGAATGTGTACAGCAGTATTATTCACAATTGTGAAAAGGTAGAAACAACCCAGTGCCCATGAAGGGATAGACAGAATGTCGTATATCCAAACAGTGGATCCATGTAATGGAACATTATCTAGCCATAAAAATGGGTGAAGCACTGATACATGCTACAACATGGACGACTCTTGAAAACATTATGCTGAGTGAAAGAAGTTGGACACATAAAACCACACATTATCTGACTCCATGTGTATGAAATGTCCAAAAAAGGGAAATCCATAGAGCTAGAAAGTAGATCAGTGGTTGTCAAGTGGGTGAGTAGGAGAGAATGTGGGTGACTCCCAGTGGGTATGGGGTTTCTTTTTGGGGTGCTGCAATGTTCTAAAAGTGATTATGGTGATGGATATTCACATACGCTGATTATACTAAAAACCATACTTCAAATGACACATAAAACTCAATAAATTTGTTAAAAGGTATTGAAAAGGACATACGTAAAGATACATTAAAAACACTGTCTATACTTGTGCTATCCTATTGGCCTCATGGCTGTTTAGCACCTGAAATATGGCTAGTCCAAATTGAGATGTTCTGGAAGTATAAAATACACACTGGGTTTCAAAGACTTAATGCAAAATTTAACATTTTTTTTTGTACTGCAGGTTGAAATGATAATATTCTAGACACACCAAGTTAAAGAAAATATCTTATTATTTTTAAAAGATTTTATTCATTTATTTGCCAGAGAGAGAGACAGCGAGAGAGGGAACACAAGCAGGGGGAGTGGGAGAGGGAGAAGCAGGCTTCCCGCGGAGCAGGGAGCTGGATGCGGGGCTCAATCCTGGGACTCCAGGATCATGACCTGAGCCGAAGGCAGACGCCCAATGACTGAGCCACTCAGGCGCCCAAGAAAATATATTATTAAATTAATTTTGCCAGGTTCTTCTTAATCTTATGAATGTGACTACTAGAAAATTTAAAATTACACATGTGGTTTGCATTTATAGCTTGTATTATATTTCTGTAGAATAGTGCTGGTCTATATCATCCTTTAAAAAAGTTCTATTTATTTATTTACTTATTTTTAGTTGGCTTTAAAATTGTGGTAAAATATTATATTTTACATATAAGTAACATATTAAAATAAATTAGGTTGTGTTAAAATGTATCACTTTAACCCTTTTTATTTTGAAATAAATATATAGTCCAGGAAGCCACAAAAAGTAGTACAGAGAGGTCCTGTGTACTCTTCACCCTATTTCTCCCAAAGGTAGCTTTTTGCTTAACTATAGCACAATATGAAAATCAGGAAACTGACACTGACACCTTCCATTACATTTTTTTTTGGTGTTTAAGACTGATCAACCCTTGGTGACGAGAAATCTAGGTATATAACAAGAAATGGTATCTTAGGGGCTCCTGGGTGGCTCAGTCTGCTAAGCATCTGCCTTCGGCTCAGGTCGTGATCCTGAGGTCCTGGAATTGAGCCTCACATCGGGCTCCCCGCTTAGCGGAGAGCCTGCTTCTCCCTCTCCCTGCTGCTTCCCCCACTTGTGCACTCTCTCTCTCTCTCTCGCTCTCTCAAATAAATAAATAACATCTTAAAAAAAAAAAAAGAAATGGTATCCTAAGGTTTTTGATCCTCTATGAAATAAATACTACTCCTGTTGGAAAAAAAAAATTAAGTGGAAGTTTAAATTTAGATTTCTTGCTGTCTGCACAGAAATATTTTATAGGACCTGTCAACGTGAAGAGGACCAATGGTTACATTCATATTCTGGGCACAGGGTGCCTACTGCCATGCTTCCTCCCCTGGCCTAGCTGAGGGTGGGGGCGGCCCCCTGCACAGTCACTAAATTGCAACATAAGGGCACCTTGTGGCCTTCTAGGTACAAGTCACTTCTTAAGCTCACCAATCACAAAGGGCTAAATTAGTAGTCAGGCTTGATCGTGGCTGAGCACACTTCCTTGGGGAAAGTCAAAGTTGCAAGGCCGCCTGGCTGACTGACAGCAGATAAAAAGGAGCCACCCTTATCTTTCCCTTTTCAGGGAAGGAAATCATACCTGAAGATTTCAGAGGCCACTTTTCACAAACTGTCACAAATAAGTGTGTTTGGAGACCATGCCCCCTTCCCTCCCCACAATCGTTTTGTGACTTTGTCTCCTGGGCCCTCTATTTTCTTTTTTCCTCCCTCTGTCTACCCTTGATGTTCTGACACAGCTTTGGATGTGTACTACGTGGGAGAGGACCAGGGTCATCCATCTTGCTTTTTACTTGCACGACTGAGGGAGGCCCCATCTCTCCTGTGTGACAAGGTTTAGATGCTTCCCCAGAGATGGTGCCTGGGATTCTCTCAGACAGCCCATGCCACACCAAGGCCCGCACTCCTTTGAAAGCTTGGCTTTGCCTCCCCAGAGCCTCTGACGTCCCGCTCACATATGCACTTGCTCAAAGAAGACCTCATTCCCCCACAGGATTTCTCTTGGGCACTAGCGGAGAATATGTCCACATGGGCACCGTCTTTAGGGGCTTATAGGGACCAAGCAGCTTCAACCATCCCCACCCCCAGCCACGCTCCCAGGACCTCAAGGGTCACAGTGTATGTATGAGGTGTGTCTCAAGACTGTGTATCCCCTTCCTTCCCGGGGACTGGGGACACAAGCTAGTAGCATTGGTCTTATGGCTCTCCAAAGGATTACCTTATGTATTAATTGCTGCTGTAACAAATCACTGCGAACTGGGTGGCTTAAAACACACATTCTGGAGGCCAGAGGTCATTTAGTTTCACTGGGCTAAAGTCCAGGTGTCAGTAGGACTGGGTCCTTCTGGAGGCTCTAGGGGAGAATCCGTTTCCTTGTCTTGTCTTTTCCAGCTTCCGGTGGCCGCCTGTATTCCTTGGCTTGTGGCCCCATCCTCTGTCTTTAAAACACGTCACTCCAACCTCTGCTTCTGTAATCAAGTCTCCCTTTGCCTTTCTCTTACAGGGACACTAGTGATTACAATTAGGGCCCACGTGAAACATCCATGATGGTCTCCTCTTAAATCAGTAACTTGATTACATCTGCAAAGTCCCTTTTCCCACAAAAGGTAATATTGACAGGTCCCAGGGATTAGGATGTGGACATCTTTTGAGGGCCATTTTTGAGCCTCCCATTCCTTACTTCATGGTTTTGTTGAAAACAAAAATTTTAAACTTCAACATATCTTATTGTAGAAAACGTGAAATATAGCTCTAGGTCCATCTTTACTTTACCAGACACACTGAAGGGAGGGAGAAGTGAGAACACAAGGCAACCCCCAAAAGGCCAAGTCAAAGAGATGGAGCACCAGGGAGACAGCAAGGCGGGGGTGGGGTGTGGACCATGGAGGGGGAGGGAGGTTGTGCTCTAAAAGGTCTTTATTTCTATGTGCTAAGTTCTTGAAATACACTTTTCTTATAGATTATGTTCTAAATGTTGGTTAGGTTCCCTGCTCTCACTACAAAACTGACTGAATCTGAAATCTCTCTAGTAAGTAGTACCAGAGAGTGGGATTCTGGGAACTTGGAGGCCTGAACGCACTACGCTTCCCCTCTGGCCTCCGATCCAATCTCTGACTCTGTGAGACAGGCATACAGGTGCTGAAGCACGTAGAGCCGCTGGTGTGAGTGGGGTCTCGGCCACAGGAGTGCAGTGTTCAGGGGGTTCATGGGGGCATTCTTCCTGGAGACCACACAGGGTCTGGAGACCAGTGCTGGGGATTCTGGGATGAGGTCTGTGGGCCTGGGGTTCTGGCCGACATCTGCCTCTCGTAAGGGAGCCTTATCACTCAAGGAGGAAGGGGAAGTCAAGGCTGGCACTCCCTGTTCCTGAGACTGGGACTGTTCAAGGGGACCTGGGAACAGGAAGCAGGCAGCTGCTGCCACTGCTATCCCGCTGGTCTCCCGGGGAGTAGAGAACCCTTCCCTTTTATCACTGTGGAGCTGTAGCCATAGGAGGCAATCTAGCAGCCAGACCTGAACCTCAGTGAGACGACAAAACAAAAAGAAAAGAAAAGAAAAGAAAAGAAAAGAAAAGAAAGTACACTCAAGGGAATCTAAGGGCTAGAGAGAAGAAAACGGACCCAAACTGTTGATTGTAACATAAACCGGCTTGAAGAGGTGGCCAACAAGTGGTAAAAAGTAAGAGCACTTAGATTTAGGAAGAAACAACTAGTAAGTAAGGTACAAATGTATGAAACTTATCTATGTAGGGAAATGGATGTCTTGAAGGGAAAAGCAGGTATTCTTTTTCAAGTAATAGTAACAAATGTGTGCTTCTAATTATAAGCATCAGGCTACAGAAGGAGAAGTAGGATTCCCAAATAAAAGAGGGGGAAAAAGGAAAGAATTGCTACTTGATAAACCACAAAAATAAAGAAGAGAAGAAGAGAAAACAAATTCTAGTAAATAACAGAATGAGGCGGAAGGAAGACAATCAAGCCTGTCAGCCATTAGATAGAGGTGAACGTACTCACTGGGATAGATAACAAAGCAAGAGTGATAAAGACTGAAAACCAAGGAGTGAATTAAGGTATACTAGGCAAACTTTGGGGACGAAATCCTAGTTTATATGAACACTAGACAAGGCAGAGTTGAATATGAAATCACTAAATGAATAATGAGCAACATTTACAAAAAAGATGTAGTCATTAACTCGGCATAGTACGTAAGACGGTCGCTAATTATACAAAACCTAACCAGCAGAAATGAAAGGAGAAACTGATAAAATCATTATCAAAATCAAATAAAATTATAGTGGAGGACTTTGATATTCTTTCAAAACTGGAAAAAGCCAGTACATTTCAAAAGGTAATGACATACAGGATTTGAATCATACAGTGAGCAAACTAAATACACATACTCGCGCCTCAAAGAATATATTTTTAAAAAAGTGTCCAATAAATATTTTCAACAATGGCATTTACAAACATTGATCAAGGACTTGGCCAAAGAAAAATCTTAAAAAGTTTTCCACTTCTCAGGTTAAATTACTTTTCATTAGATTTTCAAATTAGCTGCCACAGAGTTGCCCATAGCTTTTTCTCTTATGGCATATCCTTAATATGTAATCATTAAAAATGACATTATAGAAGAATATTTCATGACCTGGAAATTATATTTGAAAGGGAAAAAAAGCAGGTATGAATCATAATTGAAAGGCAGTCACTATATGCCTTGGCCTCATAACTTTATCCCTAACTTATATCTTTATCTTTAAATAGTCATGGATCCCCAACTGATAGATCAGGATTTATCAGCAGATCCTAAATTCTAACCTAGTTTAACTCCAAGCAAGCTTCCATGATTGTACCCAACTCTTGTGGTTCTCAGGACACTGCCACAGGAAAGAGAGAAGGCATTTCTGCAGCTTGTCCCTTAAACCCCTGGCTTCAGGGATTAAGTTTGAGGATCACGTGTTTTACCTACTTAGCAATACATATTTGGGAAAGTAACATTTACTGGGCATGCACCAGGCTTAGATGAATTAGTTGCTCACTTCAGGTTTTACAAATATCCTATACAATATATAATACCCACATACATCTTATGGATGAGTGTATAGAATCAGAGAAATTTATTAGCCAGTCTACATTTTCACAACTGGTAAATTAATTCTAGAGAGCTGCCATATTCCATTCCAGGTCTTCTGACTCCAAAATCTATGTGCTTTTTTTTTTTTTTTAAATATTCACAACCAACCTTTATTATTTTATTAGAGCTAAACAAACATATCAAAGGTCAGGGCATGGAAGGGAAGAAGCAGGGCCTGCTTCTGGGCTGGAGATGAACCTAGAAAGGTTGTTGATGAGGGGAATTTGATTCAGAGCCAAATCTATGACCTTTTACAACACACGTTCTTGGAATAAGTGTCTTCCATTCTTTCTAATTTTTTATTTTTTTTTAAAAAGATTTTATTTATTTGACAGAGAGAGAGAGAGGGAGCCCAGCAGAGGGAGAGGGAGAAGCAGACTCCCTGCTGAGTAGGGAGCCCAACGCGGGACTTGATCCCAGGACCCCGGGATCATGACCTGAGCCGAAGGCAGACGCTTAACCGACTGAGCCACCCAGGCGTCCCTCTAATTAATATTTTAAATGGAAATCCCATGTTATTCAAAGAGAAGAGTCCTTCGGTCACTTAGGCTGGGCTACAAAAGGCTGAGACAGATGGAGATTTCATTTCCCAGTTTAATTTGTACTTCTTTAGGGGCACATCTCAGCCACAGGGTTTTCAGAAACGATGTTCATGGAGTAACGCCCAGCACAGAACAGCACCAGCCATCCAGCTCTTGGATTTCTTTTTTTTTTTTTTTTTTTAAAGATTTTATTTATTTATTTGAGACCGAGAGAATGAGAGAGAGAGAGCACATGAGAGGGGGGAGGGTCAGAGGGAGAAGCAGACTCCCTGCCGAGCAGGGAGCCCGATGCGGGACTCGATCCAGGGACTCCAGGATCATGACCTGAGCCGAAGGCAGTCGCTTAACCAACTGAGCCACCCAGGCGCCCCAGCTCTTGGATTTCTTAAAGAACTGAACTTTGTGAAGCTCCATGGGGAACAACACGCCACTTGCCTAGTGTTTGTGAGTTTATTCAGATTTTGCCAGAAAAGGAAGCTGGCCGAGGCAGAGGAGAACGAGAACTCCTGGTCTACATTTAGCCCATTTGCAGCCCTGCCAAAGCCGCAGAGCCGGCAGCAGCTGGCTGCGGCCTGATACGAGCTCACGGGAAGCGAAGGAAATGGCATTTTCCTTCCTGAGGTAGGGAAGCAAGCCCTGCTGAGATTTGATAGGATGGATGGCAGCACGAGCCATCCCTGGATTAGAAAGATGACAAGACAATGTTCACTGCCCTCCCGGAGGCATCCGTACGGGTTCTTTGGCCTCTGGTCCCGAGGTTTGCTCAAGAAGTGGCCAGGACAGCTACCGCTTTGGCAGGGTGTGTGCCGGGGGATGGGGGCCACTGTCGCGGTGCTCCCACCCTCATGGGCCACGCTGGCTGCTTTACAAATCTCAGTGGCAGTTAGAAACGGAGGGCCTCTCATATTAAAAAAACAAGGTCGAATCACTGTTTTGTATACCTGAAACAAACGTAGCAGTGTGTGTCAACTATACTTCAATAATCAAAGTTTAAAAAAAACCCACTCAGGGGCGCCTGGGTGGCTCAGTTGGTTGAGCGTCTGCCTTCGGCTCAGGTCATGATCCTAGGGTCCTGGGATCGAGCCCCACATCGGGCTCCCTGCTCCGCGGGAAGCCTGCTTCTCCCTCTGCCTCTGCCCCTCCCCCAGCTGTGCGCTCTGTCTCTCTGTCTCTCTCAAATAAGTAAAATCTTTAAAAACAAAAGAAAACAAAAACCCCACACAGGTCAATGCAAGATGATCGTTTTCTTCTCTGGTTTTCCAGAATTTATTTTTCTAAAAAAAGAGACAACATTTTGCATGACTCTAAGCAGCGATTTCTGACAGCATCTGTTGACTCTAGGAGCTGAAAAGACATAGCTATTCCCGAGAACAAGTGAACAGACTGGCACAAACTTAAATACATCACACCTCCACAACCACCTATGAAGAAAGCTTGAAATCCAGCCTTTATCAAGGATTCCAAGCCTTGGCTTTGCACTGGCATCCCTTGGAGTGCATTAGAATATTCTGATGTTTGGGTCACACTTAAGAGATGATGATTTACATGTCAGATTTTTTCAAAATTGTGGTCAAATACAAAACAGAAAACTTACCATTTAAGCCAGGTTAAAGTGTATGTTAACAACATTTATAGTGTTGTACAACCATGACCATTATTGAGCCTGGAACTCTTCCATCGCCCCATACCCATTAAGTAGTCCCTCGCCTTTTCCCCTCCCCTCCACTCAGCCTGGCCACCACTAACCTACCTGATGTTTCTGTGGACTTCCCTAGTCTGGACAGTTCATACACATGGAACCGTAAGACATATGGCCCTTGTGTCAGACTCCTTCCGCTCAACCTGTTTTCAAGGCTCATCCGGTCGAAGCACGTAACAGTATTTCATTAATTCTCCATTAACAGCATGGGTTCCATTGTATGGGTACACCATATTTTGTTTATCCATTCCTCCCCTGAAGGACAGTTGGGTTGTTTCCACCTTCTGCCTATTGTGAAGAATACTGCTACATTTGTGTAAAAGTTTTTCTTTGAACACCTGTTTCAATAATTTTGCTGGGTTACAGGATAACTTTATGTTTAACTTCTTTAGGAACTGCCAAACTATTTCCACACATGTCAGGGTTTTTTTTTTTTTTTTTAAAGCTCCCTAGGTCAGTCTAATGTCTAGCCAAGGTTAAGAGCCTAGAGGGTTAAGATTCAACTACCAGTTTTTATACAAGGTAAGTAACGAAACAGCGAAGAAATCAGCAAAATCCAGACATAAGAACTTAACTTCTTCAACAAGAATTATAAGGAAAAACAAGAGTGAGGAAAAAAAGGATATGGGCAGAACCTCTACATTAAAGAAAATTTAAGAGATGTATCATCCAGAAGCTGATCTGGATCTTAATTCAAACACATAAAGTTTAAAAGATTGTATTTATGAGACAGTTTAAAATTTAGATACTGTATATTTGATGATATTTAGGAATTACTGTTAATTTGTTAGGAATGATAATGGTATTATAGTTATGTTAAAAAACTTTTTGGATTTGTCCTAAAATAAAAAATAAATTTATATATGAGATATATATCTTCTCATAATAATATGGGAGGGCATACAGATAAAATACCATTGGCCATGAGTATAAAACCATTAAAGGTGATCATTAAAGGAGCTCATTATGCTATTCTGTATACTTTTGTATACATTCATATTTTTCCATAATAAAAATTAAGAAAAATAAATTCATAGAGCCATTATGGAATACCAGTATGGAATTTCCTTAAAATATTAAAAATAGAACTACCATACGATCCAGCAATACCACTTCTGGGTCTATATCCAAAGGAAATAAAATCAGTATCCCAAAGAGGTATTTGTACTCCCATGTTCATTGTGGCATTATTCTAACAACCAAGAGATGGAAACAGTCAAGTATCCAAAGCAGGTGAAGGGATAAAGAAAGTGTGTATATAAATGAATACACACACACACACACACACACCAGAGTATTATTCAGCCATAAAAAGAAGGAATTTCTGCCATTTGCAAAAACATGGATGAACCTGGAGGACCTTATGCTAAATGAAACAAGCCAGACAAAAAAAGACAAATACTGCATGATCTCACTAATAAAAATCAAATTCAGAGTAACAGAGAGAATGGTAGTGACCAAAGGCTGGGGAAAGGGTGGAGGAAGGGGGGGGGGTGCAGATACAGATCAAAGGGTACAAACTTTGAGTTATAAAATGTATATATTCTGGACACCTAATGTACAGTATGGTGACTATAGTTAATAATAATAAAATTTGCTAAAGAGGGTAGATCTCAAGTGTTCTCACCACACACACACACACACCACACACACACATGAAAGGGTACTACGATGATGGATATTTTAATGAGTTTGACTGTGGTCATCAAGTCCCAATTTATATGTGTATCAAAATATCATCTTATACACTTATATACATACAATTTTTATTTGTCCATCAAACCTCAATAGCCGGGCGGGGAGGGGTAGTAAAGAAACAAAGAGAAAGTGCCAGCCATTGCAAACGGAATATACAGGAAAGAATGTAACCCAACGTCAGTTTCTTTAAGAGCTTCCCCTCTCCCACTCCCCCTGCTTGTGTTCCCTCTCTCGCTGTGTCTCTCTGTGTCACATACATAAATAAAAATCTTAAAAAGAAAAAAAAGAAAAGAAACCTCATCCCTACTTACTCTCCTCTCCAGCCACCACATTGCTTGGGGCTGTGAACGGAATGCGGATCCCCTCCAGCTGTGGCTCTTCCCGTCATGGGATTAGCTCCTTTGCTGGGGTTCACTCTGGATGCCTCAAGCCTTGTCTTCTTCCCAGGCAAGGACTGTCTTCTACATTTTCCAGGTGAACCCACTCAAAAAAGCTTTCCTGCACTAGAATTTGAAGCAAACCCAATACTGTTTTTTATTGTGGTAAAACACACGTAACATAAAATTTGCTGCTTGCCATTTTGAAGTGTACGCTTTAGTGGTATTAAGCACATTCACAGTGTTGTACAAACGTGGCCATCATCCATCTTAACCTTTTCGTCTTCCCAAACTGAAACTCTGTACCCATTCAACTCTAACCTCCTGTTCCCCTCTACCCCGGCAACTACCCTTCTACTTTCCCTAAGGACCTCATGTAAGTGGAATCATACAATTATCTGGCCTGCATTACTTCACTGAGCATGTCTTCAAGGTGCATCCAGGTCGTAGTCTGTGTCAGAAGTGCCTTCCTCCTTAAGGTGGAAAAATATTCCATTGTATGCACAGGCCATTTTGTTCATCTATTCATCTGCTGATGGACACTTGGGTTGCTTCCACTTTTGGGGGATTACGAATAATGCTGTGAACACTGGTATACAAGTATCTGTTTGAAGTCCCTGCTTTCAATTCTTTTTGGGCATATACCCAGAAGTGGAATTGCTAGATCATTTGGTTATTCTGTTCAGTACTTTTAAAACTAAGTCAATATTCGGGGCGCCTGGGTGGCTCAGTCAGTTAAGCATCCTACCCTTGATTTTGGCTCAGGTCATGATCTCAGGGTCCTGGGATGGAGCCCTGGTTTGGGCTCCCTGCTCATCGTGGAGTCTGCTTGAGATCCTCTCCCTCTCCTTCTGCCCCTCCCCCTGCTTGTGCGCTTGCTCTGGCTCTAAAATAAATAAAATCTTTAAGGGAAAAAAAAAAACCAAACTAAGCCAATATTCTTCTATATAATAACTTGTCCACAATTTCCTTCTGCCTATTAGAATGGGCTGCACTAGGGGTGGAGACGTGGGAAGGCAGCAGAGATAATCCATGTTGAAGAGCCTGGGCTTTGTTGTGAAACAAATCTGGTTTCCATCTTCTCTCTGCCAATCACTAGCTCTGAAACCCTGGTTAACCCTGGAGCCTCAGTTTCCTTACCTGCAGAGTAAGATAATACCGATCTTCTATCATTAGTATTTATAATGTTTTAGCACAATGCTTGGCCCATAGCATTCAGTGAATGGCTTCTATTAATTAGATTACTTCCGCTTCATCTTCCCAGGTCTTGGCTAGGCAAGAGGCACCTGCATCAAGGTGAGTCCCACAGGTTCTAACCAGAGCCTCTTCCACTGGCTTGCTAAACTGCCCTGGGATTAGTAATGACACCTGTAGGAGGACTGGTTAGATTCTCTTCATTTCTTGTTGTAGAGAACTATGCACAGAAAGACCTGATCTCTTCCTGGTGCCTCTTCTTAACAGCTTAACATAATTCACATACTATAAAATATTTCAAAATATACAATGCACTGGTTTTTAGTATAATGACAGTTGGGCACCCATCATCACAATCAATTTTCATTACCCACAAAAGAAATGGTACCTAGGAGTAGTCACCCCCCAAACCTCCCATCCTTCCCAGCTCCTGGCATCTACTTATCTACTCTCTGTCTCTATGGATTTGCCTATTCTGGCTATTTCATAAAAATGAAATCACACAGTATATGTCCTTTTGTGCCTCGCATGTATCAGTACTTCATTACTTTTTATGGCTGAATATTCTCCATTGTATGGATATACCATGTTTTGTTTATCCATTCATCAGTTGATGAGCACAGGGTCTGTTGCCACTTTTTGGCTATTGTGAATAGCGCTGCTGTGCACATTCTCGGTATGCCTCTTTGTGTGGACACATGTTCTCAGTTCTCTGGAGCACATAGCTAGGGGTGGGACTGCTGTAGGAGTGCTTCTTCTTTATAAGGCCAAAGTAGAACTGTTGCTGCCAGGATCTGTCGGGAGAGCACCAGACCAGCAGAAACCAAATGCCTGGGGTTGGCTCCACTCCGTGACAGCCTTGAAAAGCTGTTCAAGTTTGCAGTTTGTAATCTTGCTGTGTGGATGTATCTTCTTTGAGTGCCTTCTTATATGGACTCTTGTGAGCTTTATTGTTGACTTTGCGACCTGGCTGGTGATAGTCCTCTGTACGCCCACCTCTACTTAAAATCACCTTCCTTGGATGATGCTTATTTTAATATTCTGCATCCAATGTCCTGTTATTCTATCTGTAGAATTAGAACTACTCAATTGTTTGTTGACCTCCTCTCAGAAAAGACAGAATTCCTGCTCTCTTCTGGGTATCTCCCTCCATTCTAGTCACCAACTGGAATAAGAGTTGATAGGCTTTGTCCTTGCTAGTTGCCTGAGGAGCACCAACCAAATTCTCTTCATCAGAATGTAGTTTTTAACGCAAAAAAATTTTTTAAAAAATTGAAGTATAGTTGACATATAATGTTACATTAGTTCCAGGTATATAGTACAGTGATTTGACAACTCTATATATTATGCTATGCTCAGCTAACTGTCCCCATACAATGCTATTATAACACCACTGACTATGTTCCCTATGTGGTATCTTTTTTTTTTAAGATTTCATTTATTTATTTGAGACAGAGAGAGAAAGCAAGAGAGAGCATGAGCAGGGGAGAGGCAGAGGGAGAAGCACACTCCCGCTGAGCAGGGAGCCCGATGTGGGACTTGATCCCAGGACCCTGGGACCATGACCTGAGCCAAAGACAGATGCTTAACTGACTGACCCACCCAGGCGCCCCTCTTATGTGGTATCTTTCATCCCTGTGACTTATTCATTCCACAACCAGAAGCCTGTACCTCCCACTCCCCTTTACCCATTTTGCTCCCGTCCCCTCTGGCAATCACCAGTTTGTTTTCTGTATTTATGGATCTATTTCTGTTTTTTTGGTCTGTTTTGTTTTTTAAATTCCATTAAAATTTTTATTTTTATTTTTTAAATTTTATTTTGTTAGTCACCATACATTACATCATTAGTTTTTGATGTAGTGTTTCATGATTCATTGTTTGCGTTCCATTAAAATTTTTAAATAAATGTAATCCTATGGTATCTGTCTTTGTCTTATTTCACTTAGCACGATACCCTCTAGGTCTAACATGTTCTCGCAAATGGCAAGATCTCATTTCTTTTTTATAGATGAATAACATTACATTGTATATACACATCTTTATCTGTCTATCAGTGAATACTCAGGTTGTTTCCATATCTTGGCTATTGTAAATAATGCTGCAGTAAACATAAGGGTGCATATATCTTTTCAAATTAGTGTTTTTGTTTTCTTTGGGTAAATACTCAGTAGTGAAATTACTCGATCATATGGTAGTTTTTAATTGTTTTGAGGAACCTCCACACTGTTTGCCACAGTGGCTGCACTAATTTACATTCCCACTAACACTGCATGAGGGGCCTTCTCCACATGCTCATCAATACCTGTTATTTCTTGTCTCTTTGATACTAGCCATTCCATCAGAATACATTTTTGAAGGAAGATACAGAATATTCCTCCTGCAGGTTTGCGAATTCCAACTTCTATTCTGCTTCTCTTTCTAGCAGCAACGTTTTTTTTTAAGATTTTTTTTTTTTTAATTCATTTGAGACACAGAGATACAGAGAGAGAGAGTGCATGAACAGGGGGAGAGGGAGAGGGAGAAGCAGCCTCCCCAGGAGCTGGAGCCAGACGTGGGGCTCGATCCCAGAACCCTGGGATCATGACCTGAGGCGAAGGCAGGCGCTTAACCATCTGAGCCACCCAGGCACCCCTCTAGCAGCAACTTCTATGAGAGGCTCCAAATTCACATTAGCTGCAGAAAAATAGTCACCTCCTCTGTGTAAAATCTGACCTCTGTCATCCGTGTTACTCACATATTTGAGGTGGTGCAGACTTAATTTTGCCTTTGGTATGGTAGTGGTTCCACAAGTTACAAAGAGGAAAAACAAGTCTGCCGTCTTCTAGGAGATGAAAAAGGATTCTAAAAAAGATTAATAGATAAGGGGCTCTGAGAAGGTATCATGAAAGTAAATTCCATGAAGACAAAAGAAAAATGCCTGCCACAATTTTATATGTAGAAAAAAATGACGTTAAATACTTTTCCTCAGTTAAAGAATTTGAGTCAGTAGCCAGTGAGAATGAATATTCTTATGAGTGATTTCCAGACTATGTCACAAAAAGGCTTCTATATTTTGACATTTGTATATTACACATATCCCAAACTCAAAACCCAGGAAAATAACCCCAAGATGCAACAGAAAACAAACCCAGTGACAGATGTGACTTTGGACTTAAAACTGAGGGTAAAAGAGACAAAAATATGAGAAAGGTAAGAACTAGAATTACGAGAAAGGAACAGTTCTTTGGGATTTTTGAATAGAAGCAAGTGCTAGAGATACTTAAGAAAAGTTAAGAGAGCTACGAATGAGATTAAGCCTTTAGACACAGAAATGCTGCTCTCCACAATCATGCTCATATTCTAAAGTCTGAAAGAAATAGTCTTTTGACAATCAAAGAAAGACTTCAAAGTGGTTGCTCCAGATAAAGCCCCAGAGTTTAATCCCAAAAGAAGAATATTAATATTCTTTGAGCACCTACTAAGTTCCAAGCACTTAATGGAACTGAATGTCATCCTTGTTATTAAATTCTTAGAAAACTGGTATTAAAATCTCTGTTGTAGGGACGAGAAGACAGAGGCCAGGAAAGGCTGGTGAGCTGCAGAGTGGCAACTTAGCCAGGTTGGCCGGATGCCCACGGAGAAAGGGGGTCAAAGTTCAAGCCATCTCGTCCCTGTGCCTCTGTAAACACAGTGAGGGCATCATAAGGAGAACTTTGACCAAGGATATACTTCAAAGTTAGCCAACAGAATATCAAGTTCAACTCACGACACAGGTCACACACTCTATCTACAAAAAATACAGACTGGAGTAGGAGGTTCAAGAGTGTTATGTAAAAATAAATGTTTGGTTTTAAAACAGTAGTGGCTTGCTGGCTTTTGACACTTTTGATGTAACTGTGTTTAGTATTACGCAAGTTATTTTTAAAAACGTAAAATATAACTAAAACTTGACAAAATTTTAAAAAATGGTGGGAGGAAGGAGAATTTATTAAGTAGATGATGAGTACATCCAAACAATGTATGGCTTTAGCATTCAAAAAGGTCAATATATAGGGGCGACTGGGTGGCTCAGTTGTTAAGTGTCTGCCTTCGGCTCAGGTCATGATCCCGGGATCCTGGGATCGAGCCCTGCATTGGGCTCCCTGCTCGGCGGGGAATCTGCTTCTCCCTCTCCCTCTGCAGCTCCCCCTGCTTGTGTTCCCTCTCTTGCTCTCTCTCTCTCTCTCTCTGTCAAATAAATAAATAAAATCTTTAAAAAAGCAAACAAAAAACCTTGTTGGTCCAAGAACCTCCATGTGTGATCCTGATTACCTCTCGTTAAAATTATTTTGACCTTCCAGGTTTTTGATGTAGAGTTTTCACTGTCTAAAAAATCTGTGCTTTTATGAAAAGGGACTGAACATTCGTCACATCTGTGGAATTAAAAAGAAGATGGCACCGTCACCTAGGGTGCACACATTTACATATTTTTGATCAACAGGATGATGTCACACAAACAGTAAGGTACACTTCCTCAGGTGCGAGGATTTTTTTTTTTTTTTAAAGATTTTATTTATTTATTTGACAGAGACAGCGAGAGAGGGAACACAAGCAGGGGGAGTGGGGGGAAGGAGAAGCAGGCTTCCCCGCCAAACAGGGAGCCCGATGTGGGGCTCGATCCCAGGACCCTGGGATCATGACCTGAGCCGAAGGCAGACGCTTAACGACTGAGCCACCCAGGCGCCCCAGGTGCGAGGATTTTAGCCTGCATCGCCTCCAACCCTGCCCCTTGTGAGGGTTAATTTTATGTCAGTTGGAATGAGCCAAGGGATGCCCACATTAAGCACTATTTCTGGGTATGTCTGTGATGGTATTTCCAGATGAGAGGAGCACTGGAGTTGGTGGGCTCAGTAATGAGAATGCCCTCCCAGTAATTAGGTTTGTGCTCCCCAGGAAGAATTCACCCCCGTTCCCTAACTGTTTGAGCTGGGGATGGGATCTCATTTTACCCTCTCCTGTTCTCAGGCCTTCAGACTCGGACTGAATTACATGGCCAGCTTTCTCGGGTCTCCCGCTCAGCCTCCGTAATGATCAGTCAATTCCACAAAGTAAATCTCCTTTTATATCCAGTGGGTTTGTTCCTCTGTTGAACCCTGACTAATATACCCTCTGTCCTCAGGCACATCGCTTGGCCTCTCTGTGCCTCAGTTTTCTCAGTTGTAAAATGGAGAGTTTGATGATTTCCAAGTCCTATTACAAAGCCACTCTGTGATGCTATAGTTCCACACAAAGGAAAACATTTCAAAGGGCCTCAGGAGGAACTTATAAACACAGGAATCCTATAGACTCAAATGTCCATACAGCAAAGCAGAATCAGTGTGGATAAAGGAACCTCATGTCAAAATAAATAGTAAAATCACGCATTTGAAAGCTGAAAAAGTTTAACTGATACTTAATAGGCCTTTTGTTTTACAGAGCAGGAAACTTTGTTTTTTTAGAGACAGAGAGCGTGCGCACACACGGGGTGGGGGGAGAGGGGCAGAGGGAGAGAGAGAGAATCTTAAGCAGACTCCACGCCTAGCAGAGCCCCACATACGGCTTGATCCATTTCACGATGCTGAGATTATGACCTGAGCAGAAATCAAGAGTCAGACGCTTCACCCACTGAGCCACCCAGGCGCTCCTGGAGCAGGAAACTAAAACCCAAAGAGCCCAAGCAACACGTCCAAGGTTTCAAGGCTCATGATCAGGGCTGGCAGAAGTTTTAGAGATCATTTAACTCGGAATTCTCAAGGTGGGGAGGGGAATTAGGGTTTTCGGGGGAGGGGGACTTTTGCAAACTTTTATCATCACCCTCTCACTCAGAGTTACTGCTGTAGCAAACCCCACTACCACTGAAGCATGTGTTATCAGGCTACTAAAAAATGGAATAATCACTGACTCAGAGCTCAGTGTTTTTGTTTTCCAGGACAGGAAACTGAGACCCAGAGAGACTAAGACCAGGTCAAACCTCAAGTCAGAGAGAGAACCAGAGCTAAAGGCAACCTGCTGACCCACCCATTTGTCCATGGCACACCTGTCCAGTGTTCCCTGAGGGCCCACAACACGCCACACTCTGTTGCGAGACACGTGTAAGGAAGGAGTTACAATGAAGGAGACAGGTATGGCTGACGTAGTTTCCAAATACATGACTTGATTTCAGTTCCCTCTCCTCGAACCTGGGCAAGTTCTCTGACCACCTTGACTGATACACCTGGGTTAGTGGCAGAGACACGGCATGGCTTCTGAGGCTAAGTCATAAAGGAATCTATCTTCTGCCTGGCTCTCTCCTTTGGGCCCCTTCCCCTTGGAATCCAGCCGCCATGTTGTGAGGAAGCCCAGCGTACATGGCGAGGCCGTGGGTGCGTGTTCTGGTGAGCAGCTCTGCCTTGACAGCTGGTGCCAACCACCAGACAAGTAAGTGAATGAAATGATTCCAGGCCCCCGCTTCTGAGTCCTCTGCCTGAGGTCGAGTCACTGCAGAACATTCTCCATAAGACACGTGCTGTCTGAGTATCTGAAAATCTCCCACAGAAGCTGGGAGAGGTAGTAAATGGAGACTGCTGCTTTAAGCTGCCCAATTTTGATAATTTAGTATGCAGCAACAGATAAGCAATATGTCCAGTTCTAGAGTTTATAGCCTTCGTTAGATTTCTCGATGCTCCTATCTACTACTTGGCTTTCCGTAGTTCAGAGTGAAAGTGAAAAGCCATCCGCTTTTTAATTTCCCCCTATATTTGAAACATACCCCCCCCCCCCTTTAACTTAGCCTTTGTATTAGGAGATAATGTTACCTGCAACATCCTTTTGGGGGCTACACCCATGCCCAGATTGGAAGAGCCCAGTATGCTTTAGTAACTCTGCCTCTTAATTTCAATTTTTAGAACACCTTTGCCTAAAAAGAGCATTGTCATCTCTGGGCATGGCTCCTCAGCTTGCTTGTCTGTCACAGGGTCTCACAGAACATCTGCGTCATGGCTGCATTAGCGTCCCATGGTCCATTTGGCACTTCTGTGAATCATCATGTGGCTACCCCGGAATCATCATGTGGCTACCCCGGCCCTACCCTGAATCATCATGTGGCTACAGTTTGGATATTCTCCATCCAGCCTTTCATGAAACTTCCAGGAGCCGAGATGCCAATGTATTGTTTCTGAGCTGGGAAGACATCAATGATGCCATGTCAAGTTCAGAAGGGCTCTGGCCGTAACTCAGCTGTATAATGCTGGTAAGTCACTTGAGAATGCTCAAGTGACATCTGTTTGCGTTCCAAGACCCATGGCTACGTTGGCGGTCTTCAGTTTGATGCCTGGTTGGCACACCACTGTCACACAGGATATGATGACCATTTTGAACTGATGTCAAAAAGTTACACAACAATTATTCAACTATGTCTTGCATAGGTAACCAAATTTACCTCCTGGCTCTGGGGTCTCATGACAACCTCTGGGGTAAGGTTTCTGTACTGGGAGTCATGTGAGCTCATGCTGATTTATGGGCGAGTTTTACTGCTAATAGTAATAATTCCTACTCCTTTGATGAAACATATTGGTGACTGTGACATACAGACATTGAGGGGTAGACAGCTGCGATGATAATAGGGCCCAATCTAAAGATAAACGGAGTACTAAGTCCTTGCCCTTGAGATGTAGGCTGGCTGGGGGACCTCCCAACAGAACCCAAGGTCTCTCTCCGTCCTGTTCTCTCTGTCCTGCCTGAGTTCTAAAGATTACTATGGTTCTCTTTTGCAATCCTTAAAAACATAAGGCATTTCGGTTTGGGTGGGGGCAAATTTTCCCCAGGGGAAAAACCCAAGGGCCAAAGCACTATGAAGAGGCTCAAGGGAACTGAAAATAGGCGTCAGATTTCACAGCGTAATAACACATTCGACCAGCAGGTGGCAATAGAGGACTTTGTGAGCAATTCTGGCCGCTGAGTTCTGAAATGCTGGAAGGTAGCTTTTAACGGCTATTGTATAAGTGATTTATGTATTTGGATTCCACTCAATGTTATATATGCATTACTGAATAAAACATTCACAGTGTATTTCCCACCAGCAGCTGAGCTCCAGTTCCAAGCTTCTGAGTCCTAATTCCCAAGGCTCAAAGGAGCCCCTGACATCAAATTGCTTTCCTTCCAGAATAGCCACTCCATAACCCAGAAAAAGAAATGCTTAGGGAGAGCTGAGAGAGATCTGATGTGACCACATCATCAGAATGGCTTAGCAAGCATGTGTTAGGAAAAGCAAATGTCTGTCAGATGGTGTCCTTAAGGCAAAGCTGTCCAGGATTTCCCTGAGCTGCCACTGCTATTCCCTGGATTTCCTCCCCCTTGTTCTGCTGTGCTCAGCACCCCTGAATTGACAGGCTCGGACAAGAGGGGGACTAGCCTCAGCATGGACAAGGAAGAGAAATGGCTTATTTGTCAGAAATATGTCAAGTACATTAAAAAAAGTGAAATTCTCATATAGGGTATTAAGTCATGGTTCTTCCTGTCTTTTCCAGAGAGTCCCAGCTACCCACAGCTTTGGGAACTGGGAAATGTCTTCAGCATCCCCAACAACCCTGAGCTAGAACTGTGTGGAAATGGCAGGCGTGGGGTGCTTGCTCTGAAGGCTCCCGGGCCCATTGCCGGCCACACCTCTGCAATCCCTTCCCCTGTGGCTTCTCGGCCAGGGCTGCGCTGCCTGACTTCTCAGGCCTCTGAGGTCTGATGTGCTGGCACGTTTTGATGTGCCACTGTAAGTGGGTACGAGCCACGGACCTGCTAGCATAAACCCAAGGTGTCATTTGCCCTGATGGCGTGGCCCCCCGTGAAGGAAATACTTCTTGCCGGGAATGTGTCTGAGAGGCAGAGAGGTGGCCTCTGTCACCGGGCTTAGAGCTGGGACAGGGTTCTGCAGAAAGCGCAGTGGCGAGGGCCAATGCCTGTGGTCAATGCCACCCTACCATTTCAAGTACATGACCAGCACGTTGGCACTGTGGCTTCACTCACTAATACATCATATTAGCTGAAGTCTGAAGCAAGCTTTTCCTGCTCCTTCTCTTATTTGCCTCTTCTTTTGTCTCTCTATTTGAACAGAGGAAAGGAAATGCAGTTAGGATAAGTGGAGATAATATTATTCTCATTTTGCAGGAGAGGAAAATGAGATTTATAAAGATTAAGAAATGTGCTCAATTTCACACATCTCCTGTGGTGAGGAGCCAGGACTGAAACCCAAAGCCCGTCTGACAATAAAGTCAGTGCTCCTCATCACAGTGATGGTGAGCGCTATGGGTGTGACATTTCTTTGTAACAGCTCAGGCCTTCCTGCCCACAAAGTAAAAACAAGCTTCATCCAAAGGGAAAGTGGTATGATTCTAGTCCTTATGAGGGGGAAAAAAAAAATCTCAGGAGACATGCTGCCGAGGAGCAGAAAAGAACATTACATGTCCTCACTGCTCATGCATATTGATATGAAGCAGTATAAAATGTCAGTAAGCCACCAGTAGGTCTTTAATAAATACTCACTACATGGGCCCTCATTTATACCCACGGCTCTGATGTGCTGAGAGTACTGCCTGTTAAGTCTCTGTTGCTAGACCAGCCCTCTCTCCTGAGCCCCCGACCCAGCACAGTCAATCTTCAATTTACCTCTAGAGTTCACCCATCCTTTTCATTCCAACGGTCACTCCCCTCCCTCAGCTCTGAAATTCTCTCCTGCTTAGCTTAGCTCTACCTGGACACTCTGCCTCCATTCTCAACACTCTACAATTACTGTTTTTCATTACTGCAATCCCTCCAGCACATAAATTTGATACTACCTCTTCACTGCTTAAAATATTCTAATATGCTCTCACTGCATATGGGGCTTCTCACACTGCATTCCTACCCACCCGCCTCATTAGGCTGTGAGAAGCTCCAACACAGGGTATGTCTTCTTCCCCCGTGTGAGGCTAGCCTGTAAGCTCCGCAGCTGTTTCGTAGCATCTTCCCCTCACCGGCCCGAATAAATAAATCTCTGTGAAGTAGGGATCCCTGATTGACACCTTGTCCTTAAAGAGCTTAGACCTGACTGGGAAGGAAGAGCAGGCCCGTGCATTTATCTTTCCTCCCATGTCATCTTCTGAGGTGGACACTGTTATTATTAGTGGGAAGACTGTGTCACAAAGAACTGGCAAAGGGAGAGCAGGAGTCAAACCTAAGTGCTTGTCCAATAAATACTCTTAGGCAATACCCGGGGTGCTTGTCAGATGCAGGTGCCCAGGCCCCACGTGTTAAACCCACCGTGGATGAGACCATTGCTTGCCCATCCACAGCCGCCCCTTCTTTGCCTCCTTCCCTCCCAACAAAGCCCCAACTTGTTCAGTCCCCTGTGAGCCTCAGGGGAGGCCGGTCTCTCTCCAGCCCCATGGTGTCCACCTTGATTGATCTAAGCCAATCACTGTGGTCTCAATCTACCTGACGGGTGAACGGCTGGAGGACAACCATGTAACACAACTCTGGTCAATGTGACTAAAAGGGAGGATGGCTGAGGCCTTGTGGAAAAGGTGTCCCTGCTCTTAGGAGAAGACAAGGAGCCAGGGACTTTCTATTTTTTTACTGTGGGACATTGTCAAGCTAAAGCCAGGAGGTTTATGGGCCACTGAATTAACCAACCCAGGATTTGTTGTTATAAGAAACAATCCTAACACATTCTCATGTCAGGGATTTGTAGACTGAGACCACCGAATAGTCATTTTGGACTTTCACCGAAAAATGGAATAGCTTGGGAGAGGACAGTACAGAGATGATGGAATAATCTTGCCACCACTTACTTCTCCTTCCAGAGCATGAGACGAACCCTTATAGCCTTCAAGAAGCCATGATCAGGTATTACTGTGTGGGTTTTAGGTTTATATTTTTAATGATGTTCTTAATTGGGTTACAGGTAAGCTTTGCTGTGATGTCTGCATTTGAGGCAGTTTTTTTTTTTTTTTTTTTTTAGCAACTTAAATGTTAATTTATGTTCAATGTGAACTCCTTTTTTTTAAAATTTTATTTTATTATGTTATGTGAACTCCTTTTATTATCTTAACAGAACAAGGATATGTGGGATTTCCTTTTCTTTTCTTTTTTTTTTTATTCTTAGGGATTTCCTTTTCTTTAACCAGGAAGCAAACATATGCAGTCATAGTCTAGCTGATGTCCTAACATTTTAAATTTTTTTTTTTTTTTTTGTGAGAGAGAGAATGAGAGGGAGCACGAGAGGGAGGAGGGTCAGAGGGAGAAGCAGACTCCCTGCTGAGCAGGGAGTCCGATGTGGGACTCGATCCCGGGACTCCAGGATCATGACCTGAGCCGAAGGCAGTCGCTTAACCAACTGAGCCACCCAGGCGCCCCGTCCTAACATTTTAACTTGGATCTGGAGTTAAGTAAAGATGATAATTAAAGTGCTTGGTTAGGCTACCAATGAACAATCACTTCAGGTTTCACCTAAAATGCCAGGGGGCAGAAGCAGGTAAGTGTCCCTTTGCCTGAGAACTGGGGTTTATTGTGAGGTTACGGTTTAAATAGTGGGTTATCAGTGTCCAGAAAATATACTGTCCCAGGTTAAGTAAAAAAAAGTCCTTGGATCTGCTTAACCAAATTTTATATATGTTCATGTGACTACATAAATTTGTTATATTAATATATAACTGCAAATAAATATATTTGGCTGTTTGTCTTATAAACGGACACCCCCCCTTTTGAAAGATTTTATTTATTTGAGGGAGAGTGAGTGAGAGGGCGAGAGAATCTGAAGCAGACTCCGCACTGAGCACAGAGCCGGATGCAGGGCTTGATCCCACAGCCCGAGAGATCATGACCCGAGCCGAAACCAAGTCAGACGCTTAACCGACTGAGCCACCCAGGCGCCCCGAAACGGATCCCTTTTAATCTTTGTTTGAAGGAAGATGGTAAAGAGAGATACAAAATTTCACATAGTCACAAAAGCCTTTAATGCAGAGAAATAGGACTTACTCACTTTCTCTCCCCACTGCCTAAATTCCTTGTGTTAGCAAGTGAAGTTAGGCACCAGTGAACCTGGGGTGGGCAGGGGGAGAATGGGACACACACAAATTATGTGCTGTTCCACCTCTCCTTTTTCTTGTGCTGCTGCTGAAGCAGCTTCTCCCGAAAGCTCTGGAAGCTCCGGGTCTCATAAATGAGCAGCGCTGATGAAGAGATGATTGCCTGTCTTTTCTTTCACCGAAGAGCTGCTCGGCTGAGGCGGCAGAGCCTCCCTCTCTTGCAGACAGAGCGGCCTGCAGTGGGGAAGCCAGGGCAAGGGGCTTTTCACCGACACGGAGTCTAAATGCAAGAAACAACCCCTGTCTTCTTACGGTTCCTGGAACGTGCCTGCACTGTTTCTCTACCCTCTCCTTAATGCACCTCTCCTTGTCGCCAGGCCCAGACCAAATGTCACTTGCTCCAAGAAGACACCCTCAACTAGTGTCCCGGGTCACCCCCTTCGGGGCTCTAGCCCTCCTTGTGACAGATTCACCTATGTGCTTATTTAATGTCTGTTGTCTGGATTTGCTGCTTACCCCACGGAGCCCCACACTGTACAGAGCGGGCATTTATTGGAAACATGAAACCACGAAGAAGAGATGAAGGCCTCCACCAGCCCCAGGCTCTCAGACTTGCAGTGTAACGGCGGGAGGCTTCAACTTGAGTCCTGCTCTGTGTGTCCATTGGAACTGTGGCCCTGGATAAGTCACTGTGCCTTCTAAATGGTCTCAAGTGCAAAACATGGATGCAAAAGCGTGAAAACTGATTAGTCATGATAAGGAGGTTTTTTATTTTTTAATGAAAGAAACATTTTCAGACTAGTTGATAGGTGATGACCTTTACTCAGTGGATATGGAGACATGGACACACACACACACACACACACACACACACGTGTGCACGCACACACACCTCACAGCAACCAAGAAGTCAACTCTTCTAAAACCATGCCAATAATTACTGAAAATGACAGCCTCTCATTTGGAATCATTTTCCATTTTATATGAAAGATACATAATGAAATAACTGCTAATTAAACCTATAAATATACATGGAAAGATTACTTTGTCATTTCTAATGTACTTCCAAATATAAAATTAAATATAAGTTTTGGATTTCCTTCAGAACTCAAGTTTTATTTCTGATTTATCTAGAATAGCTCCTTTACCAAAATTTCATTTTCTGACACGATGCTTGTTTGATATTACAAAACTGTACTTTAAGCTTGAGATTTTGTATTCATTGTTACATTTTTTAGGATTGTAGGATGACACCATGTTTCAGATAAATGACTGGGTGAGTAAAAATTTAGCCAATTTAGCTTTGGACGTATGGTCCTGAGTGATCATTAATAATTCAGTGAAACTTCATTGCGATGTGTGATATTTTCAGGTTTTCAAAAACCGTAAGTGAAAGAGGTAATATCATAGGTATGTATAAAATGAGGATAATGATACGATGAGGACCTGACAGGAAGCACGCCATGTGGGAAAAGCCTGCCAACGGAGAACAATGCAACAGGAGGCCTTCCTCTGAGAAGTCCTTCAGTCTAAGACTCTTTTAGTATTTTATGGTCATTAGCTCATTAATTCTCCCAGGTCTTGAGGACACAGGTATCGAGGATAGCAAGTGGCTCATTATCTTGGACTGTGAATTGGAGGCCAGGATGGTGGTCAGGGGATTAATTAAGATCATACAGTGAGTCACAGAGCTGGGGTCCAAGCCTTCCTAGAAAGGAAGCTCAAACCACTGGTTGGTCCTTCCTGCTCCTTCAGACAGTCTCCAAGTGTTCTTTGTGGGGGCAGGGTGGAAAGAACCAGAGACTGCCAAGTGACCCTCACAGCCCGATTTACCTGATCTATTTGGTTATTAAATATCTCAGGATAATAAGAGACAGTACTAAGGTTGGTGGGGAAAGTAGACTAAAAATCTTGGTAGGTCTTATGGAAAAAAAACATATCCCTGACGTCTTTCATTGCTGTGGAGATCAGGCCATCACAGGGCTTCTTATATCTTAAATTTAGATGAGTGGTCAGGCTTCAAAGAAGCCTTCCCCACTGAGCCATGATTGGAAAAACTATGAGAAAATGGAAAACTTGGAGCCAATGTTCCTCTAAATTTAAATATATATGTTTAGAAATGTAAGCATCAGATATACAATTCCATTGCAAATCATACGTGTGCATGCACGCACACACATAAGCACACACGTGGCATGTAAATCATTCCAGGATATGTCAACTTACTACTCATCATTGTACTAAGCTTGTTACTCCTGCAAGTAAAACATTCGTCACTTAAAACAATGTAGGATGAACGTAAAGAAGGGCAAACGTTACACGTCAAACCTTCACGTGCCGGAGTAGCTGAGCGCGGCAGGATGCCTCTGGTCCCCCAGAGTCCTTGCTCACTTTCAGACATTCACCCTCCTTGCAGGCTGCAGTGATACGGGATAGCGAGAGGCAGTAATGTACCACACAGCCCATCTGTTCTACTGCGCGGATGGAAAATCCTCGCACATCAGTTAAGAGCTCAATATGCAGGCTTTGTGCAAGGCAGGTGAATGTTAATGGTGGTGAACCAGCACCTGCCCTGCAAAGTCACTCCAGTCCCCACCTTTACTCCCCAAGGATCCAGAGGAAACCTGATAAACAGGAATCAGCTGTGTCTCTGCCCTTGCAATTCTTTCTTTTTTTTTTGGGGAGTCCCACTTTCCGTGATTCTAGCACCTTTTTTCCTTCTCTCTGTTTAACCAAGTCCAGGGACCTAAAGGCCATCAGACTTGGTCCCTAACCCCAGTTTTGCCATTTACTAGTTGGCTAATTTGTTTAACCCTTGTCTTAGCTCCTTGCTATGAACAATGATACTCATCTCGAAGGATGTTGAGGACAGAGGTATGTACAACGCCGAGCACAGTGCCTGGTTTACAGCAGGCAGTTACTAATTGTTAGCTATCAGCATGGCTATTCTTTCTCTGTGGCTCTTCTGCCACCACACAAAGCACACGAGATACCAACTGTGCACATGCTTTGCAAACAGGAGAGTGCCAACTCACATGGACTCCCAGCCTCCATTTCCCCTACAAAGTGCTCTGGCTCTGACCGCTTTCTCGAGTTCTGGAGCTGAAGAAATCATGTGCATCTCAGGCTCACTGAAATCAGAGTCCTCATCACACCTCTCCAGTCTGCTCCTGCTCTTGGGTGTGCTTTCCCAAGGACAGCACCTTCAAGAGAAGGCCGCAGTATGCTCCAGTGTCTCCTCCCCCTTCCCTACTTGTGACCTTCAATCTCAGCCCATCAGCTCAGCCTGAATTCTTGCAGAGCTCCCAGCCAGTCTGGGCAGACTCCAATCTCATTCCTGTTCACATGAGTACTCATGAGACAGAGCTAGATGTGACCTCTCACCTAAAGCTGGAGTAGCGCCAAAATGTCTTTGCAGTAACTCTCAAATCTGCCTTCGAGACCTGCCTTCCCCCTTGCCCGCTCTGCTGCCAGTCCCTCACGGGTGCTGCTCACGTGGCAGAGGACACATGCAGGGGTTCCTACCTGCCCACTGCCTTCTCCCTCCAGTGTCCCTGCTGGAAATAGACTCCCCAGCTCACATGTGCCAGTTCCACCATTTTTAAGTCCTTGAGCAAATGGTTCCTCTATCAGAAAGGGCTTATCCTGCCCCCAAAAGTATCCAACCATTGATTCTCCTAGCATTTCATCAGGAGGCAACATGATCCAACAGAAAAAGCCTGAGTTTTGAAATCAGAAGGGCTTGTTTCTGAATTGTGGCTCAACATACTAGCTGCACAACTAGGGGCGGATTACTTATTCTCTGAATGTTTGCTCCCTTACCTATAAAATGGGACAGTAATATCTACCTCACAGAATTATCGTGGTAATTATATTAAATGTATGTAAAGTATCAAGAAGAGGTCCTAGGGCACAGAGAGAGGCTTAATAAATATAAGTTTATTTTTCCATGGCTTTCTCAACTGATATTTTTCCTTTCACTTTCTGGGAGAATTTTTTTTTAAAAGATTTTACTTATTTATTTGACAGAGAGAGAGAGAGCACAAGCAGGGGGAGCGGAAGAGGGAGAAGCAGGCTCCCCGCTGAGCAGGGACCCCGACATGGGGCTCGATCCCAGGACGCTGGGATCATAACCCGAACTGAAGGCAGATGCTTAACCGACTGAGCCACCCAGGCGCCCCCACTTTCTGGGAGAATTAGTCCTCTCCTTGGCTGGATGGTAGGCTGCAGGAGGGCAGGTCTTTGTGGGACTCCCCTTTGTATTCCCCACAGCATCTAGCATAACCCCTGAGACATAGAAGGTGATACACACAGATTTCGTGAATGAATGACAGGATTATAATACTCTTGCCAACATGAGTCACTGGAATCAATGAGTAAGAGAATTGGAAAGGACCTTAGAAATAAATCACTAACTCAATTTCATTTTATAGATGCAGAAACTATAGAACCCAGAGAAGTTAAATGACTTGCCTCTGGTTGGCATGCATGTACACAGTGGGAGACTCTCAGCTCTGGTTTCTCCTGCTCCAGCACCTTGCCTCCCTCATCAGGGAGGCAGCAGGTGATGCCAAAAGCATTTCTTGGGAAAATCTTACCACCCATATAACTTATGCCACTTGGGAAAACAGCCACAGGAGATAAACAACTTGTAATCTGACAACATATCTGTAGTATCTCAGCGCCTGCCAGGACATAGTAGATTAAACAAGGAAACAGGGCTGGCTTTTAGTCATCTTTCAGTCTTCTAATCTGGGGAAAAAAGTATATCTCAGTGTATCTTCTTTGGAACGAATGTGCCGTCAGAAGGCATGGATGGTGGAGGTGAGCGGGGAAGCGGAGACGGTGTCCAGCTCCCTCCCTCTGACTTGCACCCACCACGCCGCCCCTCCTTCCCCTGGCTGTCCACCTCCTGCAGGCACCCTTCCTCCTATAGTCCCGCCCTCCAGAAGGCTGTTTCCTCACTGCCTGAGCTGACTACTAGCTAATCTCATAACCCAGCTAAAATGAACATGCCAGTGGGAACTGTTCCCAGCTAATGAGATATGAACTGTGTCCTTCTGCAGAAAGTCCTTCTCTTTGGGTCTACTCTACTAATGGCTGGGTAAGGTTTTCAGGCTAGACCAGAAGGCTAATGTAAATGTGTGGCTGGGCTGATGCTTTACCCCCTGCCTTCTATTGGTGAACTTGCTGGTGGGTGGAGGATGCTATAAAGGGCTGATTAAAACAGTAAGAACATTTAGTGTTTTATTTACCTACAGATTATACATGTAACAACAGTGGTATGGCATGTCCTTAAAGGATACTTAAGACCTCTGGGCTTTCAGGTTCCTTAAATGAGACGATTATTCACCTAACTCTGCCTCCCAGTGGTCCCGTGATTGTCACAATATACTGTGTTTTTCAGTTTTGTTTCCGTTGAAATTTTGATAATCTGAAACACGGCTAAGACCTCAGGTTACAACACAGTGGGTTGGTGGAGAAGTTGGACATTGGGAAAACAAGTAGATGAAGTGTTACCTTGGGCAACTCACTTAACCCGAGAGCCTCAGTTTCCTTCTCTGTGAAAGAGGGGGTCATCAATAACACTTGCGTTATCTTTCTTGTGATGAGTGAAAGGGACATAAAACCATGTGAATTATAACCTGACACTCTGGGTAAATCTGTGGTTTTCAATAGGGATAATCACCAAAATCATCTGTGTGATCTTAAAAAAACATATTTTGAGGCGTAGCCAGAATTGGGAACCACTGTTAATGGTACAAATGTGAGGAACTACCAATATCTCTAGTCATTCCTGAACACTTGAATGGAATGATCACACACTCTGTGAATACTGAAAGATGTAAAAGAAAGATTCTAATAATTCCAAAGGAGAAAACTGCTTGTCCCTTAGAAGCAGAAATCCCACGTAAGAATGCTAACTTGCAGGAATAAAGCCTGAGAATACCCTATACAGGGATACACAGAATGCTCTGATTCCAAATTACTGGTTCTTCCCTAAATCTGGTAAAGAAAATGACTTGCTAAATGTTATCACAAATGCTGGGGCTACAGTTTTTACACAAGTTATAAAATAAACCAAGAAAAAGCCCCCTATAAATTATTCTCTATCTTTAAGCCAATAATGTTAATCAATATTAGTCTGTGAGTTTTAAATGACTTTCTACTGAACCTGCCCACCCCATCAAGTCATTATCAGAAATATTGATTTCACTCCATACATTCAATCTTACAAGTTCAAAAAATATTAGCCTATTAAGTTAACATAAAAAATATAATTCAGTGGAATTAAACAGCAGAGTGAATTCTGTACAATACCTGGAAATTGGGCCTATCTAAGGAAGGTTCTTGTATATCAGTGACACTAACCTTCTCAGTCTCTCAGCCCTGGAGTGGGTGGGAAAGGAGGTTACAAAGGGGGATAATGTAGTAGATAGTAGTGTGTGGGACCTAAGACCATGCTGCACACAGATGAAACATCATTAAACAAAATCCTCAAAACCTCATTTTATAGATTAAAAAAAATCAGATCAACAAAGGTACAGTAACTTAATCCAAATTATATACTTAGTATTGGGGGGCATCAGAATTCAGGTCCCTTTCCCCCAGGTCTGGGACTTTGTAAAATGATGTCACTCTAACAGGATGGCTGGTTGAATGGATGCATGTTAGGAAGAAGAGTGATATGGAAACACGGATTCTTTTCTATACAGAATCACTAACTTGCCTGCACAGCCTACCGTTAGACTGATGGCTAACAACACTGCAGAAACACAGGATAGGTTTTCAGACTCTGACTTTACTAGGCTAATAATTAATTTCTCAGCTACCGAGATCACATACTGAATGGAAGTTATTGATGCTGGTAAACTCTCTCATTTTTCAATACCTGAGTCTCAACAGCTGTGTGTACGTGTGTTTGGTGGGGTGGGGGTGGGGGTGGGGGAGCCATGCATACACATATCATTTAATGATCATGCACTTTGGTATCAAGATGTTGGGGAACCAATCAGAAAACTGGGATTCTAATACTGGTTCTGTCTGTTGTGGTAGGCCTGTTTTCTCAGCAGCAAAAGGTGGATAATGGCCCCTCCTAGTTACTTTGAAGATTAAAATGATAATGAATGGGAGAGCACTTAGAAAAGTCTAAAGCATTAAACAAAGCAAAGCAGAGAGTTTTGGTATGTTATAGTTTGTGTTCACACTATGTATCTATATCTATATCTATTATTGTATGTTATAGTTTGCATGTGTTCCAAAGCATCATACATGTTCCCTGTGAAATAAGTATTGGTTGGTGCATATGGCTAAGAAAAATGGGCAGACAGAAAAGTCTTGAGAGATCTTTGGAGGCAGGTGGGACAAACCAGACGTTCTCATTTCACATGGAGTTCTCCAGAGGTAACCAAACAGATTTATAATCTTGGTCATTCAATAGTGAATTCTCCAATAGGACTGGATCATCTGTCTTCCAGAGTGTTTGCCAAAACAGGAGGCAAAGGTAAGAAATGAATAATCCCGTTATCAGATCCAAGACAACAAAGCTCCATTGCTCCTCTGAAGAGGAAGAGCGTGCGGCAGAGACACAGCCTAAGCCCCAGATGAAATGAGCCGGGGCTCATGGTCCCTTCTCTGCAGAGTGGCAAAGGTGCGTGGACCACAGGTACCGGCCCAGGCCACAGGAACTCTGCCCCTGGCAGGTGGGGAGCTCCAAACTGAAGGAATTGAAGCAACTGTTTGAAACAGAGTCAGCCAGCCCGAGGCTGGTGGCAGAAAGAGTAGGCAGTGGGGGTGGGGGGTGGGGAAGTGAAGAAGGGGCAGCAAAGCAAGGGGAAAGGTGAACTGCTGGGGATCTTTGCTGAGCTGCCCCATTTCTCCGGGTGTTATTAGAATAAACCCCCATCTCAGATCTGTTCTGTGCAACCGGAACTTCTGAACCTCCTACTATCTGTTTTGTACAAACAGAAAAAGCTTAACATAAGGAGGTATTCTGGGTCCCCTTAGGGAGAGAAATCTTGACTGCTGCAAGGCAGTCCTGACTTCCCAGAAGTAGCCCGGCAACTGCTCGCAAACCTCTAAGGGTTTCAAAGCACAACAAACATCGTGGTAATATCACAAGACCCTAACCTACCACTGCAGCCTAATTCCATCTTCTTGAAGAAAAAGAAGAAACACCCTTCCAGCAGTTTGCATTTTGCCTTGTGAATAACAGTAAAGCAATGCTCAGTCTTCCTCCAGAACTCTCCCCTTGAACTCAGATAAGCAGCACAGAATGGCAAGTTCAAGTTCAGCATTTGTGACTCTAATAAAACAGAGAAAAGTATTCTTTAATTCTCTGAAAATCATATGGATATCTACTCATTTATAAACAGATACTGAGTGAAAGCCCAGAACATGGAGAAGTATTTTACCCTAAATTACCAAGAATAACCTAGCATGGCAAAAATTACCATTTAATCCCTACTCTTTATTATATGACTGGTAACTTCACTTAAAAACACTTAGGGACGCCAGGGTAGCTCAGTTGGCTAAGCATCTGCCTTCAGTTCAGGTCATGATCTCAGGGTCCTGGGATCGAGTCCTGCATCAGGCTCCCTGCTCAGCAAGGAGCCTGCTTCTCCCTCTCCCTCTGCTGCCTCCCCTCCCCCCGCCTATGCTCTCTCTCCCTGACAAATAAATAAATATAACCTTTAAAACAAAACAAAGATTTAAGTGAGTAAAGACGTAGGTATCTGCTAAGGACTATGATGCGGTATGCTGGTAATTACTACTTTATTACCAGGCTCAGGCTGCAATTTCTCTAACATGTGAAGGTAGATACACAGCAACTGTTTCTCACATGATTAGACAGTCAGAGCCAGTTAACATTATAAAATGTTCCTGGTATGAGCTCTGCAAATAGAAAGCAAATAATGGTGTCTAAAGTTAAAAAATAAAAAAGGAGTACTGAAATTTTATATTTACAACATTATGTTTTAACTAAAGGAGAAATCCTGCAGGTTGCTTTAAAATAGAAATAACACAGCGAAATTCCCAGAGGTGGCATTTAGCAGTGAGATTTGGTTTCCATTTCACCTGGCTTAATAATGAAAACATGAAGGATGGCTCCCGACTTCTCTCAGATCAACATATTAATCCATTTAAAGAAATACCACAGGAGGCTGTTCCTACTTTTCTCTGCAAGGCAGATTTAGTTTGTTCTTGCTTAAAATTGAATGTAGCCCTCAGTTGTAACGGTGCCTGAGCCTGAGCGCTGTAATGTCAGTTGGATTTCAAGCGAGCCTGTGGGCTGAGACTGCAGTAAAAGCACTGGCGGCTTCGGCTCAGTCAGCGGCCCCTGCTGCTGTCCGTGGCATCGGAGGGAAAGGGAATACGGGCCTTTGAACAAGAGGGTCGGCACTAAACTCCAAGGCAACAGCACCACAAAGCACAGCCCGCTCTGTTGACTACTGGGACAGAATCAGAGAAGGGAAACAAAGAAGGAAGAAAAACGGTCCCCGGTCCCCAAAAGTTTTATATATATGTATGTTGGGTGTGTAGGGGAATGTGATTGTGTTTATGTGTGTATGCACGCATGTGCACATTTCATCTGTATATACATATGTGTGTGCACAGATCTATTTATATATGTACATAGTTATATACATAAGTATTTATATAGAGGAGGAGTAACTTATCAGTATTTCAAAGTATTTCAAGCATAAGCAAATACGGGCAGAAAAACCTCTGGCTGGTACTCTTGGCAATGAAAATTGACCCTGAACATAATGTCATAAGCCACCTTTAATAACAATATTCTTTTCCAAAGCACCTGCCACAGAGTGAGACAAACTGGCTCTCTGGAGGGTTCTTTCCTCTGGTTTCCAGCTCTTGAGGTTATGCTGGTTGCTAAGAAATCCAAATAATCATTACTGTTGCCTTTGCTAGGTTGGAAGAGGGTCAAAGCTGGAAGAAGCAAAGATTTCTAGAGGCATCATGCCCATGTGTTTGAGTGGGTATTTTTTAAAGGTGGGAAGAAGGCCTTGGTACCCCCATTGTGGAGGCAGGTTCAGAATGCGACATTCAGCTGGGCCACACTGGGCTACTGCATGGGAGAGTCCCAGGAGTTTTCAACAGGTCTGTGTCCAGGCAAGAGTTGCGCTGGAGAGAGGAAGGCTGATAGCAGGTGTCCTACTCACCCCGGGTGAAATGTCAAGTAGGCAGGTCAGTGTGTGGTCTGGAGGGACGTGGGGGCCAGAGACACATAGTTAGGTGTCGCCGCCACTCAGGTCGCCCCCGAAGAGGATGAAGGTGAGTGGAGGCGGGCAGAGGGCAGTCCGTGGTAATGCGGAGAGACGAGGAAATGGGTGAAGAAAGGAGCCCACAGAGGGGACTGCATAGTCGTGTAAGCGAAGGCAGGGAAATGGGGGCATTTTGAAAACCAGGGCAAGAGAGTTTTCAAGAGAAACAGGTCACCACATGGTTGAAAGTCAAGAGAGATCATGGAAAATAAAGGATGAAAATTATTATTTTATTATATTTTATTCATTGTATTTACAACAAAGAGGTTGGTGAGGGCAGCACTGGGGCTGAACTGCTTTCAGTGGTTCTTCACTGCCTACTAACCCACCTCAAGGTTTCTCTCTCTCAAAGCAAAGCTGTCCTTCGGGTCTCTAACCGGCAATCATACCTCAGGTCTTAGGTCTTGCCATCATATTTTATTCAAGAATTTTCCTTAAAATTCATCCCTATCTTATCCACATCAAGTCACACCTCCGCTGTGAAGTTTTATGGGACCACCTCAGTTCAAAAGTTCTTGCTATTTCCTTTATAACCTAAAAGCATTTGTCTTAATATTTGACAGGGGGAATATGTTAACCTAGCCATGCTCATTCAGCATGTGTCTCAGAATCTGCTTTTCCTATCGCTCATCTATTTCCCCACATCCCCATTTCCCCTTTCTCTTTGGCTTTCTCCTTCTAAGCCATCATCTTTCCCTGGAATGTTTTTTTCCTCTCTTTTCTTTCTTTTTTGTGTTTTTTTTTTTGTCTGCCGAAATCTCCCCCTCTTTTGCTGAGAGAAAAAGAGAGAGAGAGAGAGAGCGTGAGCGAGCGTGCACATGCGAGAGTGGGGGGTGGGCAGAGGCAGAGGCAGAGGGAGACAATCTCAAGCAAACTTCATGCTAAGCCGGAGCCTGACCTGGGGCTGGATCTCACGACCCTGAGATCATGACCTGAGCCGAGTCTGGAGTCGGATGCTTAACTGACTGCCAGTTAACAGGAGCCACCCAGGGGCCCCCTGAAATTCCCTCTCTTAAACTTCAGCCATGGCTGATCGTTACTATGAAGAAGTTGTTCTGCTGAGCATCCACTGAGAAATGATCTTTTGTTTCTCTGGAATGCTTTAGCTGAATAACTACTCTTTCTGCAACTCAGAAGAGTAAATGGTATTTAATTTCAGGTGTGTCGACTTGTGTATGTTATTTCCCCTCCCTCCCAACTGGATCTGAGTTCCTGGAGAAGTACCAAACTAGGCATTTCAGCACCTGACAGATCTGGGTCCCACCCTTGTGGACTGGTGAGTAGACTCCTTGAATCTCCATTTCCTCAACTGAAGAATGGAGGTCAAGCTGCTGACTTCGCAGGGGTGTGGTTCTCGTCCAAGTCAGGTGTGAGCAGCATCCTGCTCCATGCCTGAGGTCAGTGGCAATCACTGATGAGTAGGTACACTCCTTCCCTTTTTCCTTTCCTTTCTCTGCCTCCCAGTCAACTGGGCCAAAAATTAAGAGATGAAAATGCTCCCCAAACAAATAGGGAGCAAAGGATTTAGATCAGAAAAACGGAATTCTAGTATTGGATGCATCCTGTATTCATAATACAGAGAGTCACAGTCTAACTTCTCTGGACTTTGGCTTTCCTTTTCTCAGACAAATGAAGAATATAACACTACTGGTCCTGTCTAACCTACTGAAAATCCTGAGAATCTGCATGGGATAATATATATGATATGTGTAAAACTACAAGAGATTGCTGAATTATTGAGTAACCAAAATATTCCAAATTATGGTTCATAGTATACAAATTTAGGTCTTTTATTACATAACAATATTCTGAGATAGTAAGAATCAGAATAAGGGTTGTAGATTAAAATTTTATCTCCTAGGGGCGCCTGGGTGGCTCAGTCGTTGAGCGTCTGTCTTCGGCTCAGGTCATGATCCCAGGGTCCTGGGATCGAGCCCCACATCGGGCTCCCTGCTCGGCGGGAAGCCTGCTTCTCCCTCTCCCACTCCCCCTGCTTGTGTTCCCTCTCTCGCTGTGTCTCTCTCTGTCAAATAAATAAATAAAATTCTTAAAAAAAAAAAATTTTATCTCCTATTTGCCCTTTGGTTGGTAGAAGACATGGGTAAAGCCATAGAAGAACTATAAGATATGAAAAAAACTACTAGCTAAATAATAAATTAGTAGGATTAACCTTTAAAAGTTTTCCTTTATTTACCTTTATTTAGACTCTTCTACTGCATTTCTTCAAACTGTTGTATATAACCTATTTTCCCCCCACATATCACAACCTTAAATAGATTATCAGATGAGTATAAAGTAACCTTTGCGGTCAGCATTTGGAATAACTTATGAAATCAATTAAAGCAGTATAAATACAAAATATTAAAATATAGTGCATCAATTATTTTTAACATGCACTTTGGAAATATTTCCAAAATATTTACTTTCCTCTTTGGTTACTGAAGAGGAAAGTAAATAAGATATTAATCATGGAAGAAAGCGGCTACAAAAGGCTGTATGAATTATGTAAAAATTCTAGTGATGTATTTTCATTATAGTACATCTGTATTCACAATGGCATTTAAAAAATAAAAATTTAAACAGCCACTACCACCATGTTTCTCTTTGGAAGGAGCTGCCAGGGCTTTGTGCTTTCACAGTACTGAAATACTGGAGTTACAATCATGAATTCTTAATCAGTGTGGTGGGGCCGAGGAGAAGGAAAGAGGAAGGAGGGCCGGATGGACCAGCAATCTAGGCCCTTCTTTTCTGCAGTAGCCTCTTCTGCTGAGCTGGTTCTGTGTGCACGTTATCTTCAGTGAGGTGCTCACGGGGTAATTAGGAAGGGAGGGAAATCTCTGTAGAAAATCTGAGCATCTTCTTGAAAAGATTTTTACACTTCCTGTTAGGCGTCCCCAGGACTCATAATCCCCTCTCTTCAAGAAGAACTCTAAAAAGAAAAGGACCCCCTCCTCCTCAGTCGAGCCAAAACACAAACGATGCAGCCTAACACGGCTGCTCTTTGGGGCAATCAGAGGAGTATTTCAGTTTTAACTGTGCCCCCCAACCCAAGCACCAGCAGGGGTCATGGCCTTACCAGCACATCAGAATCACCTAGGGAGCTTTTAAAACTCCCAGGACCCAGAATGCAACCAGAACCCCAGGTGTCAGCAAGTTTTCAGAGCCCTCCAGATGATTCTAATTAATATGTATGGGAGCAGAACGTTTTGACCTGGTCAAGTTCGCACCTACTTCATTTACCTAAAAAAAATAAATAAATAAATAAACCTTCAGCTTTGAACAGTTTCCAAGCAGAGAACACAACAGGCTTCTGCACCTTCACCTATCCTTGCCACTTAGGTGTCCCTTCATTATTTCCCTAAAGATGATACTAGTCACCAGCAATAGTGAACTTGATGTGGCTTTGGGTCAGGGATGAGCTGTCCATAGCTCAAAGATTAGACTGTGTGTGTGTGTGTGTGTGTGAGAGAGAGAGAGAGAGAGAGAGAAAGGGTGGGGGAGGTGGTGGAGGGTGAAGCAGGCAGCAGGGGAGATCTGCTTGCTCACATTTCATGGTAATGGAAAAGCTAATTTTTTTTAGGGTTGTAAGTATGTGTGAAACCATCCGGTGTTTCCTGCTGTTGCATCCTTTAGATTTCACATGTTTATATGTCCATGGCATCAAAACATCATGAACCTAAAACACTAATATTTAAAGGACGTCACGTTTTATTGTAATTACTCACATTACTGATGTTTCATAGGCATGCTATTTTAGAGTGTCAGTAGTAAAGAAGTAGCTGAATATGTACATGACACATATATTCTCTTATCAAAAGTAAGGAGAAAAGGAAAAAAAACAAAGGAACCCCCCCCATGTTAATTGGCTATCTGGATATCACCTTTTGTGAATGTTCATATTTTTTACCCATTTTATAAAAGCTGGTTTCACTCTTTAAAAAAAATTGATTTGTAGGAGTTTTAAAAAATATATTCTGGATGTGGATCTTTTTTCAGACATTTTCACCCATTTTGCTTTTTTATTCTCTTAATAATGGTGTTCTTGCCATCACAATTTTAACATGGCCAATGTATTAATTTTTTTCTTTTATGGTGCTTGTGTACTGTTTAAGAAACCTTTGTGTACTCTAAGGTAATAAAGTTTTCCTCTAAAATAATACACACACACACACACACACACACACACTTACTTTCCCCCCTTAAATCTACGATACACTTTTATGCATGAAATGAGGAAGAGGTTAAGATTCTTTTCCTTCTCAACAGCTACCCAATTGGCTGAGCACCATTTATTGAAAAGACTATCCCTTTCCCATTGCACTGTAGTGTCATCTTTGCCATAAATCAGGTGACAGTATATAAGTGGGTCTCTTTTTGGACTGTATTTGTTCCATTGATCAGTTAGCCTGGCCTTGCACCAGTAATGCAGTCTTAGTTACCAAAGCTTTTGAATAGGTTTTATGTACAACAGTGGGAGTATTTTAGCTTTCTTCTTTAAGAATTCCTTGGCTAGCCTTGGTCCTTTGTATATCCATGTGAATTTTTTTTTAAAGATTTTATTTTTTTGAAAAAACAGAGAGAGAACAAGCAGGGGGAGTGGCAGGCAAAGGCAGAGGGAGAAGCAGGCTCCCCATGGAGCAGGGAGCCCAATGCAGGACTTGATCCCAGGACCCTCGGATCATGACCTGAGCTGAAGGCAGATGCTTAACTGACTGAGCCACCTAGACGCTCCTCCATGTGAATTTTTTAATGAGCTTCTTGGTTTCTGCAAAAGAAAATTGCTAGTAATTTGACTGGGATTGTATTATATCTATACATCAACCTGGGGAACATTGACAACTTTATAATGGGTATTCCAATCTCTGAACATGAAATATCCCTCTATGAACAAATACATGAAAAGGGGCTCATCTGCATGAGTTATCAGAAAAATTAAAATTAAAACCACTATATATCCCCTAGAGTGGTTAAAATGAAAAAAGACAGAAAATACCAAGTTTTAGAAATGATGCAGAGTAACTGGAATATATATTGCTCATGGGAATGCAATTTGGGGCATCTATTTTGGAAAACTGCTTGGCAGTATCTTCCAAACATGAATAGATGCAAAACCTATGACCTAGCAATTCCATTCCTAGAATGACCATTCACTAAAAGATAAGTACCAATATATATAGGCACTATTCAGCCTGAAACTGGAAACTACCCAAATACCTATCAGTAGTAAAAAGGATACATAAATTTTGTGGTGTATTCACACAGTGAAAAAACATAAAGCCCTGAGGACAAATCATCCACACCAACATGCAAAAATATGGACGAATCTCCAACACTATTGAGGAGTAGCCCAGTTCCATTTTAGAAAGAACAACAACAGGAAAACTAATCTATGGGATAAATCCCAACAGTGGTTATCCTTGCTGGGATAGCGTGATGAGGAAATACAAAGGCTTGTGGAGTGCTGATAATGTTCTCTTTATTGATTTGGGTTCTGAGTACATGATATCGTCAATTTACAAAAAGACACTGAGCTATACCCTTATGACATTGCACTGTTTATATATTTTAACAAAAAGTGTTTTTAAAGGAATTCATAATTGGGTTTTCCATTGAAAACCGATTCACTTTTAAACAATTCCCTCTCCCCATCTGTCTCGCCCCCTTCCTAGGGCATTTATATAACCAAAAACCTGAAGAGAATTCTTTTTTTTTATTCTTAAAAACAAAACAAACAAAACCAGAACCAAAAAAAAAAAAAAAAAAAAGGGAAACTATGCCCTGCAGGAGCTTCCCCAGTTGGAAATTAGTTTAAATGCAGTGCTTTTGGGTATTCTATCATTCAACCAAGCATGTTGAACTCTTTGTGAGCATCTAATTAGAAGCATTTTCTTTACCTTTTTTTAGATGAGAAAATGGGAGAAATAAAGGATAGAAGACACTGCTAGTTTTAATAAGTTTGTCTTAATTCCTCATTCAAATCATTACTGATGATTCCCACCTTTTAGAGTGATTTAGCAATAGCTTCAGCATGGACACAAGTGTATGTCTGTGTTTATTTTTCCATAAGCAGCCTCTTTAACGGTCCCTTTACCCATCTTTTTGTAGATTTGTTATGCTAACATCCAGTTGTCCTAATTTGTTTTTCTCTAGTTTTGTGTGGATACTAAACTAATCAGTGGATGCAATGTCAGAATCCTAGGAAATTCATTTTTTAGATATGACACAACATAATTTTCCCCAAAATTGGCAATGAATGCTAGCTTACTTTCTTCTAGTCTGTTTCTAGAAAAGGTTACTGAGATTGAGCCTTACATTTCTATAATCCACTAAATGAAAAATGTAGAGTGAAACCGAGAATTACAAAGCTGTTTAACACAACCAGTAAAGTGAAAAGCTAGGATAACAATTTTTTTAATAAAATTATAAATATAATAGAATTATAATTCAAGTTTTAACAAAATACCAAAAATGATTATAGTGAGAAGAAAAAATCTCATTCACTATTGAACAGCAAGTGCTATGAAAGAGCTGTTTGAAGAATATTTTGTTCTGTGTTTGTATCTACCCCAGCATTGGTAATACATTAAAAAAAACAGAAATTTTAAGGGGTACACTACAATAACCACCACCACATAGACAGAGATTTGTGGTAATGCTGAAAGCTGTCTGTGGAAAAACTTTTTTTTAACTACATTAAATATTGAAAGTTTTCATTTCAAAAACTTAGAAGCTCCCCAACATCATCATCTAAACAGTGTGGAGCTGAGATGGTGATAGTTGTTTTAAAAAGCCACACCATGTGACTTTGGGGCCCAGTTTCTATGATGAATGTTATCATGCAGATATTCTTCATTTTTTCCCAAGGTGTTCGTACTGCCTCTGTTGATTTTGGGGAATGAGCTAGGAAGTGGAATAGAGAATGGTGTTATACCTGAGCCATTTCCCACTTGTTCCTAATCTGTTCCAGGATATCTGTCAGAGAGTAGAAGGGAGAAAAACTAGTTCTTTGACCCCATAAGTGACCCATATCGGGATGAACACCCCATCGCCACCACCAGATGAGACTTAAGCACAGGTAAAACAAAATTGCCTTGAGTTTCTTATGCTTATTTTTGGACTTACGAGGAAAGTAATAAATAAGTGGCTTAGAATGAGGAGGAGTAAAATACCAGTTCTTAAAAGCTCACTTGGATAAATGAATTATTGAGAATTCGGACCATTTGGACTGGAGTAAATACAAATTGAATTTATTTTGAGAGTCTTGAGAATTTTCCTTGGATACAATTTGTTATATTCAGTGGAGGCAAAACCAAAAAAACTCTAGCCACCCCCACCCTACTCCCCGCCAAACATCCAAACCAAGCCAAGCACAAAAACCCTGTAGTTGTTAACAGTTGGCTTTACGAGGAGAAAGGGAAGGGTCATCCATTTACAGAGTGCCTTGTACATACACATTCCTCTCATTCTTACCTGTGCATAAATCATCACAGTGAAGCGTGAAGAATTAGTGGAATCCACAGCTGAAAGCAGCCCAGTATGTAAGTACACAACTGATTAACCCACAAAAATCATTTTACTGTGGCATCCTGTCCCCAAATGCTGAATCATTAGAATGTGACAAGGGGCACTGTCTACCCTGGGGACACGATTATTTCAAAGATGGTACCATAGGCAGACACATGATCACTGGCATCTAAACCTTTGTGGTAATTTAAAAAAAAAAATGATCTTGGTAAAGCCAGAGAAGGGGTTTTTGAGGAGTGTCATTTCAGAAATGGTGGATCAAAACAAATTGTTCAAAGACGTCATAAATATACACAGGTATGCGTTGACTTATTCAAAAGACATATCCCAATGACTCTGTTTTCAAAAATATAAATCAAAGTACATTTTAAATAAACTAGAAGCAATTAAACTTGATAGTGACTCTTTTCTGAATAAAGGTAAGGAAGCCTTTGGAGTGCATGCAAATCATTGTTTTGCTACATTAGACCCCCCAAGGCATGCCTACTTTTGTCACAACCTTTTGGCAGTCCCCTTTAGTCTAAAAGATCTATTCTAACTTTGCTCTCATGCCCCAGCCCAGCCCATGCCTGGGCTTCAACTCTTTTATTCAGTTGGCATAGACCCCTCTTCCCATCCAAAATCTTTAATTTGTCTTTGTTTTTATAAGAGTAATATATGCACAGAAGGGTTGCTTCCTTCTCTCTTGTCCCTCTGGACCCTTCCCCAAAGATAATCACTGCTAACAGCTTCTTATGTCAGAAAAAGTCTCGTACCATGACTACACAAACACACAGAAACACAACCACTGATTCAAAGTTCACTTTTGCTTTGAGTTCCTTCACAGACTAGTTCTCCCACATTCTGCTCCGTGTTATCTCTTCCCCTATTAATTCCTATAATATTAATAAATACACTGTCATGTATCGACCTGTTTCTATTTTTCAACTCGCTTTACCTCCTTTTGCCTTTTTAACAATATATCCTTATATATCTATAATAGGACTTAGGATGGTGCGGGGCACATGACGTAAATTATAAAAACACCTGTCCGATGAATGACTTTACATTCTGAATTGTAAGTACAATTCACCTTCCTTTTTCTGCTGTCACGGAAGAGGCTTTTCACACACAAACAATGCCGAGTCAGATATTTCTTAATGGCCTACTCTTTGCTGAGAGGAAGCGCCTGTTTATTTGGGCTATTAGTAGCTGGGCTCTGATCCAGAAATCCATTTTTGGAGAAATACATTGCACTTTATTTTTAGCTATGAATGGGGTATACATTTTGTTTGCTTATTTAAAATAGTTGGCTGCTCTGATAAAATATAGCTATGGATAGAAAATAATAGATAATTGCTTCTTATATCATATTATTGGGAAGAAACAAAGGGAAAAAAAAACACTCTGTGTCAGAAAACAAGGAGGTGCTCAAAGACTAACCGGGACATGTCAAAGGGACACAGGAACTGGATAGACAAAGCTCCCACTGGCAAATGTGGGACAGTGTGAACATCAAGGGAACAATGATGGTAATGGACTACACTTTGAACAAACAATAAATTTCTAGTGATACTCAAAAAAATAGGGAAAGAAGAGTTAGGGAGGAAAGAGAGAGCTCTTCTGTATAGAATGCCAGCAAGCTGGAAAAGCACCTTTTGCAAGCACTCGTAATAATTCAGGCAAGGGTCATCACCAATGAATGCTAAAACCTGGATGAAAAGTTGCTGCAGAACAGAATATTCACTAGGCCTTAAATATCACTTACTAATTATAAGGAGAAAGGGAGATCTCAAGCAAATGAGCAAACTGAGCATCCCCAATACATGGGGTGCCTCCTGATGTGACAAAATGAGAACCACACATCATTCATGTAGTATTCGTGTCAGAATATTTTACCTGAATCTAAGGACAATGAGATTAAGTCCGGATGGCAGGACATTATCCAAGACAACTGGCCTCGACTCTTCAAAACTGAAATCTCACAGAAGACACAAAAAAGGGCAAGTACAGGGGTGAGGAGAGGTGCTGGTGGTCCAGATTTAAGGAGACAAAAGAAACATGGCAGCCAGTGGGTGGACCCTTTATTGGATCCCAGTGGGAGCCGGGAGAGGGAAGAGTATGATGGGGGAGCATGGAGAAATTTGTACTGGATTGTATTTTACGCTAATGGATAATGCTATCGCATCACTGATAACTGTCCTGGATGTGATATTGGTCTCTTGGCTATGTAGGAGAATATGCTTGTTCTTAGGAGACACATGCTGAAAAATTTAGGAAAGTGTCATTATGTGTGTGAGTTACTTTCACGTGGCTCAGGAAAACATACAGAAAAGAATGACCATGATGGTGACAGGGACATAGGGAGGAGAATAAGAGGGTGGGCAAATCAGTGACAGTGAGCAAATGTGGCTAATGCTGACAACTAGTCAACTGGGGCAAAGGGTATATGGGTTATTTTTGTATTATTTAAAAAAAAAGGGCGCCTGGGTGGCTCAGTCGGTTAAACGTCTAACTTTGGCTCAGGTCATGATCCCGGGGTCCTGGGATCGAGTCCCGTGTCAGGCTCCCTGCTCCGTGGGGAGCCTGCCTCTCTCTCTCTCTGTCTCTCTGTGTCTCATGAATAAATAAATAAAATCTTCAAAAAAAGTTTTTTTTTGTATTTTTGAAGAATTTCAACATAAATAGGAAGAAAACCAGACCAACGTATTTTTGACTGTTTCTCGCTTGAGCAACAAATCTTATCACTTAGATGACAGCAGCTAGGTCTGATCAATTTGGGAATCAAAGCAGAGATTAAACTGGTTGGTTTTTAAAAGAGCACAAGGAGCCAACTGACACACCATAAAAGGTGCGAGGAAAGCTTGTCAGGGCCCATGAGAGTATCTTCCAGCAGGTACCTCTTTTATTTATTTATTTATTTTTAAAAGATTTTATTTATTTATTTGAGAGAGAGAGAATTAGAGAGAGCACATGAGAGGGGTTAGGGTCAGAGGGAGAAGCAGACTCCCTGCCGAGCAGGGAGCCTGATGTGGGACTCGATCCAGGGACTCCAGGATCATGACCTGAGCCGAAGGCAGTCGCTTAACCGAATGAGCCACCCAGGCGCCCCAGGTACCTCTTTTTAAAACAAGAGTTAACAATGGCACTGTTAATGGCGTGGCCAACAGCGTAGCTAGGTAAGTGGAACAGAGCAGATAACCAATCACTGGTGAAGGTGCTGTGGGTATCAAGTAGGTGAATTCTCAAATATGCAGTCTGCAAATAATGAGGATCAACTGTATGAGAAACATACACCTACTTTCATTCCCATACACCACACATATTCTCCCTGAAGGTTAAAACCTCTTTTGCAACCTTGGAAGTGCTTCCTGTCTAGGGTTGCGATGCTGATTTATTTGCTTGTCTTTTCCCAACTGTGTCTCTCAGGATTCTGTAAGTCCCGTAGGAAAAAGCCAGTTCTATTTTATCCTGTCACTCTGCACTCTGCATCTGTTGTGTGACTTCTACCAGGTCTGCAGGAAGAAGAGATGACCAATGTGATGCTTCTGGATGAGACTAACATTTAAATCAGTAGACTGAGTGCTGGAGGAGGTCATCAAGAAGACGCGGCCGCCAGCTGACCTGTGAGCTGGACCCTGGCAATCAGAGGCACCTCACCTCCTCCCCTGTCCTTGAAATGTGTGTTTTGCCCACCGTTTCCACAGTGGGAGCTGATTTCAAGGACATCACCTTGAGAGAATAAGGTATTTTTGAGACTATCTAGATGCTATGTGACTGAATCCAGTTCTGGCCTCTATATAAACTTTTAAGATTCCGGCAGGCAGGTATAAAGATCTATTTCTCTGTGGCCACTCAAGATAAGCCCTGTAAGTACACTCCCTTGCTTATTAAACACACGACCTGCCAATCTGGAGTGGTCTAACTCTTTCTTTGGTCTTTCCCTGCCCTTCGTGTATGGGGGCCAGTTTGCAAACCAACACTGAACAAAACAGACTGCCTTCTGTAATGTCGGTGGGCCTTATCCAATCAGTTGAAGGCCTGAAAAGAACCAAAAGGCTGACCCTCTCCTAAGTAAGAGAGAATGCTTCCTGCCTGATGGTCTAAAAAGGAGTATCAGGTTTTATTCTGCTTTTGGACTCAAAATGACAAAAAGGCTCTTCCTGGGTCTTGAACCTACTGGCACTTTGGACTGGAACTGGGTCTCCAGCTGACTCACCCTGCTGATCTTGGGACTTGCCAGCCTCCATAATTGTGAGCCAATTCCTTGTAACAAATCTCTCTCCCTTTCTCCCTCTCCCTCTCTGTTTCTATACACTAAATATCCTCTTGGTTCTGTTTCTGTGGAGATCCCTGATTAATACTTTGGGCAAGGAAAAGCTCAAGCTGAATCTAAAGTTTCCCCCACGAGTGACTGGAAGAAGAGCGGTATGATTAACAGAAATTTGGATGCAAGGAGGTGGAGCACGTTTTGAGAAAGAAATGATGAGTCTGGCTTTGGTCATGCCAAATGGGACAGTGAGATAGTCAACTGGATAAATCCTGCAAGCAGGAAAAATGCATGAACAGATGGGGTAAAGTGAAGCATTTGAACATCACATCCTATATGTTTAAAATGGTCTCACCCAAATGCCTCAAATAAATCTTTGATAACCCTCTACCAAATGTAAATCTAGAGTAGTAGGGGCAGTCTATCCTTCTTCAGAATGATTTCATTCTTGGTTTCAGTACTATTTTTAACAGTCCAATATAAAACAGACTATACATGGAAGAGCATAAAATATTTATTAGACTGGAGCAGAAACAAGAAATTAACTTCATTCTTAACTGGTATGAAAGTGGTAATAATTAAAAACAAAAAGCTAGGAAGTACCTGTAAGTCAACAACTGAACCCGCACTTAGGAGCAGATGGACCCTTGGCATTGTATATATATGTGCATTTTTCCAGGGGAGCATCCAAAGCTTTGTCAGACTCACAAAGGTTCTGTGACCCAAGAAGCAGTTAAATGTGAAACAGCTTTTCTCACTTTGTTCCTTTAAATGTGGCCATATGAATGGCAAGAGTTCACCTAATCTCTGAACAGGAGCAACACAGTAATAGAGTATTAAAAACAAACACCTTCTCCTCCCAAATTGGGCATATATAAAATCTCCATATATTGGGCATAAATTTTGACCTATCTCAAGTCTATTTCCAGTTATCTATCCTAAATGAAGAGCTAGATAAGTGAAAAAAGATATATCATTCACAAGTATGTTTGCCAGGGCATTGTTTAAAGTGGCACACACCTACAGGTCTAACAACGGGGGGGGGGTTAGCAAAATGAATGAGCTTAGTGCACTCGGTGGAACCCAACATGTCCACTTAAAAATGATGATGCATGCATATTTTCACTGACTTGAAAACTGTTAATTTTAATTAGGAAATCACAACATCATACATGATTAGTAGGATTCCATTTAATGAAAAAACATACCTTCATATGTTATCTATCTGCAGAAGTAACATTCTGGAAGGATATACATGAATACAATAGTGTTTCAGGAAAGAATTACGAATAATTTTTCTTCCTCTCCTCACATATTTTTACAGTAACTCTAGATTATCCATGTAATAAAAAATGCAATACTTCCCTTTAACCAACCTTCCCAATGGCAACATACCCACTGATCATTCATCAACATCATATCTGTCTGCAGCTCCTACCCTCTCTCCTTGTTAGGAAAACAGGAAAACACTGCTTCTTGAGAGCCCTCCATCCTTTCAATGCCTCCATGTGCAAGTATGAATCACAAACGCCATCCGGCATCTCGTACTCAGAGGGCTTCTTCCAGTTCGCAGTTGACACCTCTTACTGAGAAAGGTACCAGTGTCACACAAAAATGAACAATGGGTGGGGTGGAGGAGACAATGAATGCTAACAGAGAGCCAAGACTTATTTTAGAATCAGGAATACTTCTGCAAGTTTAAGCTTTCCACAGCTGTAATATAGCAATCAATAGCAGTTGTTATCATTTTGCTGATGCTTGTTAACCAACCGTATAAACATTTTGGGAGTCCAGGAAGGAGGGCAAGGGGAGGGGCAGGGAAGGGAAAAAAAATTTTTTTCAAGAGTCCAAAGTGATGACAAAGCAACATCTTTCTGTGGTGAAAACTCTGCCGGAGCAAAATGCGGGGATTTTATGCCATTGTCACGGTAGGTGATGAGATTTCCACCCGCCCCTCCCACGCTTTTATCAAACATGGCAGATTTATATAGGATATTTAAATTGTTTATTATTATTATTTTTAGGTTGATGGGATAAGGAAACAGCTATGAATCGGGGGAAACTGACTCAGAGGTAATCAGTTTCTAGAAGAGAGCACTGTAAATCAGCGCTCCATTGGAACAGAGTCCATAAACCTCACTCTAACACCCACATAGCCATGTGGGGATGGCAACAGGACCGCTATCTGTTTGTAACTCTAGGTCATGGACTTCAGTAAAAGCACTGTGAGCTAACCGGCTGCATTAGGAACTCTAGCCCATGTCCAAAAGGGACTCTGGAGACGCACTAACTATGTGATTACAGGCCTGCCTGGAAGCCAAAGGTTGGCAGCGGATCTAAAAGGTAACAAGTGAAAACATGTGCTATAGACCCATGCATTCTAACAGGCTGGGAAAGCATGCAGAAGCACGGGCTGCCATGGCGTGGAAGAGCACACGGTCCGAAGAGCAGCAATTTTCAGAAAGCCCAGACAAGAAAAAGCTGGGGAAAGAGCATTTCCAAACGCTCTGAGCGAGAGAGAGAGCCCAAGAACAACGACCACAGGTCCAGGAACACCCCCATTCCTCTGGCTTCTGTGCTAGATTCACACAGCTGCCCAGATCATGTTTTGCAGAAAGCCCCTCTCCCCAAGCACTGGCCATCTCAGGATTCTGATATTCTGACCTGGAGGGTGGAAAGTTCCGCTCAGCACGGAGGGACCGGGCTAAGTCACTGCACCTGGCCTAACGCACCTCCTCCATTTCCCAGATACACAGACCTAAAACATCCACTGAAATCAGGATGCCTGGCTGGCTCAGGTGGAAGAGCGAGCAACTCTTGGTCTTCAGGTCGTGAATTCGAGCCCCCCATGTAGAGATCACAACAAAATGAAACAAAACTTACAAAAAATCCACTGAAATCATTCTCATGCTCAGGAAGTTCAAATATGGATGTTCCTATTAATTTTAAGGGGATTTGTTAAAGAACTTGGGGGATTAAAAGTACTCATTCAAAGTTCACAAACTAGTCAGTTATTTGTGGCTTTTTAAAAACAGGTTTTTGATGACTTCCAGAAATAATAACTCTACCCCTTCTCCATCTCCCCAGATTATACCAATGAAATGATATGGTATTATTTCAATAACCTACAGGGCTAGCACCTGATTAGTGTTTCACTCCTTAAATGTAAGAAGATAAGAACAATACCTCCCTGAGTGATGTGGAGCCAAGTTTCACAGCAGCTTCTTTACGGTCAATAAATCCATTTTCTAATTACATACAAAGACGTGTTTGTCTTTGACCCTGATTACATTAAAAATACCATAAGTGTCATTGCTTTAATGTGCATTATAGAAACATGACTCCCTAAGTGAATCTGATTCATTAATACATCTCTTTAACTACTAATGATTTTTGCAGACATGTAATAAAATATTTTATGGCTGTTTTCAACCATCTGTCCTTCTTTCTCAATATGAATTTGCCAGAGATGTAGTGAAATTTCCTGTGCTTTGTGCCATTACACGTTCGTTGATACCAACACACCAATTAGACACAGTCACACTGTCACATGCTGTACATGGAGCTATGCTCTGGGCACTGCTCGAGGAACTGGAACCTTCTGTTTGCAAGATTCCTTTAGGCCACTCCTTGAGCCGGGCGGGGATCTAACCTATTGCAAAGCAGCACATTCACATATGTACCCAAGATGTGCAGAGCTAACGAATCATGAGCTAATCAGTCCCAGAACAAGAACAACCAGATGCATTAAAGATGCCACACTTGAAAGAGTTAATTAAATATGATAGTCAAAATTGCAATCCTTTTTTTTGGAAATTGACGATAACCTATATTAACATATTTGAAATGCCACTAATTATGTTACTGAAGAGAGCACTTAACAAGTATGAGTGATCAAGAATACATCGTCTCATAGAATGTTAAGCTTTCTTCATTTACAAACTATTTACTGAGTGCCTATTATGAGCTAGACACCTCTGATGGTCAAGTGTTCTGAGCACAGACAGGGCTCAGGCTTAAGTACGTATGCAGAAGAGAAATTCACTTTACAAAGAAGCAGGTCTTAAAGTAATGAGCCAGCTTTCAAATGACAGTAACCTGCTTTGTGAGTTGCTTTCACCAGCGAGCTGTCCTAGGGATGAGGGGCAGGTTCCTGCGGCACCTCTTGCTGTGGAAAAAGGAGGCTTTGAAGGGATACTGGAAGCTACTGAAGGACCCAGGCCTTGGGGAAAAGGTCCTGGGGACCATTAATGTCACTTCTGGTCCGAGCTCCAGGGTTCTGTGATGAGAGAACTGTGACCCAGTACACAGACTGCAGAAAGCCACCTCCTCTTTCACCAGACGTGAGGTTTTCCATAGTGCATGCTCAGCAAAGATGTCCCGGCTGCTTCCGCTCCCCCACCCCACCCCATGTTAGGGTAAAGGAGGAATAAAGAGTTTCCCACAAGCAGCTGCCTGTGTTTAGATCTCACAATGCATTTTTTTTTTTTTTTACAAAGAGCAGGGAATGTTCTAGAGAATATTGAAAAATCATTAAAATTTCACCTTCACCAAGAGAAAAACAACTAATTTCACCCTGCCAGGGCACCAGCCATGTTCCTAAGGATAGTGTCACCTTTAAAATCAATTACTGTAGTTAAAAGGAGGAATATATCTTTCTTTCCCCACTCGTGGCTTCACCCAGAGGTGATAATGAATAGAGCCCGAGGGACGTATATTGCACAGGGACGTTTTCACAAAGACTCAAGTTATAAAGAGGAAAATAAAGATCATTCACTGTGCTCATCCTGTTTGGTGTTACTATGACATTCTTCTCAGAGGGAGGGGGTTATTTATAAACTTAGCTAATGATTAGTTCAAGGAGGGCAGGAAGAAAAATAAAGCTTTAGCTTCAGATTTCTTAAATCTCTTGGTCTATTTTCTTCTACTTTTGTCTTTACACTTATAACTGGTAATTGTTAAGTCCCGAACACTAAATTGAGGTACATATATAAAAATATATGTTTTGCATCTATTTTAAACAGATACCATGCTCAGGATTAAGTTTATTTTTTATTTTTTTATTTAACAGAGAGAGACACAGCGAGAGAGGGAACACAAGCAGGGGGAGTAGAGAGAGAAGCAGGCTTCCTGCAGAGCAGGGAGCCCAATGCGGGGCTTGATCCTAGGACCCTGGCATCATGACCTGAGCCGAAGGCAGATGCTTAACGACTGAGCCACCCAGGCGCTCCATGGATGTTTAAATTCTAACCAATATTGAGAAGAGTTGAGGATATGAAATATAAGTCAATCTTTCTTCGACTTCATACAGCTAGTCATTAAAGGTCTGCTCCTTAGCTAATCGGGCTTAGAGACATCACACACATAATTAATGCACTAAAATGTTGCTATTTCTGTGCTAATTGTAGATGGAGGAAGGATGCCTTTCACTTAGTGAGAACCTAGATTCTTGAAGAGGTTCTGCAAATATTACTTAAAATAAGCAGTATTAAAATGAGGGACTCCTAGACCCCAGGGCGCAGATTTTTGTGAATAGATGTTAAGTGTGCGATATTAAATATTGCTTTGCTTTATGAGTTTTGGACCTTTATAAGAGGGGTTCAGAGCCCATGCATATCACAGGAAGGTCCAGAGGTCAAAAACTGGTGGTCCTTGGACTACGTGCAGCCAGCAAATGTGTTTGGCTGGCCCACAGCATGTTTTTAAAACAATGTGAGCCAATTCAAAAATCCAATTTCACAGTACAATGGAAAGGTGTGGAAATACAAAGACTTCATTCTTACCTTCATTTAGAATTAACAGCTGTCCCTTTAAAATGGATGAAAGCCTTCCAGTTTTCCTCCACTCGATTTTTTTATGTGTGCTTATTCAACCTTTTCTTTCCTGCCTGACCTAGGGATTTAAGAGGTAATGGGATGGGGTGAAGCTCCTAGGCCCTTATTCTCGAACTGGATGGTGGGGGGGGTAGGGGAGTAACAGCATGTGACTCTAATATAATGTAAGAATTATAATTCTGAGAATTCAGGACAATGGGCTATTGCAATATTAAGGAAAAGGGGCCTGTGGTTGTTTTAAAACATGGCCACAAACTTTGTGACACTCCTAACCACTGAGAATTGCGGGGCCTATACCCCCATCCCTTGAATCTGACCTTGGGACTGCCAAGACCAATAGGATATGGCAGAAGTGATGCAATGTGTCTTTCAAGCCTAGGTCATAAAAGCCATGCAGCTGTGTCTTATCCTCTAGAATACTCTCCCCTGGAGTTCTTGTAGACATTCAGCTCAACAGTCATAGTGGGTCCCAGCCTAGGCACCATAGCTGTGTGAAGAAGCCTCCAGATGATTCCAACTCCTAGCTGATCGAGTTATCTGCAGCAGTTTAGTGTTCCCAATTAAGGCTGACATCATGCATCAGAGACAAACATTCTCATTGTGTACCACCAGTTCTCTGTATTTATGAGTCCGTTTCTGTTTTGTTTTGTCTTTTAGAGTCCAAATATGAGTGAAATCATATGGTATTTGTCTTTCACTGTCTGACTTATTTCACTTAGCATAATGCTATCCAGGTCCATCCACGTTATTGCAAATAGCAAGATTTCATTCTTTTTGATGGCTGAGTAGTATTTCATTGTGTATATATATACGACCTCTTCTTTATCCATTCATCTACCAGTGGATACTTACATTACTTCCATATCTTGGCTATTGTAAATAATGCTGCAATAAACACAGGGGTGCATATATCTTTCCAAATTAGTGTTTTACTTTCCCTTTGGGTAAATACCCAGCAGTGGAATTACTGGATCCAGATTTGTCTTTGAAAATGAAGTTTTCATCTTCGTCTTGAAATCAAGGATAATGTCAGCTGATTACCTATTTCACAGTCTTTCCAAGTTTGGGTGAATATGAATCTCAGATTTCCCAAAGTAAGAGAATATTATTTGATCTCCATTGGCATGGCGACAGAGGTATTACTTCCAAAACTTCCTGTATGTTTTCCCAAGTATCTCATCACTTAATTACACATAAGCATGGTTGTACTTAGGAATATGCTTCTTTGATGCTCTACGTGACACATTTCATTTTGTTTTGGGTTGCTGGCTCTTTGAAAATACCTCAAAAATCCCGTTTAAATGTCATAAATGTGTGTCAAACTTGAGAATGGCAATATGAAGGGGAAATATGGAAGCATGCTAATACAGCTGCATCATTAATAACTGAAGGAGGGGGGTGCCTGGGTGGCTCAGTTGTTAAGCATCTGCCTTCGGCTCAGGTCATGATCCCAGAGTCCTGGGATCAAGCCCCGCATCAGGCTCCCTGCTCTGTGGGAAGCCTGCTTCTCCCTCTCCCACTGCCCCTGCTTGTGTTCCCTCTCTCGTTGTGTCTCTCTCTGTCAAATAAATAAACAAAACCTTTAAAAAAAAAAAATTGAAGGAGGACTACCAAGGTCTCCCATTTTGCTGTGTGTTTAAGGGAGCTGTGCTCTTGACAGCTGCAACCATTGCTGAAATGTAAAATTTGGCACAAAAAAAATCACAGATGATTTTAGAAATTTCTCGACCCTATATTTCACTGCTAGTTAATGTATCTTCTTAAGGCTTTCCTTAAATGGCATAGTTGATGTATTCTTAAGGATCTCAGAAAGAAGTTTTCCTAGTAATGCAATGACAGTCAGGAATAATCATGTCCTTGCTTGGAATGAAATCTCCAGACCAGAAAACCCTACCCCTGTCCTCCAGGATGATTTTGTTTTAAGCACCAACTACTTCTTTAAGAGCTTAATTCAGTGATACACAAGCTCTCTGGTGCCAACACAATTATCCATGCGAAGGATGCTTGTTTAATTTACCTCTCAAAGCCACACTCCCATGTTGTCTTGTTATGACATGTTGTTTCTGTCCTACTGCTCTGGCTTGAGGGATATTTTACTTAAATGTTTTCTTCAATCATTTTAGCTATGCTTATCAAATATATCCTTATGGTGCCAGGTTATTTCAATGCCTTATAAAAATATAAAATCCAACTAGAGTCATAAGATGCTCTAACTTACGTTCTTTGAATAGTTTGAGGGGCTAAAGAACAAGTTATCCCATTACAGTGTCTGTTTTCTATTATTCTAAACAAGTCAGGCCAAATGCATTTACTATTTATTATTATTTATTGCAATCATTAGGAAATGAAGATAGTCTTTAAGAAACATACGAGACCTCACAGCTTTCTTAAGACTGTCGTTTTCAGAGATGATAATGGATTCCAGGGATGGTGTCTTTGTTCAAAACATTTCTGAAAGCCTCTCCTTGCCCTGGGCCCCTGCTATACCCATGAGTGCCACCACTTTTCACTATATATTTAATTGTTTGAGAATGTCTGTCTTCCCCTAAGACTGTCAGCAGCTGAGGAGTAAGGACTGAAATGGTCTGTTCATCTTACATCCCTGTTGTCCCACAGAACACTTGGCAACATAGTAGGTATTTAATATTTATTGAATGAATAACTCATACATTCTTTTGAATAGTGTCTGTGTTGTCAAAGTTTCGTCCCTTGAGGGTAGATTTACCTTTCGGAAATAGTCAAAAGTGATTCAGAGTCAAGTCTGAAGAAAGAGGCCATGATACAACTCAATTTTCTTATGTGCACTGGAAACTAAAACTGATGGCAATTCTGAAAAGGACGTTTATTGAAGTAAACAGGCAGGGCCTCGAGGCAAATAATTTAAAAAGTCACACTTGGATGTAGAAATTCTCCTGTGTTCCTTAAGAATCATTGTTCAGGATTCTTAAGCATAACTTTAAAAAAAAAAAAAAAGCCTCTAAAAGTGAACTCCTTGTTTTCTGCAGACATGTGTGTGTGTGTGTGTGTGTGTTGTGTGTGTGTAAATGAAAAATACAAAAATCATTTGCATCCGTGTTTCTTAAACGGACATGTAAATATGAACAGACTTCATATTCTGGCAATCTGTGTTAGTGTAAAAGGGACCAAAAATACACTTAGCCTTTTCATCTTGGCCTGCTGTTCCATTTCCTTCCCATTTCTCTACATCTCAGCCTGAAGCAAGGCAGCAGTACCAGCAGGAACTGGAAAGAGACAACCCTGTGTTTTCTCTGGCTCACATCTGTGGCGGTGATTGTGCACTGGTGTGAACATCTTCCCCCTAATGCCTGTGCTGGGCAGAACTGTGGAGAAATGCAAAAATGGGGATGGAGTGAAAAGACAACCCGGGTCAACTCAGGAGTGAGTAATGTCAACATAAGGTCGGGAGTGAGATATGCTGAGGGTGAGCATCACTGTGAGCCGGAAGCAGACAGCCTTGGCCCTACATGATAGTGTTAACCTTGACTCAGGGCTGAAGCTCAGGCTCCCTCTACACCCACCATTCTTTACTCAATTGCTATAAATGCCAACTTTTAATCCAAATGGATGTTTTGCAAAGCTGATCTACCTAGAATTTCTTCTTAAAAAAAACAAAACAAAACAACCCAATGTATAACTTACATACAGTGAAGCATTTACATCATTAATGAATCAAACTATCTTTGTTATGGCTACAAGCAAGTAATTCCCTTCTCTGGCAACTTCTAAAAGGGAGAAATGAATACGTTCACTTTTAGCATTAATAATGATAATTTCGAGAATAAGAAGAAAAACCTAAACAAATTTAATCCCCAACATCATTTTTAACACAGTCCAAAGAAGTTGGAAATCAGGAAAAAAAAGTTTGTTTTTTAAAAAAGGTTACATAGAAAAAAGATTTTATGTATTTCCTGCAAAATGATAGGCCGGAGAACTGACACTGAGCACCACAAAGCAAGTGGGTCCTGAAGGTGAACTTCACAGCCTACTCAGTCACCTCGTCTGCCTCTGCCTCTTAACTGTCACGGTCACGGTCTTGGTCCACTAGGGCTGCTTTAACACCCCGAGGGTGGCTGGGTGGCTTCTAAAACAACAGACACTAACTTCTCATGGTTCTGGAGGCTGGGAGTGAGATTAGGTGTGAGCACGATCGGGTGCTAGTGAGGGCCCTTTCCCGGGTGGCAGACTGCTGATTTCTCCTGTGTCCTCACTTGGTGGAGAGTGGGAGGAAGCACACTCTATCGGGACTCCAATCAGGGCACTGATCCCATTCACAAGGGCTTCATCCTAATGACCTCATCTACTCCTAAGTACCTCCCAAAGACCCTGCTTTCTAATATCATCCCATTAGGGGGTAGGGTTTCCACATACGATTTTGGGGGGTATGCAATCATTCAGTCCCTACCCACACGGAGAACCATTCTGTAACTACCATGAAGACAGTTGGTTGGTAATCCAGTCCAGTGTCTAACAGCACCAAAGCGGCTACAGATATGCTGATGTAGGCTCAGCTAATTCTACTTCAACCGTCTGCTGGAGCCACCTTTTCATCATTTTACTTTTTAGGGCTCTGCCAGGCTAATGCTTCCTGAACACCTGTATTCCTCCATCCTGCTTCATAGGCTCCTGCTGATGACGCTTACATAATCCCCTCGAAAACACAGAGGCACCAGAACACCCTCAGTTAGGACATGTGTATACACGTGAAGACTTGTCCTTGTGTCTACATGGGCTCACTGCTTCTGAGAGCAGACCTGGCAGGTCATTCTCCCCTTCCTTACAACGCACACACACTTCCCAACACTTACTCCACACATCCCGAAACATGAGGTCAGTTATGAATGTATGAGACCTTACTAATCTCTGGGAGTCTCACTTACAGAAGAGTAGGTAATGGCTCGAGGAGGCTAACACTTCAACCAAGTGAAGATTTAGCTGAAATTTACACCAACACCTACTCATCCCTCATCTTTCCTTGGGAATGCTTAGTGAAACACACAATAACAACACATACTGTAGTCATCCAGGCAATGCGGCCAAGACTCTAGCAGAGGAGCAGACCAGTTACAGAGGGGACTGAATGTGAGCCCACTTCCCTGCCACAGAGGGTTAAAATAAAGTGAGTTCTTTTCAAGGAAGAGGGCTTACTGGCAGTCCAGATTTGCTGTCTCAAAGCTGAGTAAAGCATGGTTTTGCATGTGTGCACACGTGCGTGTGTGTGCATGGTTATACACCCTTGTAAGATTAGAAAAGGATATATTTTCATCATTAAGGACATGCTCTTACTGACCTTCTCACTGAGAGATGCACACCTGAAAAAAAGGGGGAGCAAACACCCCTCAACAATTCCAAGTCAGGGTCCAAGCTGGGATTATTTACAGTTGTGGGAAAACATATAAAACATAAAATTTATCACTTAAAACACTTATTTAGAAAACGGTATTCATGCCTTTTTATAAAACTGTGGTTAATTATATGCAAAATTTATCATTTAAACCATTCTGAAGTGTACAGTTCTGTAGTTAAATACATTCTTACTGTTGTGCAACCATCACCATCGTCAACCTCTGTAACCTTTTCAACTTCCCAAACTGAAACTCTGAACCCATTAAACACTGACTCACCATTCCCCTGGCAACCATCACTCTACTTTTTTGTGTCTATGAATTTGGTTATACTAAATACCTCTGTAAGTGGAATCATATGAGATATGTCCTTTCCTGACTGGCTTATTTCACTGTACATATAGACCACATTTTGTTTATCCCTTTATCCATCAAAGGACATTTGGTTTGTTTCCACCTAATGGCTATTAGGGATCATGTTGCTGTGAACATGGGTTAAAATATCTGAGACTCTTCCTTCCATTTCTCTGGGTATATACCCAGAAGTGGAATTGCTGGATCATATGATAACTCTATGATTTTTTTTTTTTTTTTGAGGAATAGCCATTCAAGGTGAGTTTTGTATTATCTGCTCCATCATGCTTGTAATACACTTTTGGCTAAGGCTTCTTACCATTAATTTCTTACTGTGCTTAATCACAAAAGATGTGACTATATCAGATGGAGTCTTATTATGCCAGTCACACAGGCTAATCAGTTTGCTTTACTTCTAGCCACACATCACAGTTTCTTAGGTAGGAAAAAAAACCCTAAATCTCAATACAAAACCACAAATGGTGATTCAGCTAAGTAAGTAGATTTGTTTACTGGGCTAACCTGAGAATTCTAGCATCTTCCAGGAGATGGTCACTGATGAAATCTGAAGAGCCTATAACCCCTATAGAGCCTCTGGATTGTTCTAAAGTTTATATCTTCTGAAGTTCTATACCTTCTCTGGGGCTATCGTGTACACTGAGGCTGTCCTGACCCTCTTCCCAAATTTGTAGCTGTATCCTTTCTCTGACAACTTCGATCCCTAGCTCAATTTTCCTGTCCAGTCATTCCTTTGCCTGTATTCTTAGGTTTATCAGCATCTACGCTAATAGGGCTACCCTGCCCTATATTTATCATCCTCAAGTCCGGCGATGCTCCCTATCTCCCTAACGTCACCTACCCTTGGATATGGACCTCACTGACATAGCCAAGCCCCAGACCTTGACTCAATCTCCCATCCTTCTGCTTTTCTCAGTCTGTCACCCCAAACTTGCTCCTCCTCCTCAGTGTGGCCTCTAGTTGATTGGTCTCTCCCATTCTCATAGCCCACCTGCCCCTTCCAGCCCCAGAGCTATGCTGCCCAGCTGGGGCCTGGAGACCCGTCACTGCAGTGATGCTTGAGCGGGTGCCCTTGCTTCATCTGACTTCTACCGCTGCATTCTCCTTGCCAATCCCAGCCTGGCAGATGGCACTAACCTCTCTATCTGCTCCAAATGTTGCAAAACCAGACTGATTGATTTCACTGCTAAAGTTCGTGTTTGACTTTCCCTCTGTCACCTTGGTTGCACAATGATCTTTGTACGCATTGTTAATGGCCTCCCTTAACTCTCTTTACATCTACTCTAGCAAGCCTCTTCACCTCTCCCTTTTCACGGTGATGCATCTCAATGCTACAACCTGAACTTTGTACAGGTCTGCTCTCTAATTTTTTGAAAGAGTTGAGAGCATGTAAGATGGATGAATTTTCATGCCAAGAAAAATAGAAGTATAAAAGAAACTGTGGATATGTTTGATGCCATATCACAAGTTTTTTATAGTCCCAAACACAAACCAGCTTGAAAGATGAATGACAAAGCAGGAAAAAGAAAATGTGTGCTTCTTCAACTGCTCCTTCTTTGCCTCAGATTTGTCTTACCTGTCTTTTTATCTATTCTGCTCTCTTTCTTTCCCTTCTCTAATGGTACTTGAGAATTCTTTAGGAAAACCACTTTCCCCTGGTTGCTCTGGGGCCTTGCTCCATTAATTTTTTTCTCTTTATTCTGTCTTCAATGATTTCTTTTGCATTGGCTCCTTTCCCTTAGTCTATAAACATAATAAAGTCTTTGCACCCTGAAAAAACCAAAACCCCCCTGACATCCCAGATGGACCCATCTACCTACTCCCCCCCACTTCTCAAACAGTTCTCAGTTCTCTCCGGCTCTTTGCTACCAACCTGCCCTGCTGATCCTGTTCTCTCCCATTAAGTGGCTCTCAGAAATAATACGGTGTCCCAACCGCCTCTTTGCAGACCGCTTCCTGATGAGCTCTAAGTAACGGACACGGCAAACATCATGCTTGGAAACTCTGTTCTGAATGCTCTTCTCTCTCTGACTGCTCCCTCTCAGCAACACGGCCCAGTGTTGGGGTTTTGCCTCTTCTCGGATGACTTCCAAACTTAGGTCTCCTGCCCTATGTGGCCTCTGACCTCTAGGTCTGCATTTTCGCTGTTGGCTAGACATACCTAGATGGTATAATGCTGGCATGTCTGACTCGGTATGACTCCAGGAGAACATTTCCTTCCTTCCCATGGGTCCTCTGTTCCCTACTGCTCACACTAGTCCCGTTCAACAAAGAAACAAATAAAGCACAGATGCACACAGGCACACACAGTTGCACTGATTTAACAAATGAACTTTACCCATAAAAGGGCAGCTTGGATTGGTGCTCAGTGCCCCGACAGGAATCAGGTGGTATCTACTTCAGGTCCTGCAACCTCAAGTATTCTTTTTCCTTTGTTAGTAAGACTGAGATAGGTATTAATCAATGTGACTTTCTGAAACCTGAGGATGTTGTGTAGAAATAACAGAGACTTGAACTAAACCAAGAGTGTTAATGTTCTGGAATAGGTTTACAAGTACAGTAACTGGTTTTGTAATGAGTACTTTTGTGTTGTTACAGCTACTCTTAAAGATGTTTGGAGAGTTTTGGGGCACCTGGGTGGCTTAGTCGGTTAAGTGTCTGACTCTTGATTTTTGGCTCAGGTCATGATCTCAGGGTCATGAGTTCAAGCCCCACACTGGGCTCCCTGCTAGGCATGGAGCCTACTTAAAAAAAAAAAAAAAAAAAGTTTGGAGAGTTTAAAAGCAGCAGCTCTATTAGATTAGTAACTGTTTTTTAAATTGGTTAAGAAAATAAAATTTAGCTTTTAATCAATGCATAAATGTTTAGTGAAGATCCACTTTAAAGTTTCAATTATTGGATATATAAGATTAATAAACTGATCATTAAATTGAGAATAAACTTCCATGGCCATAAGCCCCCTGTATGTTAAAAGGCAATTGATACTTTAGAGGTATGTCATGCATGTCTCCTTTTGTCTTAAAAGTGGTTGAGAGCCATGGCTTTATCTAGGAGAGTCAGGTACCTAGAACCTATAAGCTTGGGCATGTGGTCTGAGATGTGACCCCGTTTAAGAATCACTGTTTAGATTCTTCCTTTAATCAGCATGGTAGATAGAGTACAGTAAGTAGTTAAATTACTAGTCAAATCACATTTTGCTTGATAGAGATGGACCTTCTATATTCTTTAGCTGTAATGCATCAGTTTTCAAAGAGGCCATAACCTAAAAGTGGGGGAATATGTTATGTTATGGAGAGATTTCTTATTATGAAAAGATTTAGTCTGCATGTGTGTGTTTTATTTTTATAATCTAGCGTTTGCCACGTAAAGTTGTAGAAACTATAATGAAAGTGTAAATCTTTGATTTTAAGTGAGTACCTGGCACACACATATTATTTCATTACGAAAGGCTTTTCCTCTCTGCCTTTCCCCCTCTGGCTTAGTTTCCACATAGAGAAATGTTAACCTACAGCCAGCGTGCACTTATTTAGAAAGGCATCTGGGAACAGGGTCTCTCGCCGGCTAATCCAGAGCTTATGGGCTAATGGCTACAGGAAAGAGAGAAAATAAAATATGCTGCTTTGTAATTTCTGCCCTCTCCTGTGATGTATAAATGAAAGGCTCCTTGTGCTTTCTATACCCGCACAGCATTCCTCATCTGCTGTTGGGGCAGTAATCTTAAATACTGAAATGTGGGATTTTGCAGCTTTGAATGGCATGCATTGTTCCTTTTCAGCCTTAGTGAAAATATGTTATATAGTGTCTGGCATATAAGAAACAAATGAACAGTAGCTGCCATTATTATTATGACTATTATTACTTGTACTATTATCATCATTATTATATCTGGTACTATTATTTAGTGAAGCAAAGGTTTTCCATCCAAAAACGATTAACATGTATTGAAAGAATAATCCTATGAGATCTCAGTTGTTGAGAAATGTCTGTAGAATGAGCCTACTATTGAGTCAAATTCTGCTAAGCGTGTACAATCTCCTATTTGAGTTTCACAGCAGACCTCATTTCTCTTTATTCCACACCCTACCTTCCCCCACTTCTGATCCACTGCATCAAGTATGTGGTACAAAAGGGGTCATTTCTCATCTTTTGGTTACATGAGTAGAAATAAACAAAATAGGCAGGGAAAAGAATTTGCCCACAAAATAAGAAAGACTGGATCTTATTTAAAGCTCTGCTTGAGATGTTAAGAATAATAAAAATCAAGTCTTATTTTCTCTCCCTGTGTATCAAAAGCTTTTATGGAAGGGACTAAGGAGTAAATCTGGTCCGTTTTACTGTCTTCAGACTTGCCTTCATTGACCACAATGATTTTTCATATATATATATATATATTTTTTAAAAGATTTTATTTATTTGAGAGAGAGAGAATGAGAGAGAGAGAACACATGAGAGGGGATAGGGTCAGAGAACGAAGCAGACTCCCTGCCGAGCAGGGAGCCCGATGTGGGACTCGATCCCGGGACTCCAGGATCATGACCTGAGCCGAAGGCAGTCGCCCAACCAACTGAGCCACCCAGGCGCCCCAATTTTTCATATATATTTTTAATGTCTACATTATAGGTCCTGTGTATAAAATAAATAGGTGAATTCCAAAAATCTAAAGCAGGATACAAATGGCAAGTGGTGTGGAATTTCACAATAAGAAGGTTCAGAATTATAACATCCCTGGGAGAGTCTCCTCTCCTTCCTCAAAAGAGTTGTCTCTTTAAAAGAAAAAAAAAAAGCCGTACTTTTCTTTCCTCCTATAGAAGGCAATAGGTATTAAACAACGTAGTGTTCACACTTCTATTAAGGGCTTGATTTTACTCTGAGGAGATGTTAGAATCCTACAAAAACAAAAAGGACTTGCTTATATTTTATAAAGATCAACCATATTAACATTTTAATAAACTGATTTAAGCCATCTGGTGTTTAGAAAATGGGTCTGGTTTTCCAAAGAAAATAAACAAGATATAAATAACTCTGGAGTTCATGCCTTTTTTTTTTTTTTTTAAAGAAAAGGAGACTCTTGATCATATACCCTGCATTAGCATTTGCTCATTCCCCCACCAACCCTGCTGGATGCCAACTGTGGATCAGGCACTACTCTAGGTTGTCATGTTTAAGAAACAGTCTGCTCTTAAGGCACTTCCAAAGGGCAATAAATAAATAGATGATCCGTGTAGATACCAGCATAGTGACAGGGAGCTGTGCGGAAGAATGAAAGAACAAATGTGATGGTATCGCACCTCCCAGTAAATCGTGAAGGGCCCCTCCCTCCGGATAAAGCCCAGGTCTCTGGCTCTTGCTTTTCTCTGCAGCTTTCCTAAGCCTCTCTTCACTAGTGCCCTGGCCTTCCCCTGGCTAACTCCTACTTGCTCCTTGGCTAGTGCTTCTGGAAGCCTCCCCTCAAACTGGCCCCTCTCTCCCTACCTCCCACCCCATGTGTTCTGTGGTCCTTGTACGTACCTCGCCTCATTACACTAGTGTCCTACACACCAGTGCCTTGAGGGCTGTCTGAGTCTGTCTTAGCACCACTGTAGTCCTAATGCCTGGGGGATTCTGGCACGAAGGATGGATATCTGTTTGATGAACGAGTGGATGAATGAATGACTGAGGGAAGTCATGTCTGTCGGTGACAGAACGCTGGCCCTGTGCTGGGGCTGGGGGGACAGAAGGCTGGCCGAGGCAGGGAGATGGCATGGCGGAGGGAGAGAGCACAAGCAGCTGCAGTGGCTGCAACGAGGATTTTCCTAGAACACAGCTTGTCTTTCTGATGGAGCCTAAGCTTCTGGAGACAGACTAACAGATAAAGGGAAGAGATGGGTTTTGGCTTCAAACAGCTCTGGGTTGAAATACAAAGTGAATACAAACACGCACCTACTCTGTCAAAGGTGAGCTGTATAAAGTCCACAGTATGAGACCTGACACAGAGTGGGCCCTCAATATAGCAATATCTAATCTTACCTAGAATACAATACAAAATACAATATTATCGAGTCTCTGCCCATATGAAACCCAGCGTCCAGTAGGAGAGACAGACTGACTTAAATAAGTAAGTCGCTCCCTAAGGATCACATGGCTGGTAAGGGGCAGACATGTCATCGTGGTGAATGTGATCACAGGGAAAGAGAGGGCCAGCCGAGGAGACTGGGACAGGACTGAGAGGGCGGTGGGAGTGAGGACTGAGAATGCCAGCAATGCAAAGGACCTCTAGAGTGGCCCTTTGGAGCGGTCAGGCACTGCTAGAATGCCTACCTGGACGAGGGCACACACAGCATTTGTGGCCATTAGGAACCTGGTTACTTCTGCAAAAGCTGGCCTATTGTTGGGATGACTGGGGTTGAGGTGTGAAAGGAAGATGAGGAAGTGGAGCTCGTGAGTGCTAATGGCCCCGTAGAAGCAAAAGGGAAACAAGTAGGGCAGGAGCTTGACACAGAAGCAAAGAACCCGAAGTGTAGTTGTGGGTGTGGGAAACAGGAATGTGCTTTAAGGAGGGAGCTGTGGCGCCAGCAGAGGGAGAGGGGAGGTTTTAGGAGGGCGGGCAACTGGAAATTAGTGCGATTTCAGAGACAGGAACTGTGGTAACTGACAGCAAAGGAGAACTGCTAACTTGGGTAAAAATAATGGGTGCACTTTTATGAGGTAAAAATGGAGGCGACTGAGGATTTTCTGGCCCCGTAAGTTTGATAGGACAAAAATGCCTACTTATTTGATAAATGGTACAGGACAAGGGGATACCATTTTGGATAAAGTTAAGCTGAACCCATACCTCCATTCTTACAGTAAAATAAATTCTAGATACATCAAAAATTAGACATGAAAAAGTACCTATAAAAGTACCAGAGCGAAATACGAGAATTCTGGAGTCTTGGAGTGTGAATTTGGCATGATGCAAAATTTAAAAGCAATAAAGTAAAAAGTAACTACATACAAATTAAAATCTTCTGTATTAAAAAATGTAGTAAGGAAGGCCAAATAATAAATGACAAATGGGGAAAATATATTTGTGATAAATGACAGGAAACAATAAAACAGTGAATAAATTAACACAGAAAAGAGACAGAGCTGGCTAACATACATAAACTACCTTTAACTTGAACCTAACTAAAGAGATACCACCTTTTACAAGTTGGATTGGTAGAGAGGACAATGTTTGATGCTCTCGGGGCTAGAGAGTCAGGTGAAGACAGGGTTGCTGGGATGGTAGCCTGCTGGGCAGTGTGGTAATGTTGGTGTGTGTTTTCAATGCCCACACCTTTGACTCAGCTCTTCCCCCTCTAGGCCTTTATTCGACATGAAGACAGGTACAGGGATGTCTGAGGCTGCACTGCTCATGATGGTAAACAGCTAAGGTCAGTGTAAATGTCCATCACTAAGGGCCCACTTAGTTAAATTACCACATATCCATACTGTGGAATACTATCCAGCCATTAAAAAGGGAAAAAAAGGTTATATGTTCTGATATGGGAGAATATATTAAGTGGGGAAACAAGAGGCTGTAAAAGACTATTTTTAGTGTAATGTCATCTGTTTTAAACAGAAGAGTACACACATAAGCATATACACATACTACCTCTAAATGCACAGGAAATTTCTGGAAGGCTAAGTAAGAATCTTAATGTGGGAAGTGAGATTTAGAGTCAAGAGAAGAAGGTGAGAGCAACTTTCTTCTGCCTTTTAAGTTATCTCGAAAACGTAATATTTTGATTAAAAAATTTAAGTAAAGAGATATAAATCTCTGAAAGATCAAGTTATCCAACTTGCAAATCACAGGGGGTTATTGGTTGTGTTCTATTCTGCTTCATTCTAACATTTGATAATGATCACCATTGTCAAGGAGATCCTTTGGAGCTAGGGCTCTCAGTCTGTGTGAATTCTGGGTCCCTTACTTATTTATGACAGTGGGTACATAATTAACTGCTCTAAACTTCAGTTTCCTCATCTTATAGTACTGGCTGAAAGATTAAATGAGACTGTGCATGTAAATCATTTAGCATACGAAGTAAGTGCTCAATAAATGTGATCTATTATCATTAATAAAACTCTTTCATCTTACAGTTTGCCATTGCCCTTTTATAAATAATTCTTACTTGACTCTTTTCAGATTATAAAACATTATCCTATCTTCATTTTACAATAGCCCCATTTTTACTGAGTTTCAGAGAAATTAAGCAGTTAGCCTAAGATCACAACCTAGGGTTTAAAAGCAGATCTTCTGACTTCAAGTGTTTTCTCCCTCTTGATCATAGCTGTCTGTTGACCAACAAGCCCACAGCTCCTATATTTTGACATGAATTAATGTTGATTGTAAAATCCTAGGCATTAGGGGCCATGAAGCTCTTTATTACTTCATATAGTACTTTGGACAGAGGAAACCAAAATGCTACTTACAACTCAATTCTAATGTGTACAACTTTCCTTAAAAAGACAAATAAATCTGTCTACATGGTTAGCAATGATAGCACAAAAAGAAAAAACAAAACACCTCACAAAGATGGCTAAATCACCTGTCCAAAAAAATCAATACATGCTTCATTTACTCTACGAATTTGGATCACTGTTGTCCCAAATCTAGGCATTTTCATTAGAGTCTACCATGTTCAATAATTCTTTATATAACAGAAGTTGATCTGACCCAAGGAATGTTTTTTTTCCTGAACTAGAAAAGTAGGCTGATATTGGTATCTTCATTTAGTAGACAAGACAAAGAGAATTTATACAATTTTCCCAAGGTCCTTCAGTGATTTAAGGGCAGAAACAGTTTTGAGTTCACTCACTTGCTTTCTAATTTGCCTCAAATACCACAACTGAGATCACACTCTTCCCTGCTTTAATTTTTTCATAGGATTTTCCTGGAATCAGTTCTGAGTTTATTTTGGAATAATAAAGTATTACACTAAGCACACAGAGTAGACAGTACTGGAGTCTCTGTAAATTCCTTAATAGATGCAAAATAATTGATTACCTTGAGTTTTGTTTGCTTTTTTTTTTTTTTTTAAAGAGTTTGGCTCAAACTGAGAATGCACATTTTTTTTTTTTTTTAATAGCTGTGACTTCTAAATGCTCCCCTTATGTATAAATGTCTTTTAGCACAATGTAACTCTACTCAGGAGGAAATTCATTTGGTATTCTGTAGTAGCACCATCTCTGTTCTGAACTATCCTAATGAGGAATCAATGAAATATGATGTCTCTAATAGGCTGCACATTGAAAATTAATTTAATGTTATTTATTTAACTGAAATCACCATCCCCCCAAGCACGTACATGCATGCATGCACAGTATAATTGACCACCTCTGATGTGAGTGAAAACTAATCCAGAAAACATCATCTATTTTTAAAATTTTTTTCCAAAGATTTATTTATTTTAGAGAAAGAGTGTGTGTGTGTGTGTGTGTGTGTGTGTGTGTGTGTGTGTGCGAGTGCGGGGAGGAGCAGAGCAAGAAGGAGAGAGAGAATCCCAAAAAAGACTCCACCTTGAGTGTGGAGTCCCATGTAGGGCTGGATCCCACAACCCTGGTTTTAGACCCAAGCTAAAACCAAGAGTCACACACTGAACCAACTGAGCCACCTGGGTGCCCCAGAAAACATCATTTAAATCAGTCCTCTTTCTCTGACATCTTTGGAAGCATTTTGGGCCAGACTCTTTCTTGGAACATGATGCAGTTAGGAATCTCTGTGCCACATCTCAGCTGCCCAAAATTGAGTACTTGGAGGGAAGGAAGAAGCATACAGTGTAAATTAAAATTCCTATGTTTTAATGGTGAGGTGGAAGGACAGCTATTGATTTAAGTGACCTCAAAATCCCAATCTTTTCCCCAGTAAATTCACTGGCATTTCCATCCCAACTGAAAGAAAGATTAAAAAATATCTAGGTTGCAACTCCCACTGCGGGATGTTCCTGGTTTAAAGTCCCAACAGTCAAAATCAAGGGTCCTTTATCATGATATACTCTAAGATCTTAAGTGAAAAAAATATATCAGAGCTGTGGATTGATCAGTCTAGGTTCTCAAATTAGTCTTCCATAGTATAAATACATTAAGTTAGAACAACTGAATTGATGTAACTGATCAGAGAAATTCAAACCCAAAGTGCCATCCCCAAAACTGCCATAACTAGAGTTACTAGTGTTTAGTTATGGAGAACAAATATAAGTTATTGATTATGAGAGGTTAAGTGTTCATTGTACGGTGGATTATAAGAGAAGCTGCAGGAACTGATTATGAATATAAAATATCCCAACTCTACTCTCAAGAAGTGAGAATCTCAGATGTGATCATACATATTTCTTATCAACAAATAATGGAAAAGCTCCTAACAGTCTCACAACTACTTATTAGAATTAAAGCTAGTGTTTGGAATCATGAAATGGTATGATCAGAGTAGGCCCAAGAGAGCTTCCTGGAGAATGTGGTCTTGGATAATTTTCATACTTCAATCTTGCAAACTGGTTTCTGAACCTGAGCCCACAGCTTCAAGAAATCGATATATCTTATGCAAAACTTTGTATGTATAGGTATATATATTTTTGGGGAAAGGGTAAAGAGCTTTTCATCAGATATAAGGCACTGTGTTTAAAACTTGCCTCAATACCAGATTGCTGGGAAGATGGCAGAACAGGAGGACCCTAAGCTCGCCTCCTCTCAGGGATACAACTAGATAATACTCATATCAGTGTAAATAACCCAGAAAACAACCTGAAGACTGGCAGAACAAACTCCACAACTAAATGTAGAGAAGAGGCCACATTGAAGAGACTATGGCGGGAGCAGACGCATCTGCAGGGCTCTTGGTGGGAGGGAGGGACCCCCAGGTACAAAAAGGGGAGAAAAACAGACCCCCACACTGGGAAGCCTGCACTGGGAAGGTAAATCCCTGTAACATTTAGCTTTGAAAACCAGAGAGGCTGAATATCATGAGTTCTTACAACCAGTGGGACTTAAAACCTTGAATTTTAAAAATCAGCTGGCTCAGCTCTGGGAGAGCACGGAGGCGGAATGAGTCCCTGCCCTTAAAGAGATAACACAACAAACAGCCCACAGAGATATAGCATAGAAACAGCAGTTTGAAAACCCAGCTGAGGTCTATAGGAGGGAGAGCTGTTTACTCATCTCAGAGCTGTTCTGGAGGGACAGAGATTCTTGGGGGATGCCTCCAGGAACAAAGGAGCTAGCAGGTGCTATTTCCCTCCCTTGCTCCCTAGCAAGACACACAGGCACCTGCAGGAACCAGCTACCAAACTTGCTACCACTGCCCCTCCCCCCACCACTGTACTTCAGTTGATCTGTCCCCTCCAGCCAGGCCTGCCTCAGTAGCTGTGCTGCATGTCTGCGCCCTCAGAAGGCCTGTGAGCAAAACTTGCTAACACTGTTCATCCAGCCCCCACATGTTGCAGATCCGCCTCCTCTAATACGTTCTTGGCCAGAGTCCTTCCAAAGCAGTGACCCAAGCCGGGCAGTGTGCAAGCAGTCCCAACAGGGGTCAGCACCACTCCAAAGATACTCCTGCCCCAGAGAGAGGGAAAGATAACCCCACACACCAGTCAGACTGTGGCCCCAGCAGTGGGCTGGGGGCAGACAACTAGTCTGACTGCAGGCCCACTCACCAATGGAAATTTCTCAGGGGACAACAAAGGGAAAGCACCCTGCAGTTTGGTGCTCTGATCTTTCGCAAATGTCTGGTCTCACCCAACTCAAGACCCAGAAAGCCACAGACTGGCCCACTAATACCACGGGAACCACGCATTGCCCACAACAGGTAAAGAGAACCACTGCAGATGACTGGACTGAGGGAAAAAGCAGCACAGCTACAATAGCAGGGCGCACACAACACGTATAGGAGACACCCGTGAAACGCCAGGTTCCCATGAAGAGGGGACACTGCACTGCAGGTCACTACAGGACCTCTTCTTCATAAGGCCACTACTTTCAAGAGCAGGAGACGTGGCTGACTTTCCTAACACAAAGAAACAGACAGAGACAGACAACATCAGGAGACACTGGAAAATGTGCCAAAGAATGGAACTGAATCATGGGAAGAGATGTAAGCAAAATGGGTAAGTCATATGTCTGACAGAGAATTTAAAATAATGATCATAAAGATACTCACTGGACTTGAGTAAAGAGTGGAGGACATCAGTGAGACACTTAACAAAGAGATAAAAAAGAACCAATCAGAGATGGAGAACATAATAAATGAAATAAAAAATAGGCTAGATGGAATAAATAGTAGACTAGAGGAATCAGAAGAATGACTCAGTGACCAGAAGGGTGGAGGAATGGAAAGTAATCAAACTGAGGAGGTGAGAGAAAAAATTATACAAAATGAGAAGAGATTTAGGGAACTTAGTGACATCATCAAGGATCATAATATATACATCATAGGGATCCCAGGAGAAGAGAGAGAAAAGGGGGCAGAAAATTTATTTTAAGAAATAATAGCTGAAAACTTCCTGAATCTGGAGAAGGAAGAGAAATCCACATCCAAGGGGCACAGATATCTCCCAACAAAATCAAGCCAAGCAGAGCAACACCAAGACACATACTAATTAAAATGGCAAAAAGTAGTGACAGAATTTTAAAAGCAGCAATAGAAAAGAAAATACTTACATACAAGGAAAACTCCATAAGGCTATCAGCTGGTTTTTCAGCAGAAACTTTGCAGGCCAGAAGAAAGTGGCAGGGTATATTCAAAGTGCTGAAAGGTGAAATTCTGCAGTCAAGAAAACTCTATCCAGCAAGGCTATCATTCAGAATAGAAGAAGGGTAAGAGTTTCCCTGACAAACAAAAGTTAAAGGAATTCAGGACCACTAAACCAGCCCTACAAAAATTGTTAAAGGGGATTCTCTGAGTGGGAAGAAAAGATCATAAGTAAAAGTAAGAAAAGTAGGAAGCACAAAAGCAGTAAAAATAAGTATATCTATAAAAATCAGTCAAGGGACTCACAAAATAAAAGGATGTAAAGTATGACATCATAAACCTAAAACATGGCTTAGAAAGGAGTAAAGAATGGGTTCAAACTTAAGTGACCATCAACATAGGCTGCTACAAGCAAAAGACATAATATGCAAATGTAATGGTAACCACAAATCAAAAACCAGTAACAGATACCTAAAATATAAAGAGAAAGGAATCCAAGTATATCACTGAAAGAAGGTCAACTTATGGTGAGAGAAGAGAGCAAGAGAAGAAAGGAACAGAGAAGATCTACAAAAACAAACACAAACCAAAATAACTAAATAAAAAAATAACATACATATCAATAATTACTTTGAACGTAAATGGACTAAACACTCAACGTAACCTTATACCTAAAGGAGCTAGAAAAAGAAAAAGAAACAAAACCCCCCAAAAGGAAGGAAATAATAAAGATTAGAGATAAATGAAATAGAAAACTAAAGAAACAATAGAACATATCAATAAAACCAGGAGCTGGTTCTTGAAAAGATCAACAAAATTGATTAGCCAGACTCATCACAAAACAAAAACAAAAACCTAAAAAAGAGAGGGACTCAAACAAAATCAGAAATGAAAGAGTAGAAATAACAAGTGGCATCACAGAAATACAAAAGATTGTAAGAGCATTTTTTTTAAGGATTTTATTTATTTATTTGACAGAGAGAGACAGTGAAAGAGGGAACACAAGCAGGGAGGGTGGGATAGGGAGAAGCAGGCTTCCCGCCGAGCAGGGAGCCTGATGTGGGGCTCAATCCCAGGACTCTGGGATCATGATCTGAGCCTAAGGCAGACCCTTAACGACTGAGCCACCCAGGGGCCCCTGCCTGATTGCTTTTTTATGTTCCTATTAATATTTAGGAGCTTTCTTCTGAAGTCCAAATGACATAAACTAAGACAGCCATCAACATGGAGATAAGACCCTCCACCAGCAAAAAAAAAAGGCAGACGCTTAACAACTGAGCCACCCAGGTGCCCCGACTGTAAGAGAATATTGTGAAAAATTAGATGCCAACAAATTGGACAACCTAGAAGAAATGGATAAATTCCTAGAAACATAACCTTTCAAAACTAAGGCAGGAAGAAATAGAAAATTTGAACAGATTACTTGTAACAAAATTGAATCAGTAATCAAAAGCCTAGGACCAGATGGCTTCATAGGTGAATTCTACCAAACATTTAAAGAAGAGTTAATACCTAATCTTCTCAAACTATTCCAAAAAATAGAAGAGGAAGGAAAACTTCCAAATTCAATCTATGAAGGCCAGCATTACCCTGATACCAAAACCAGATAAGGATTCCACTAAAAAAGAGAACTATAGGCCAATGTCTCTGATGAACATAAATGCAAAAATCCTCTACAAAATATTAGCAAACTGAATCAACAATACATTAAAAAAATCATTCACCACAATCAAGTGGGATGTATTCCTGGAATGCAAGGGTGGTTTAGTATTTGCAAATCAATCAAGGTGACAGATACATCACATTAACAAGGGAAAGAATAAAAACCATATGTTCATTTCAAGAGATGCAGAAAAAGCATGTGACAAAGTACAACATCCATTCATGATAAAAATCCTCAACAAAGTTGGTTTAGAGGGAACAGGCTTCAACATAACAAAGGCCATACATGAAAAACACATAGCTAACATCATACTCAATAGTTGAAAAACTGAAAGCTTTTTCCCTAGGGTCAAGAAGAGGACAAGAATGTCCACTCTTACCAAATTTATTCAACGTAGTACGAGCAGTCCTAGCCACAGCAATCAGACAAGAAAAAGGAATAAAAGGCATCCAAAGGTAAGGAATAAGTAAAACTCTCACTATTTGCAGATGACATGATACTATATATAGGAAACCCTAAAGACTCCACCATAAAACTACCAGAATGATAAAGGAATTCCGTAAGAATAAAAAATAATATACAGGAATCCACTGCATTTCTGTACACTAAAAATGAAGCAGAAGAGAAATTAATAAAATAATCACATTTACAATGACACCAAAAATAATAAAATACCTAGGAATAAACTTAAGCAAGGAGGTGAAAGACCTGTATTCTGAAAACTATAAATCACTGATGAAAGAAACTGAAGATGACACAAACAAATGGAAAGATATTCCATGCTCATAGATTGGAAAAACAAATATTTTTAAAATGTCTATAACTACCCAAAGCAATCTACAGATTTAATACAATTCCTATCAAAATATTAACAGTATTTTTCATAGAACCAAAACAAACAATCCTGAAATTTGTATGGAACTACAAAAGACTCCAAATAGCCAAAGCAATCTTGAAAAAGAAAAGCAAAGCTGGGGGTATCACAATTCCAGATTTCAAGTTATACTACAAAGCTGTTGTAATTAAAACAGTATTGTACTGGCACAAAAACAGACACACACATCAATGGAATAGAACAGAAAGCCCAGAAATAAACCCATGATTATATAATCAATTAATCTTCAACAAAGGGGGCAAGAATATGCAATGGAAAAAAGATAGTCTCTTCAACAAATGGTGTTGGGAAAACTGGTCAGCTACAAGAAAGGAATGAAACTGGACCACTTTCTTACACCACACACAAAAATAAACTCAAAATGGATAAGGACCTAAATGTGAGGTCTGAAACAAACAAACAAAATCCTTGAAGAGAGCACAGGCAGTAATTTCTCTGACATTGGCTGCAGCAACATTTTTCTAGATATGTCTCCTGAGGCCATGAAAACAAAAGTGAAAATGAACTACTGGGACTATATCAAACCAAAAACTTCTGCACGGCAGAGAAACAATGAAACCAGAAGACAACTTGGTGAATGGGAGAAGATATTTGCAAATGACGTATGTGATAATGGCTTAGTATTCAAAATATATAAAGAACTTTGACTCAGCATCCCCAAAACATATAATCCAATTAAAAATGAGCAGAAGACATGAACAGACATTTCTCCAAAGAAGATATAGAGATGGACAACAGGCACATGAAAAGATGCTCATCACTCATTAGAGAAATGCAATCAAAACTACAGTATCACCTCGGGTGCCTGGGTGGCTCAGTTGGTTAAGCGACTGCCTTCGGCTCAGGTCATGATCCCGGAGTCCCTGGATCGAGTCCCACATCAGGCTCCCTGCTCGGCAGGGAGTCTGCTTCTCCCTCTGACCCTCCCCCCCTCATGTGCTCTCTCTCATTCTCTCTCACACAAATAAATAAATAAAATCTTAAAAAAAAAAAACTACAGTATCACCTCACACCTGTTAGAATGGCTAAAATCAAAAAGACAAGAAACAACAAATGTTAGTGACGATGTTGAGAAAAAGGAATCCTCATGCACTGTTGGTGGGAATGCAAATGGTGCAGCCACTGTGAAAACAGTATGGAGGTTCCTCAAAAAATTTAAAATAGAGCTATCCTATGATTTAGTGATCGCACTAGTGGGTATTTACCCAAAGAATACAAAAATGCTAATTCAAAAGGATACAAGCATCCCTATGTTTACAGCAGCATTATTTACAATAGCCAAATTATGGCAGTGTCCATCTACAGATGAACAGATGAAGACGATATGGCATATATATGCAATGGAATATTATTCAGCCATAAAAGGAATGAAATCTTTCGCCATTTCCAACAGAGAGTATTATGCTAAGTGAAAGAAGTCAGAGAAAGACAAATACCATATGATTTCACTCTTATGTGGAACGTAAGAAACAAAACAAATAAAAAAAAATAAGACAAACCAAAAAACCCAGACTCTTAACTACAGAGAACAAACTGATGCTTAGTGGGTGGGGGGTGGGTGAAACATGTGAAGGAGAAGAAAGAGTACACTTATTATGATGAGCACTGAGTAATGTGTAGAATTGTTGAATCACTATATTGTATGCTTAAAACCAATTTAATACTGTATGTTAACTATACTGGAATTAAAAAAATAATAATTATAAAAACTGCCTCAATACCTTAAAAACCACTGATTTTAATTTTAGGAATTTGCCTTAAGAAAACAGGGATGTACATAAAGATATTTATGGCCACATTGTCTGTAATAGGGGAAAAATAAAAAGAAACAAGTAAATTTTCCACATTCGGGGGATAGAATAAACATATCATGGTAAGACATAAAATGGAATACTGGAAGCCATAAAAAAATCATGAGGTGAAAGAGAACTGATTCACAAGAGAACTGTTCACCATACCTTATGTAAAAAGAGGTTATAGGGGCGCCTGGGTGGCTCAGTCATTAAGCGTCTGCCTTCGGCTCGGGTCATGGTCCCAGGGTCCTGGGATTGAGCCCCGCATCGGTCTCCCTGCTCGCTGGGAAGCCTGCTTCTCCCTCTCCCACTCCCCCTGCTTGTGTTCCTGCTCTCGCTATCTCTCTGCCAAATAGATAAATAAAAAAATCTTAAAAAAAAAAAAAAAGAGGTTATAAGCCCAGTGTGCAGTTATGATCCCCAGAGGGGCTAAAAAGGCAAACAAACCTGGTCTCCATTTTTGTTCATGCCAGTGGTCCATGTAGGTTGAATGATTGTCACAGGCAATTCAAGGAATGATCTGAAGTCCGAGACCAGACTGACCCCAAGCCTCTGAGTGTAAAGAGTAGAGCCATGTGACTCTGGCAAGAATAGAACTCCAAGATAAAACCTCGGAATGGGTTAGTAGGAAGTATCTCCATTGAGAATTGGGCTAGAGTAAGGAGTTTGTTGAACTGGGAGAGTTAAGACAGACAAGTGAGAAATGTACCTGAATGTAACTTAGGTTTTATCCTCATTAAAAATGCCCCCCTTCCCAGTGATATATAGATGCAAACTAGGTGACAAGGGAATAAGAAAAATCAACTGTTTGTAACCACTCAGTAAATAACTGATTCAGGCAAGGTACGTTAATGGGTCTGCAAACCACTGGCGAAAGGTGAAAGGTTGATGGGGCATAGGTTATTTATTAATTACAAAGAGAAACAGGATGCTTATAATGTCAATATCTGGTCAATTCCACTCTAACAAATGATCAGACTTAGCAGAAACAAATAATGGTACAACCAGAATTAGGGGCCTCCTGATACAATGCAAAGGGAGAATGTCATAGTACCAAAGCAGTGTTCCTGCCAGTGATTACTCTGAGTGTAATAACAGAGAAAGAATCTCACACATTCGTATTAGGGAACGTTTCTTATGTCTCCTTTAACAGAAAGGGCAGAGGACCTCTTTTCTTACGTCTCCTTTAACAGAAAAGGGCAGAGGAACTCTTTTTTGTTAAAGGAGACATAAGAAACGTGACTGGAAAATGCAATGCTTGATCCTTAAATGGATTCTGGATCAGGGAAAAAAAAAAGCATTATAAAAGGTAACATAGAATAATTGGAAAATTTGAAAATGGACTGCATATTCCACAATATGTATCGATGTTCAATTCTGAGGTGTGAAAATAGTGTTGTGATAATATAGAAGAATGCCCTTGTTCTAAGAGACAGTGAAGCATATAGAAGTAGTATTATGCTTGTAACTTGTTTTCAAACAGTTCAATAAAATAAAAAAAGAAATAGGAGATAAAGCAAACATTGCAAAAAAACTGCTAACACTGGTAGAATTCAGTAAAGGGTAAAATATTTATTCTTTTACATAAACTGTTTAAGTCCAAGTAAAATAATAATTAAAAAATTATTATTATTAAATTATTACTAAGAAGAAAACTATCCAGAGAAGAACAATATGCTACTTTTCGTTCCAAAGAAACATGCTTGAGATGCTAGTTTTAATAGTCCGCCCATAAACTATCCTACGTTCCTACCACAGGTACTGGGGAAATGTGTACTGAGTAGAGCACACATTTAGAAGAGTGAATCATAAACTTCTTCAAAGTTAAATTTGCAAACCTCCCATACATGTTATCAGTAAATATCACAGGCATTATAAAATTAAGATGAGTCTATAATCCACTTCTTCAGAGACACAGCCTATTTCTTTGCTGAGTAGTATACTCTCTATAGGACCTTGTGAATGACTTTTAACATGCTGTAACTTCTAACTGAAGACGACCAGGGGTGAGGGAGCGGAGGGGGAGTTGGGCAGAGAGAGCTGCTAGAACCAGGAAGGAGGGTCCCAAGGGCAGGGTTTGGCCCTGCCATACAAAGATTCCCTTACCAGGTGAGCAGGGTGAGAAAAGTACAGACTATGGGCACTCTGTTCTCACCTCCCTGAACACGCCCTGGATGTGTTCTAAAAAAGCACTCCTCACACACTCTTCCAAATGTGACATGTAGCAAGGGTCTATTAGAAAAAAAAGTTAATGCAAACATTAAAAAAAATTTTGAGGTCCTAATCATTACTAGACTGTTGGGACAATTAGACCTTTGTGCCTCATGCATCCCCCTTCTTGTTAGAACAGAACATACTGCTTGTGGGGGCCTTTTCATGGGGAAAGTGCTCTGTGGGAGGGGCACTGCTGCTCTCTCCTGTGATCAGATCAACTCTTCTCAATTGGTGCAGTTAAAAGACATCAAATCCACAAGCTATACCCATAATGTATCCAAAGTGTGTCTAGGCATAAAAGCTTAATTCCCATTTGTAGTTTGGTAGACACAATAATAAAAAGCATGGTGTTCTATAGCAGAAAGCCTAAAATGCAAGATCCTTGAACAAGAAAGTGAAGGGGCTGATATTACAAAAGAAACTCTGAGTGACAATACACTTTCTCCTCCTGTTGAGCAATAAGTTCTATTTCAGCATCTCCATATACTACATGTGATTATTTCTCCATAAAATACATTTAAAGAATGTCTTAGGGGCACCTGGGTGGCTCAGCTGGTTAAGTGTCTGCGTCAGCTTGGGTCATGATCCCGGGGTCCTGGGATCCCGCCCTGAGTCAAGCTCTCTGCTCAGTGAAGAGTCTGCTTCTTCTCTCTCTCCCTCTGCCTCTCCCCGATTGTGCTCTCTCTCTCTCAAATAAAATATTAAAAAAAAAAAAAACCCAAGAATGCCTTGATAGCTTTATTAAAAAGCAGTATTTCTGAAGACTATCAAGTTGTGGGTCATTAGCCACTCCAACTGAAGAAACACGTGATGGAAGGGCAGGGCTCTTTGATTCTTTCTAAAGCATGTAATCTTACAGAGAGTAGAGAAAAATGGCCAGGAGATTTGGTAACATTAGCAGACAGATTCTGTATGTAGTGCTTCTGTTCTTCCCATTTTGGTCTTTGAAAAAGAGGCATTGGGAATCTTAAGAGAAATGGGGGAAGGGGAAATAAAGTAGAGTTTCCCAGCTAAAGTGCTAAAAAGGCAAACTGAAGTTGTTCTCTAAATTACCTAACAATCGAAATAACAAGAGACCCTGTCTATGGCTGAGACAGACAGGAGCAGACAAGGAAAGAAGACCAGAGACCCTCACAATCCCCTAGCCGAAACTGGTAGTCAATCAGGAAAGGCCCTTGGAAAGTCTTATTATAGGATTACAGGTGCCTTAAAAGGAGCCTACTAATCAAATTCTGCGTATACAGTTTGGTTAGGAGGTAGAGGACAAAGGTAAGGAAACAGAAAATGGACATAGAGCACCAAGGTACTTGTAATTGACATTTAGACAAGAATAATTGAAATTAATGGTTTATGTTTAATTTCAGGGGCTTTAACAGGAATACGATCTGATAGTCTAAAAGTATGTTAAGCAGGGCATGAAAACCAACAGAATGTGTGTCATATGTATAGGTATATGTAGTATACATATATATATATATATATATATATATATATATATATAAAGAGATTTATTTTAAGGAACAGGCTCATGTGATCATAGAGGCTTAGCAAGTAGGGGGTAGGCCGCAGACTGGAGACTCAGAGAGAAGAGTTGCAGTTTGAGTCCAAAGACCATCTGCTGGCAGAACTCCTTGCTCAGTGAGGGTAGGAGGTGGGGAGGTATCAGCTTTTTGTTCTACTCAGACCTGTGAGTGGATGAGGCCCACTCATATCATAGATGGTAATCTGCTTTACTCAAAGTCCACCAATTTAAATGTTAATCTTATCCAAAAAATACCTTTACAGAAATACCTAGAATAATGTTTGACCAAATATCTGGGCACCTTGGCCCAGCTAAGTTGACCCATAAAATCAACCATCACAAAACCCTATCTTTGGGACCTAAAAAGAAGTAATTTTATCACTTAGAAGTATTAAATCAGATCCCAAGGAATGCTTCTAAGGAAGGAAATAATAAACAAACAAACAAACTAGCTGTAAGGGCTAAAAGAATAAATCTGAAGTTATGAAATAAGATAAAAATTCTCAGTAAAGTAGGAAAGAGGGAAACTTCCTCAACTTGATAAAGAATATCTACAAGAAACCTAGAGCTAACATCATACTTAACAGTGAGAAACTAGGAACTTTCCCACTAAGATCAGGAACAAGGCAAGGATATTCCCCTCACCACTCTTTTCAACACTGCACTGGAAGTCCTAGTTAATGCAATAAGACAAGAAAAAGAAATAGAAGGTATACTGATCAGGAACTAAGAAGTTATGAAGTAACACTAGGTGTAATGTTTTATATATGGGTGTTTTCACTCACTACCCTTGATCTTTACCAAAAACCAATGAACAAAACCCCAAAGAACCTAAGAAAAGCTATGAGATATCTGTAATTTAGTAGGATCATTGTACTGATTCCATGTAATAAAGGAATAACTAATGTACATGAAGTGATTTTATATTTACAAAGGGTTTCACATTTATAATCTCATTTGATTCTTAAAACTTTGTATGGTAGATAGGGCTGATATATTCATGATTAGTGGTCCCAGAGTTCAAATTCAGATCCTTTAACTCCAAATCTTGTGCGTTTTACACTGTTTATGTGAATTTTTAGACTATGCTCTTCTCTCCTGACATATAATTAGGTATTGAAATATGAATGCAATTCTTCACCAATGTAAAGTTCTGATTTTCATCTTTTCTACCTTCTAGGTCTCTATCTCATATTATGTAAACCTACAGAATCCAGAAAATCATAGAATGCTCTAGAACTATGCTGTCTAATATGGTAGCCACTAGCTATAAGTGGTGATTTAAATTTAAATGAATTAAAAGTAAAAATTCAGTTCCTTAGTCAAAACAGCCAGATTTCAAGTGCTGAATCAACAGCCACAAGTGGCTAGTGGCTACTGTGTTAGGCAGGGCAGACATGCAACATTTCTATCAGCAGAGACAGTTCACAGGAAGACTTAGAGATTAATCTATCATTTCATCCATTTCACAGCAGAAAGGACCAAGACCTAAAAGTTATGTAACCTATTCAAGATCACACAGCTCAACAGTAGAAAATGTAGGTCTCTGAACTCCAAGTAATTTGTTTTTCATGCTATAGAATAATCTTACTAGATAAAATCCAACAGATCCACATAAATCTCTGTCAACCCACAGTTAGCAGAGAACTAATTTCTAGGCATTCTTTTAGAACGTATGCCCAACTTTCCTTTCCAAGCTTCTGAACTTTCTCTCTGTCCCCTCACCCCTAAAACCTTATCCATTAATGGGAGTAAGGAACACATACAGGAATTCACTGTTCATTAACTGAACACATATTTAACTATCTTCTTTGTGCTCAAATTAGCCAGAGTTGCTTTTTGTTGACTGCAACTAAGGATCCTGACTGCTGATATATGGGGATGGGGAGGGAGAGAACATGGAGACTATCTTCCAAACTGAAATTTGCCTCTAATTAAAAGTCAACTTCATGCTCCCGATTTGGGGATTAGAAAAGAAGTGTTACCTCCTCTGGTAAACTGAAAGCGCCCTGAAGGCTTGGCTCATCTCAGATTCTGAGTAAATCTTGTTGAATGATACATTACTTGATAGGGTTTTGCCCTTGAGGTAAGAGCACAGGATGGCAACAGTAAGAAAAAAGAGCCACAGTCCTTCTCCTAGCAATAAGAGAGATTGGTCAGCATTCACCTCGACCCATACTAACAGGTACTCCCTGGTATACTTTACAGTAATTTTAAAATTTCTGTTCTCTAGCAAAATGATTAGTTGCCAAAAGTTCTGCGTATAACCTCTAAAATCCTCTGTTCCCTCATCTCCAAAGTGGGTTTAAGACCTATCTCATGGGCTCAAAGGAGGATTAAATGCAATAAAACCATTAACTCCTACAAAAACATTAAGGACTATCACGATTGATTTTTAAGCTCTTCAGTAGAGGTCAAAGTATGTCTTCATTTTCCATCATGTGGAAAACTATTACCTTTAAAGTTGAAAATTATCCATAAATGACCACATCAGAAATAAGGAAAACATAAAAACACTGTTTCATTATTACAATAGCTTTTGACTTGAGAAAGCTGTCATTTTAAAACTTACAGCGTCAGACTTTAAGCTTTTTAAATAGTTTACCTTATTAGCAAAATATATTTACGCATGCAACTTTAACGTATGTTTATATTTATTTAGATGTTATCCACATATGCTCCTGTGCTATTAAATTATGCACATTTTAAGATACACACAATAATACACATTTAGAAAGATGAGATAAAAATTATAAGCAGAAGTCCCGTATTTCCTTCTTGTACCTCACAGGATTGTCCTGCATAATCTCCCCACCTCACCTCGAAGATCCAGAGGATAACAGACAGTTTTAAAGTAAAGCAATTCTGGAATTGATGTTTTCTTCACTGGCTGTATTCAATTAACCTTACTTTACAGAGGGATGTTAGAACATTATTAAAATCCCACAGTAGCAAACCCCTCTCACGATGACCTCGGTCAGCCTGTGCCTGGACCTCTTCAGTGATTATCAGGGAAAGGGCGGGGGTCACAATGTCAGGAATGGTTCATTCAGGGGTTGAATGGCTGCTTTATTGATTCACACAGTAATTTCCTTTCTCCCTAATACAGAATGTGAGCAGCATGAGGACAGGGGCAGGGACTAGATCTGTCTTATTTACTGCTGTGTTCCACTGTCTAGAAGTGTCTCATACATAAAGATTTGCAGAATTAATGTATAAATGGTGAGTGGTTTTTTTTTTAGAGAACTCTTCCTCACACCTAATCTGGCTTTATAATGTAATAATAGTAAGAGTGGCACTTTTCACACTATGTGCCAAGCACCTTTATCAAAAGCACTTTTCACATATTAACTCACTGAGTCCTCCCAACTACCTTATAATGTAGGTACTGTCAAAATTCTCATCTTAGCTGAAGAAAGTGGGACAGAGAGCGGTCAAGTGGCTTGACCAAGGGTGGGGGCTGGTGAGTGGCTGAGCTGGGATTTGCTGGGGCCAGTGTGACTCCTGGGTCCATTCTTGTAACTACGGCACATCACCGCCTCTCGGCAGGTCAGAGGGCTGGCCCCACTGCCGATGCCTGCATGCAGAGAAGACAAGGTCTATTCTCCCTCAAGGGAAGGGTCTTCAGGTATACGAGGACAGACCTCCTGAGCCTTTCACATTCATCTTTTTTTCTGAGCTGAACATTCTAGAGTGTTCAAATGCCTAAGAGATGATGTGGATTCAGTCCTTGGACACCTATGGGTCTCCCTCTCCGTTGGGGGTTTGGTCAAGTCTGTCCCTGAAGGGTAAATAATCCAGCCATGGACTCTGCGGAGCCCTGGGTATGAGTCCCGGCCTTGCAAAGTCACTATTTGACTCTCTGCAAATAACTTCAGCTTACAACGCCTCAGTTTCCTCTCCCGAAAAATGAATTGATAATAGTTCCTTCTTTGCAAGAGGGCAAACTGTCCTTTTGTCCAAATTTCTCTCCCAGGAAGAGGCTTGGCACAGTACATCACTCGCAAGGGAGACACATTAGCATTCATTTGGACAGTAATGCTGAACTTTATGGGAACGTACTGTACTGGCTTGGGAAATAGCTTTCTTCTCTTTTCACTGGAATGATTTGGCCCTTTAACTTAATTTTACATGGTGACACTGACTCAATTCTCTCTGTCTCTTGCTACACGGTTCTTCCTTTCTCATAGGAAAAAAAAATCTTCATAAAAACAATTTATAAGACATCAAAATATTGACAGAAACCTTAAACCTTAATGTCTGAAGATATCTGTGGGCATGATTTATTACAGAAGTTCCACTGTTATAACTTGGCAATTAGGAAATATTGATAAATGCAAACACATTATTGATGTCAATTAAAAAAAGCACAAGATTGATGAGCCTCCCAGAGTGCTTGGACACAGTTACAGAGTAATGTCCATCAATACAGATCTAAGCACTATAAATGCCCAGGGAAATCAGGCTGTCAGCAAACAAAGGGTGCTTTCACATTAACAGTGAGATTATTTAAACAGATGAACATCTAGTCAACAGGAATATCTAACAGAACCTCAAGTAAAGTTCTATAGAAAAAAACAGAATGCTTACTGGTGATTCGTGATAAGGCAGGCAAGGAAAGTACTCAAGAGGAGTCAAAGATCAGGACACACATTGACGTAGCTAAAGGCTGGGCCAAGTACCTGAGTTGGTTAGACCTGACTACAGAAGTGAATAGCATACACCCAAGCCTGAACCTGAAGAAGAAGATAGTTTTCAGGGTGGTACCTCAGAACATATTTGAATATTCCCAGGTACCCTATTTTAGAAGACCTGAAAAGAGGCTTAGATTTATTTTAAATGGAGTACAGAAACAATCAAGGCTCCATTCTCTGTGCATAGGGGCGAGGAAGGAGTTGAGTCTGCATTATCAAGAGAATGGAAGTACTGGGAATTTGCAAAGGAAAATTAGTTTAAGGGAAGGCAAGATAACTCATTTTTGGTCATGAGGGCTTCCAAGTGCTGATAAAACACCCAAGTGCAAAGATCTACTAAACCAAGGCTAACAGTTTACATGAAAGAGAGGACCAGATACAAAGTTTCAAGGAGTAAACAACATCAGATCTGTAAAGAATAAGGATATAAAAAAGACTGACTGACTTAGTGGTAAGGAGGTCTATGCGTCTGAGACAGCAGCTGAATTTTTGTAGGGAAGAAGGTAGAGTTTAAAAAAAAAAATCAACCAACACCTACTGTGTGAAAGACTTCTATGAGGCACTATGCAAGGCAAAGCACATTACCCTGGTCATCTGGGAAGTTCATCTCTTCAATCCAAGCTCAGGGAGGGTCTCATGGAGCAGTGAAAGACAGCACCCTCAACCAGAGCTTCAGATTATCTGAATCAACCCTGGCTGCCCAATGCACACTTCCAAGCCATACCGGAACTCTTATACACACTGTAATATCAATGAGGGCTTAAACTGGTTCTCACAGAGAACTGGGGTCTAGATCTAGAGAAGGACTGGCCTGGGATTCATGTGGACAAAATAAATATATAAAAATTAAAAATAATCTTAACCTTCCCTTGCATGTTCCAAGAGCAATTAGGTCAACATTAGCTTTCCAATCTAAATCTGGTTGTTTTATGTATAAAAGGTATACACTATACCACTTCCTAGCCACTGGGATGGCTGGAAGTATTTGCAAGAATGTGGCAAAATTAGAACCCTTACAAGCTGCTGGTGGTAATGTACAAAGGAGCACTTACTTTGGAAAATAGGCTGGCATTCCTCAGAAAGTTAACAGTTATCATGTGACCCAGCAATTCCACTCCTAGGTATATACCCAAGAGAAATGAAAACATATGTCTACACCAAAATTTGTACACTAGTATTCATAGCAGCATCACTGATAATAGCAAAAAAGTGGAAATGGCCCAAATGTTTATCAACTGATAAATGGATAGATAAAATGTGATACAGTCATTCAGTGCTATTAGAAAGGAATGAAGTATCAATACATACTATGAATGGATGAACCTTGCAAACATTATGTTAAAGGAAAGAAGCCAGTCACAAAAATAAATTCCATTTATATGAATGTCCAGAGTAGGTAAATCCATAGAGACATAAAGGAGATTTGTGGTTTCTAAGTGCTGGGGGAGAGTGGTTGGGGAGAAATGGGGTCACTGATGATGTGTATGGCGTTTCTTTTCGGGATGATGAAAATGTTCTAAAATGATTGTGGTGATGGGTTACACAACTCTGCGAATATACTAAAAGCCACTGAATTGTATAGTTTAAATGGGTGAATTTTATGATATGTGAATTATGTCTCAATAAAGTTATTTTTTTTTAAAGATTTATTTATTTGAGAGAGAGGGTGTGAGTTCATGGGATGGGGGAGGAAGAGAAGGAGACGGGGAGAGACAGAGAGAGAGCATGCAGGGGGAGGGGCAGAGGGAGAGGGAGAAAGAGAATCTCAAGCAGACTCCCTGCTGATTGTGGAGCCTGACGAGGGGCTTGATCTCAGACACTGAGATCATGACCTGAGCCAAAATCAAGAGTTGGATGTTTAACTGACTGAGCCACCTATGTGCCCTCCCCCTTTTCAAAAAATATTTATTTATTTATTTATTTGAGAGAGAGAGAAAGAGTGTCAATAAGGCTGTCATTTAAAGAAAAAAGGAAAGGAATACACTGAATGTTCTAGCAAGTTAAGGAACACATGATCTAGTGAAATCTACACAATATTGGCCTTCGCTAGGGAAGAACAGATTGAACTGCCAGATTCCATCAGAAAGTTTCATCAACGGGCTGAATCTTGATTGGTTCTGGAGTTGAGAAAAATCAGACTAGGAAATTTCCAGAAAAATCTGGAAAAATTTGGTGTACCAGCAGGCCAACACACCCCAATTTAAGCCCTGATAATCCAGTTCCTTTGAGTGCTAGAATGTTTGGCCCGGTGCATTAGCATTTGTCACTGGGCTAGCTCCCAAAAGCTGCTGCCCTGTTATGCTTCCACTGGTCTCCTTGCTGTTCCCATGGTGATCTATCTGACAGGAGATGCTGAGGACAACTTGTGCATCTGATGGCTGTGGAGTTTCAAAACAGACCAAAGTAAGGAGCACACTCCTATCAACTATCCTGAAAGGCTGAACAAATCTTACAAGTATCTTTCTTGGTCTATAGCTCTATTAATCTTCTTTTCTTCCCATCTATTCCCCCTGAAAGGAGAGAAGGTGCATGACTTCCTGAATAATTTTACCTGCACTTGGACTATGGCTGCTATGAAGATACAGGACTCTGCAGATATTCTTATCGCCAGGGTTTATGTGACAAGCAGAAATGCAGGATGGATAAGCTACAATTTATATGAGCAGCAAACCCTCAGTTGCACTAAAAAATATCCCCCAAAGACTGTTAAATAACTTCTCCCTGAGATGAAGACTGCATTACTGAGAAGACGTCTCTGCCATTCTTTTGACATTAAGCTGTGTTATTCTACTTGGTTGTGAAGAATATTGTCTTGCTCTATCAGCCAAAACCCAAAGAGCTTCATCAGGAGTATGCACACTATGGGAACACGTGAGATTTCCAGTTGTAATAAGAGAGAGTTGCATTGTTCAATATATAAGAGAACTTAAGAGTTTGAATCTCTGTGTAAGTGCAACAGAACAAAAATTATCCCTGGGGCAAAGGTTAATTTAGAGAGATCCAGAGATCAGTAATTACAAAAATCAAAGACAACTTGCTGGCCTTCTGGAGAACAGGTACTCAGTGCAGGGTGACAGGTTTGGGGGTACCTGTTCAGGGGCTCAGTTTCAACTCCTGGTTCTCAACCTTGGTTGCATGTTGAAGTCATCTGGGGAGTTTTAACACTACTGATGCCTGAGTCCTACCCTCAGAGTCTCTAATTCCATTGGCCTGGAGTGGCCTCGTCCTAGGGGTTTGTGAAAGCACCCAGGTGGTTCCAGTGTACAATCAAGGTTGAGAACCATGAGCAGAAAGTGCAAAGTCCTGTCTTTGAAGATCCCACTAAAGATCAGGTAGCCTTTGGTTCCCCCAGTAATAGTTTAAAATTAAAGCTGAGTTGAACTAAATCCCAAGTGTACTGCAACATACAGGCACAAAACGTGTTAAAGATGAAAACTTCCTTCTTCTTGGGGGAAATGTATGGTTGTTTTGAGATTGATTATAGTTTTTCTTTCCAAACATTACAAAATGCTTAGATAATGGAAAACTTCACTAGTGTATGGTTGCAAGTATTTGAGGTGAGTAAGTAACACAGGTATTTGAGATGGAATGTGCTAGTCTTCATTCAGTTTCCTTTTGTTATCAAGGAAGGGCTACAGGCAGTGTAATACAAACCTTAGTAATGTACGCCTAAAAGGTCCCTCCTGGGTGCACAAGTGCATGGACAGGCATCTGCCCTCCTTCTTGATGAGACAAAAACTTTAGATCCCTGAAATGCCCTGGAGATATACCAAAGCCTCAAATGGCCCTGGTCTGGTGGGGGAGGTGGGAGGGAGTTTAATTTGCTCATGCCACAAACTATTGCTTTTCTTTGAGTGAGTCATTTCACTGGTCAGACTTAATTCCCTTCTCTGCCTTGCACTCAGCTCTGGGTCAGGCCTCTGGCTCACCCCTTGAGCTAATGCTTGCTGCCTCCAGAGGGAGCTGTCTTTCAGATCCTGCCAGCAGTAAGGCCTGAAGAGCTCTGAGGGCTCCGGGGCGCTGCACCTCATTCTCTCAGCGTGCACCCGAGGACAAGGGCATGGAGATCCAAGAGTCACAGTGCTATGGGTCCCTTCCCCAGAGACCCACTCCTTGATTTTGAGCACCCACTGGCTTTTAGTTGAAAGAGGTTTTCAGGGGCACCTTGGTGAGGTGGCTCAGTCGGTTAAGCGTCTGCCTTTGGCTCAGGTCATGACCCTGGGGTCTTGGGATGGAGCCCCACGTCGGACTCTGCTCAGTGGGAACCTGCTTCTCCCTCTCCCTGCCGCTCCGCCTGTTTGTGTTCTCTGTCAAATAAATAAATAAAATCTTAAAAAAAAAAGTTATGTCATTAAAAAAAGGCGGGTTTTCAAGCTACAGTTTATCTAAATCAGATTTTTGTAAAATTCATTTTACTAAAATGCAATGAAAGATCCTACTGTCAGGCAACAAGGGATGGTGGTAAGAGACCTCAGCTCAAAAATCCTGCCTTCAACCATTATGTCTAAGGAGTCTCCCTCTCCTTAATCCCTCTCTCTGTGCCTTGGTTTCCTCACCTATAAAATGAGGACATGCTGCAGAGTAGTTGTAAATGAAATGATCCATGCCTGCAGTATGTAGCATAGAAGAAGAGATAAAAATGTTTTAACCCCTGTAGTCTCCATAGTCACTGAATAACCATAACCAGAATTAATTTATATAAGTGTTCAATCTCCAGTTACATTTCCTTGGTAATCTAAATTTTCTTTCTTTTTTTAAGATTTGTTTATTCATTCACTTACTTAGAGAGAGTGAGTGAGAGTGCGTGAGCAGGTGGAGGGGCAGAAGGAGCAGAGGGAGAGAATCCTCAAGCAGACTCCCTGCTGAGCACAGGGCTGGACACAGGGCTCAATCCCAGGACCCTGAGATCCTGATCTGAGCTGAAACCAAGAGTCGGACGCTTCACCCACCTACTGAGCCACCCAGGCGGCCCGGTAAGCTGAATTTTCATAATGGATTTGTTTAAACAATAAATCCTGGCAAGAACATGACTGCTTTAGACTTTCCTACATTTCTGGGCATGTCTGAATTCACATGAAAAGAGTTCTCCCAAAGGGTAAAGGTGAGTAAGTCATAATGTATTGAGGACCTCTGTGTTTATAACACCTGTATTCCAGAAAGCTCTGGAGAACTGACCAGAGAGGCAAAGGGCAGCCTGGTTCCCTGGCCTTGCCTTTGATCCCCCACCTATCATGGACAGGCTCATTTCCCAGCTCCCAATCTTCTCACATATACACAGAAGGTACACGAACCTAATGCCATCCCAAAAGGCTACCAAAAGAAGATGCAGGCAATGGAAGAAGCATGCAGACCAACTCACCAGTCTTTTTCATTCAGATATTTGGATAAGAATGACTTGCTCTAATAGGCCTCTCCAAAGCAGCTATGGTAACCCCTACTCTCTTTATTTCTCCCATTCCTCCCCCCAAAATACGAATAGACTGTCCTAAGTTTGTATGTATGGCAGGACCGCTATCTGTCTCAAAGAGAGTTTTATAATTGGTTATGGTTCTAAAAGGTTATGTTTTATGGATCAAAACTTTGCTAGCTCAGGTATGGCTATGGTTATGGTTCTAAAAGGTTATGTTTTATGGATCAAAACTTTGCTAGCTCAGGTATGGCTTTTTACTTTGTTGATAAAGGTTATTCCCTAAATAGAATGGATGACACTGAGCCACTACTAAGATATTCAAGCATATATAATTTAGTCCTTTGTAATTAAAGCATATTTTATTTATTTATTTATTTATTTATTTGAGAGAGAGTGAGTGAGCAAGCATGCGAGGGGCAAAGGAAGAGGGAGAGAGAGAATTTTAAGAAGGTTCCATGCCCGGCGTGCAGCCTGACGTGGGGCTCAATCCCAGGATCCTGAGATCATGACTTGAGACGAAATCAAGAGTCAGATGCTTAACTGACTGAGCCACCCAGGTGCCCCAAAGCATATAATTCATTCAGCAATATATTCTAAGCATTATCAGTGTGTAAGATACTGTGGTTAAGTGTGGGGACAGACACAGTGCCTGCCCTCAAGGAGACAAGGATCAAAACCCCTATTAAATGAAGAAGCCACATAACAACTCTCATAACTTGTCATGAGACAAGACATGCCTTCTCATGAAGGCATGTGTTCCAATGTGAAATCTGTCATTCACCGGTCAACACAAAACAAGTTCCTCAAATACTGACCATTCTTAGCCCTCTCTGCCCCTACTTTGGTAGCTCATTCCTGCGGACACTCCAAAATGCTTAGGAATAAATACGGATTGTCTGAGATGAACATTACAGAAATCTAAGGAAAATTTCCCCCAAGCTCTGCAAAGACATACCTTGTTAATCAGGCACCGTTCTCTGTGTATAAGCGTGGGTGAAAAGACAACGGTGGAGGGGCGCCTGGGTGGCTCAGTTGGTTAAGCGACTGCCTTCGGCTCAGGTCATGATCCTGGAGTCACAGGATCGAGTCCCGCATCGGGCTCCCTGCTCGGCAGGGAGTCTGCTTCTCCCTCTGACCCTCCTCCCTCGCATGCTCTCTGTCTCTCATTCTCTCTCTCTCAAATAAATAAATAAAATCTTTAAAAAAAAAAAAAAAAGAAAAGACAACGGTGGAACCAAATCTTTCTACCTGTATAGTGTGCTTTCCTGCTAGGCCCATTAAGGGCTCCTGGTTCTGCCTTCCCGTCTTCTTAATTTGAGGACACGTTTATTTATTCAAATTCAGGCCCCCCCAGTTTTCACTTCCAAACACCAACTGGCTCTACCTGCTCTTTTTATTTTCCTGTAGTCTTTCCTTCATTTCATTGCCTGGCAGTCCACAATGTGACAGGAACATCTAAAAGAAGAAAGTAAGAATAGTGAACTGCACTTCTCTTTTGCCCTCCTGGTTCCAGTCGGTGGATATGCTTTTATCAGCATGTGATAAATATTTCATACAGAAACCGTCACTTGGAATCTAGTCTTTGCAGCTTCACTGAAACCACTGAAAAGTATTTTGGAAAGTCAGACCTATATTACAACAAGTACCATATGCCAAGAGCCGGCAGATTAGCAAAGCCTCTGGAGTCGCCATGGAGGAGACTGGAGAACAGAGCCGCCTGAGAGGGGGACTGGCGGCGGCTCCCTTTCTGCACGTTTAGAGATCTGAAACCAAACTGTGACACAGCTCCGTCATTTCAGCACTTGAGATTTTAAAAGAAGTATGGAGAAAAACAAGCTGATGCACGGACATGGCTACAACCATCTTTCATTTACTGAACATTCACCACGGGCCAGGTGTTGGGGTGCATGCTTTACAGACACATTTCTCTGTCTTCTCACCTCCCAACAAGGTGGGAACAGGAGAAGGAGTTCCGCAGGAAGTCATTTTCCTAAGTTCAGAAAGCTAGGGCGTGACGACCAGGATTTGAAACCTCTCCCGACTCCTGGATCCCATGCCCTTTGTGCCTCCTAGTGGGGTGAGAAAATTGGAACCGAGCCTTCTTTCCTACTCTTGGAATTCACCTCACCAGATCGACTTTTGTTTTCGGTTTATTCTGGCCAATACACTAATTTCCAGGAGGAGTTCCTGGCTTCCTTTTTGGTACCCGGGCGGTAGCCACATCCTCAGGCAAAGCAGGATATTTAGTTTGAGGGCCCAGTGCTGGGGCCTGAAGGTTGTTAACTCTACTCACTGGTGAGCGGCTCTGCTGATGGTAGAGGGTGTCAGCGCGCTTTATGTCCTTTTGCGTTCACGAAGATGCTAGGAAGACTTCTGGTCAGAAAGGCCAAGTCTGCTGCTCTTGCCCTGGGTCAGGGGCACAGCGCGGGCTAGAACCAGTCCTTCTGAGTTTCAGTTTAAAACTCTTCCTTCCGTGTCTTCCGACCAAGCTTTCATGACTCTGAAGGATTAATGGAGGGCTCACTGTATCTACAAGGCACCGGGGGTACCACGGTGAACAAGGAAATAGCCCTGCCTCTCTGGAAGGTCAGGGGCTAAGGGCAGACATGCCTTATGAACACAGCACTGCAGTGCCATGTAATTAATGGCGCAGAGTCACACTGCCGTGCTTTGGCGGCCCGGCGGACACGATTTCGGCAGGCAAGAAAGGAGGAGGAAGGGCCTTCGAGGCCTTCCCGGGGGGAGCCGGTGAACGCAGAAAGGTGTCCACTGGGTGCTGCGTGGGTCCACTGGACCCGGCAGGCCCAGCCCTCAGGGAGCCTGCCACCCAGCTGAGGAGAGACTCAGCTGCTTCCGGTCTGGACGCAAGGGCAGGGCTGCGCGGGCAGGACATAAAGCAGGGCTGTCCATGGGAGGCACATTCGGTTTTGCTCTTTTTCCCGGTCTCTCCTTCCCCATCCCACTCCCTCTGAGAGGCCTGTCGAGGCCCAGTGAAGAAAACCTCTTCAGTCAAGTGAGGTATTTACAGTTTGCCAGCTGTCCGAAAGGGCAGCTTCTGTGCACAGTGCACAGGCCCCCTGACCTCACCAGGATTCGGGGAGCGGTCCCGCCATGGCTGGCTATTAAAAGCCTTTACAAAGTATAGCCAAAGGGTTTTCTCGAATCGGCCCCGCTGCTGAGGCTGGCACCTGAGAACAAATATTACATAACTCGGCATTACATAACCCGGTTCCTCCTCCACGCTCAACAAAACATGCCGTCTGTGAGCTCAGGGCAGCTCCGTTTGCTTTTTAAAGTCAATTCAGTAAACAGAGGAGGTCGGTGCCATCACTCGCCCTTGGGCAAAAACCAAATTGCCAGGTGTGTTTCTGGGACCTAACAATCGTGACCACAATTATTTTCCGAATCAGAAAATGTCCGGTGTGAGGGAGACCTCAGAGCGTCATGGAGCAGAACCCTCCCGAGCCCCAGGAGGAAGCTGGCAGAAGGGGACTGCCTGCCCACGGCAGGGGCTGGGAGCAGACTCCGGGGCTGCCGGCTCCCGGGCCCCCCAGCATTCAGCGCCTGCATTTGTTTTTTAAGATTTTATTTATTTATTTGACAGAGAGAGACAGCGAGAGAGGGAACACAAGCAAGGGGAGTGAGAGAGAGAGAAGCAGGCTTCCCTGCTAAGCAGGGAGCCCGACGCGGGGCTCGATCCCAGGACCCTGGGATCATGACCTGAGCCGAAGGCAGACACTTAATGACTGAGTGCCTGGGTTTTTATTGGGCTCCAAAGGCTTGTCCATCTCTGTGTAGGCAGTTCTGGAATGCACTCACTTACAAGTGAGATGGAATAACCTGTTGAAAGAAACCCCAAGTTGGATCTCAACAAGGCAGATTCAGACATAAATTCTTGTGCCCCTGGAGATCCAGGAAACCAGTGTACCTGAGTCCTTACTTTTTACAGATGAGGCCTAAAGGGTCATGGACTTAGTGGTGATGCTTCTGCTAACTTCTGACAGACTGAGGGGGAAATCCACGTGGCCTCTGGGTTGGGGCTATTTTCACTATATTCTGGAGTCGAGATGGGTGGGGGAGAAAAGACAAATTTAGGCCATATGAAGTGGAAATGTTTGAGAAAAAGGAAAATATTTAAAATACTGACTTAATTGTATACTAGCATTAATTGAATAAAACTAAGATTACTACAGTGCCACATCTTAGAGAATTTTTAGAGCCCTTTGATTATTTATAATGGACCATTTCATGACATGACAGCTTTAATTACCAGATTGGGGAAGAGAGAAAATGTCTGATACAACGTTTGGCTTTGGTATCTCAAAAACAGAGCAAGTACAAAACTAACATTAACTTCAGAATGGTATTCCTTTGCCTTGAGTAGAAAAATTGAATGATGATAATATTTTAAGAGAAATTAAATAACACGACCAAGGCCAGAGAGCTACTGAAAAAGTGTCAGGATTTTAGTTGTGGTGTATCTGGCTCCAAACCTTTTCTTGTCTCTTGGCTACCACTCCTATTATGTCTCTGCATAAAACAACAGTTTTTTTGGACTCACAGATGTATAATTAGGAGGTATCTTTCCAACAGCACCAATGAATCTATCCTTCACACACACACACACACACACACACAGATGAAACAATCAAGTTTGAAAATATCCAACTGCAGATAGCAAGTGCTCAGGAAACAAGTGTATTTTCTCACACACGCCCTGGGCATGCGGGATCACTGGCTCCCTGCCACTTCAGGGGATGTGTATGTATAGAAACACAAACAACATAAATGGGGCGAGCCCCTTCCACTGCTCTGCCTAAAAGGTGTGACACTGTTCCTTTGTCATCTTAGAAGAAGACCTTCTGCATAAGCATGACTGAAATTAACTTTGATTACTTGAAAGGACAAGCCAAGCAGCAAGGCATCAAAAGGTTTCCAGTGAAGGGCACTTCAGTGATAGCTTGTCAGGAAAAGCACAATTGCAGCTGCAACCTTCAGATCTAGGGGGAAATTCTGAGCAAACACTTCTTAAATAAGGTGGCTGAACTTTAACATTTTCAGACTGTGGTCTCTGTTTTTTTTTTCTTTTGAAGGCAGAGAGAGAGTTTTTTTGAGAGATGCTAAAGGAGATCAGTGCCTCGGGATAAACTATTCATGAGTCCACAGAAGGTAAGCTGTTACCTTTTAATACGAATTCTAAATGAGCAATTAGAAAAGGAAACCTACTTCTTGCCTTCTCCCATCTCCAATGTCTTATTTACCCCTGTTAAGATGAGACCACCCACAGTTTGATATCTCTTCTAAGAACCGGCTAAAAAGTGAGAATAGATGTGGGCCCACCGTTCTCCTAATTGTGCGTCCTTGGGGAGTTATTCAAACACGCAAAGTCTGCACTTCCTCATCTAACACATGAGGAAAACAGTATCTTTCTCACAAGGCTGCTGTTAGCAACTGAGACAACATGTTCAAAGTACTTTGTAGCGTCAGCGTGTAAAGAGGACACAATGAGCCAATACTGAGAGCAAGCATACATCATCATCACCACCACACCAGCAGCAGCAGCATCACCATCATCAATATTCATCAATAAAATCATCTCTTTACACATGTGGTAAATTAGGCAAATAAATGACCCCAAGATCACAAAGTATGGTCCTAACAGAGCTGACATTACAACTTCCTCTCTTGCTATGGATCAGTGTACGTTCTGCTCCAGAGTTGATGGTATCTACTTCCACTTCAGATGCTTCAGCAACAAAAATGGGTCTTCAAGGAATTCAAGAGTGAAAAGCTCTAGTAGGCTAGATGGGAGAGGATAATAAATATTCCCAAATGAAACCCCATGCAAAGCTTTCTATAAATAGCATTACTGTTGCCTTCCTCATGTGCTCTTCTGAACATGCAAATATGAAAAAGAACTATTATTGTATATGAAAAATGCAGAGATGGGATAGGCTTCTTCTAGAAAGAAAATGGAATCTTGTTTTGTACATGTCAGCCTCGGAGGAGTCATGCAAATTAAAAATGCACAATCTCTAACTGAGAGGTATTTTTTTCTATAGGAATGCCAATGGTGGGGATAGTATTGCCCCAGACTTAAGGATTTACTGGAATTTCTAGAAAATGCAGGGAGGGAGGAAATTAGTTTAAATTCTTGTATGAAGAAGTCTTTTTATAGCTGCAGAGAAACTATATATTGAAAAGACTGAAAAAAAAATGAATGTCATACATAGGCCAAGCTATAAAAGTAATCAAACCTTCTCATTTGACAGGGGTTTGGGGAATCTTTCATTCATATTGAAAGAATTCAGATATCCAAAAGATACACGGTTCACTCGGGGCAATTCCAGTCACTGTATATAAATTCATGTTGATTTCCTGAGGATTTTTATTGAAGTCCAAGACAGAGTGTTTAAATCTCCTTTGCTTCTGACTGCTTTATTAGTTTTTAAATATGTAGACTGATTTTTCGATCCAATCTTAGTTGATCTATATAGGCACAGGGGAAAGTATTGCTGGGGTACCCTATTAGAGTCCATATATTTCTGTTCTATTAAGTGAACAAATAGGTGTGATCTAGAATGAAGAGGAAAGGTTTGTCTCCCGAGAGTCAAAATGAGAAAGACCATCTACAAGACGGACTTGAAAATTCCAATCCCAACTCTGCCTCCAAAGAACTTATAAAGTCAATTCATAATTAGGTGGTATAGAGTAGGTGCTTGATAAATATCTAGGAAAAGAAACTGTGGCCATGGAATTACAAAATATAGTGTCATTTGACCTATCTAACAGATCGTGTTTCATGCAGCTTAGAAGCCAGCCAGGGAGCAGGGAGAAGTCCAATCAAGAAGAAACTAGTATTAATATTAAGGTGGGGCTTGAGGAAAGCATTTTAATCTTTTTCTTGCCTATCAAGTTAACGTATTATTGCTCTTGAATTGCTATTTAATTTTCTTTGAAAGAAAATGTTTTGCTCAGAGAGATGCTATAGTACTGCTGACGTATCTTCTATCAGAAAGGAAGGCTAACAGCAGAGGTGCTAGCAACATTAATAAAATAATTCAATTTTCTGACTTTTCTTGCAGCAGAAAGGCTAGACCAAGAGAAGTTTCTGAAATTTATGATGGTATAAATCCATAGCTGGCTTACAACTTTGCTTATCTATAGCCTAAACTCCGTTGAGTTAAGATCTTAGTAAAAATTGGCCAAGGAAAGCTCAGCATAGTTCACTAAAAAAAATGTATCAAACAGGTTTCTGCAAATAAAGAAGGGGACAGATATTCATGTGAAATGTTAAACCATGGGATTTTAGAACTGGAAGTAGCCTTAGAAATCATGGTATAATCCTTTGATTTTACACATAAGAAACTGAAGGGATTCACAGATATAAATCCACTTGTTCAAGCTTCAAACAACTTAAGCCTCCCACTCTTAAATACCAATGTCTAAAGCATTTAATTTTATTTTTCCCAATTAAGGAAAAAACTGATGACCAGCTATAATTCCTTTTTTAGGGGGCAGGGGCAGATATTTTTTATTGTGGAAAAAAGCACCTTAAAATTAACCATCTTAACTATTTTTTTTTAAAATATTTTATTATTTATTTGACAGAGAGAGAGAGAGAGCAGGAACACAAGCAGGGGGAGTGGGAGAGGGAGAAGCAGGCTTCCCACCGAGCAGGGAGCCCGATGTGGGACTCGATCCTGGGACTCCGGGATCATGACCTGAGCTGAAGGCAGACACTTAACAACTGAGCCACCCAGGCGCCCCATCTTAACTATTTTTAAGTGGACAGTTCAGTACTGCTAAGTACATTCACACTGTTGTGAAACCGATCTTCAGAATTCTTTCAACCTGCAAAACTGCAACTCTGTACCCATTTAGCAATAACTCCACAGACACCCAGCTTCCTTCAGCTCCTGGCAACCACCATTTACAATCTGTCCCTTTGTGACCAGCTTATTTCATTTGTGTAATGTCCTGGAAGTTCATCCATGCTGTAGCGTGTGCCAGAAGTTGCTTCCTTTTTAAAGCTAATATTCCATTGTACGTATATACCGCATTTTGTTTACCCGTTGATCCACGGGTAGGAATTTGCTTTGCTCCCACCTCTTGGCTATTATGAATGGTGCATAATTCTTTTCAAATATTTTCAATGCCCCTAATGTAGGAGTTGACTTTTCTTTACTCCATCAAAACAACTGCCATGTAAATTTTAGAGATTCCCCCAAACTATCAAAATGGTACTTAGGCCAGAAGTATACACAAAGAGAGATAGTGTGCTATTAATTTTCCTCCAAAGGATCTAAAACCATCCTAACTTTTCACAGGCTGCTTTAAATTAAAGGATGAGAACTGTGGGCAAGATATCACTTTTAATTAAAGTTTTACCCACGATTTAGGGCATTGGAACGGACGTTGCAGTGGCTGACAGTGAGAAAAGACAGACATCATTCATGAGCTTCTCATTTCACAACCGACACACTAAAAAAGTTATTGGTGGACATTTCTCTTGAACAGCCATTTAAAGACTAAACCATAAAATAGCAAACAAAAGTAAAAAAAAAAAAATGGTTTCAGAGACTCATCTATCACCATCCAAAATGCCAATAAACTGGGCAAATTACTTTGCTTTTAGTGACCTACAAATAAAGTAATTAAGTACGAGCCAAGAAATGCTGAAAATGCTCACACATACGCATAGTCAGGTTAACAAAAATGCGGGCTATCTGTAACATCAACCCCTTTCCTACTATTTTTTAATGGCATGGAACCTGCTCTTAATTGCTCACAACTGCAGTTTCATAACCCCGAGTCTGATACATCCATTATTTGAACTGTTTCATTATAAAATAGCCTAGCTTGGTGGGCGGGGGGTCCTGTGCCGGTCATGTGCCGGGCAGGGCTGCTGCAGCCGTGTGGCCAGCCGTGCCCAGTGCAGGACGGTGCTGGAGGCATCATGGCTGGCGGTGGGAGGGGTGCTGTGGTGGCAGCGCCTGCAGATCTCCAGGAGCTCAGGAGTGGTGTACCATTTTCCTTCCCTACCAGCAACGTATGCAGTGATCTAGTTTCTCTGCATCCTCACCTGCATTCGGTATTATCACTGGATACCCATGGACTCTTGAAGGGCTTTCTGGTTTATCCATAATCAAATCATTGGTTGGTTTGTTTAAGATTTATTTATTTGAGAGAGAGAGAGAGAGAGAGTACACGTGCATGGAGGGGGGAGAAGGAGAGGGAGAGGAGAAGCAGAGCCCTAGTGGGGTTCTGATCCCACAACCCTGAGATCATGACCCCAGTTGAAACCAAGAGCTGGGAAGCTCAACCAAATGAGCCACCCAGGCGCCGCTCATCGGTTTCAATTTGGATGGTAGTTCATCACCTGAAGAACCTGACTTGCCACGGCTGGAATCCACTGGTTGCCTTCCACCTCAGGGATATCTCACTCATGATTCCCCTCCTGTTGGTTCTTGCTGCTTCAAGATACTCAGCCCATGTCTGAGATGCAGCAACCGTCTCCCCCAATTCCCCTTGTCCATCCTGATGGGCAGTTTAAAAACTTGCCCTTTTATGATGTCCCTGATGTTCTCATCAAGCCCACGAGTTTAGCTGAAAGCAGTAGTCAACAATTTCAAGAGAAGTTTTTATTTTTGTTCTGACACCCTAACAAGTTAGAGAGAGATGCATATCTAGGGATTTTTTTTTTTTTTTTTGCCAGGTGGTAGGAGAGATTATATAGTCCAAGTTCAGCTGGGACTTTGCCTGGCGGAGACAAGTTGCTCTCAAGAACAAAACTATCCCAACAGTCTATGTATAAAAGTAAATGGGAAGTAAATGTAAAGTGAATGTGAAGCCGTTTTCTTTGCCTGGCTATGCATTACCACCTAAAAATGGGATTGAATATAAATACATCTTTGGTTGGGTTATCTTCAGCTGTGCCAAATCAGGTTTCCATTTCCTGGGCATCAGAAATTGGAAAGAATTACTCCATGTCTGTATATCTTGTATGAAAGCTCACATCAGCCATGTCATTACAGAGACTAAAAATGAAAGGTATTAGAAACCTTGATCATTCCAGAAAACTAAAGAAAAACTTACTGCAGCTCCTGATAGTGAAATTCCTTCAGGTATCCTTGATGTGCCCTTTAAGGAAAACGAGGCCCGCAATCCCATGCCATGCAGTGACTTATACACATCTATAGTGTTTTGATGCTGCCCTTTATCTGCAAATGAATGAGAAGCCCGCTTGGATTTGTCCTGTGACAAAAAAAGCTGCCCATGAAAAGTCTAATTTTACATGGGCTTTTAACGGAAATTCTCAATGACTGTTCTGATGTGTATGAGATCACATTTCAAGAAGATGGTTCTTGGTGTCCAATGAGACACCAAGAAGAAAGAAGCTATGAAAGTATCCAGCAATCACATACAAAAATGAACATTTCAAGTGTCTTCATAAGCCTTCTTCAGTGACTGTAGCCAATGAGGCAAGAAAAAAGTGGATGTTACTGACCTAACACTAGAAATCTCTTCCCAAGAAGAGGAAGACCCTCTTGCCAACAGGAAATGTATTTGTGGTCCGAAATGCAAAGCAGCCTAATCAAAGGAGTATTAGCCATCTTTTGTATGGGTGCCCAGTGTGACTTTGGTTGATCCCACTGTTGTTCACCTTCACTAACAGACTGTTCAGTACCATTCCACCACAGGCCAACATAAAGCTCGTCATCAGCTCTGCCAGGTTCGGATTTTCCTCCTCTTATTCCACTTGATCCCTAGTACCGTCCTCTTATGGTTTTGGATAGTCTCACCTCACCCTTAACAGCACGAGTATGTCTATCACCATGACCAGCCCCCAGGAAAGCAGTCCTCATGTTAGTTCATCCAGCAGCAGAGTGACACCGGGGTCATCACCAGCAGTGGAAGCTTCATTCCTGACATCACCTCCTCATTGGATTAAAGGAGGACTCACCTGATTCTAGGAATCACTCACTGAAACTGCTCGTTCTTGGGTCTCTCTCTGTGGAAGCTGTTTTTTTGAAAACAACTACTTTAATATTTATCTATTTTTTTTTAAAGATTTTATTTATTTATTTGACAGAGAGAGACACAGAGAGAGAGGGAACACAAGCAGGGGGAGTGGGAGAGGGAGAAGCAGGCTTCCCGCAGAGCAGGGAGCCCGACGTGGGGCTCGATCCCAGGACCCTGGGATCATGACCTGAGCCGAAGGCAGACGCTTAACTGACTGAGCCACCCAAGCGCCCCTACTTTGATATTTATTGAAACATCAAATGGATTCTTTTGCTTTCTGAGAGATGAACACAGATGACTGCACATGACATGCAAGGATTTTTCTTATTCGTGCTGTACTCTGAACACCAAATACATTCAGCCATAACTGTATCTTCTTGAGAGATGGATTTCAATCTCATATGTTACTGGATGGAATCTACAAATTAGTTTAAAACTTTTTTGTTGTAATAAACAGCAATGAAGTTACATAAATATTCAGGTAAAGACTTTTTTTCTAATTAAAAAAAGACGTAATCAATGATTCTAAAATGACAGCAACTGTTGTTTAACCTGATGTGAAGGAAAAAAATACATGCAAAGAAGTTGTTTGTCCAAAACAAAACAAAGCAAAATAAAGAAAACTCCTAACTCCCTCCACCACCCCCGGCCAAAAAAAAAAAAGAAAAAGAAAAAGAAAAAACCAAAAAACCACAAAAACACCCACACTGGCTTAAGAACAACCTATGTGGTATAAAATCGTCATCACTGAAAAGCTGCTGGCAAGACCAGTATGACCCCCAAACCTCGTTGTTACCCAGCATGTACAATCACATACTACAGCATCAAGTATCCTCACCCAAATACTGAAGTTACCCATGAACCTCCTTTTGTGGGATGCCTTCCTTACTTCAGTACATGTGCAGCCCATCCCTGGTAGGGGAACCAAACATTATTTAGATGGAAATTTAGAGCTAAATCTGCTAGCCTACTTAAGCTGGTGGTTGGGAACCTTTCAATAGGGAATAGTTGTTCCTCTCCTAGAGATTATGGTTTTACTCAGTTAACTGTCTAAGGAAAGGGTCCGTGACACATGTGCACACAAGCGTGCATGCGTGCATGTACACACACACACACACACACACACACACACACACCCCTTCTGTTACCCAGTTGTGCTGCTACCTGAGACCCCAGGACGGCAGCACAGATGCACTCCGATGAACACGGAAAGCATCATGTAGCTGGAAATAAACCCAAACTCTGCACAGATATGTGAGTTTTCACCAGGTTTCTAGAAAAAGCTGCTATACATTTAGGCTATAGCTGAGTATTCCTAAAATCACAATCTTAACTGGCATATTCAGGGAAATTCTGTCAAAGTACAAGGAGATGGGTCTGGTAACACCTCCCCACTGTAGCCAGAGTTTCCCGCCCTCAGTTGCCTCTTCTATTTCTTCTCTCACAGACATGTGGCTGTTTAGCTAGGAATGTAACAAAGGTGACCACTCTACTTCAAAATGCTTGGAAAATACTTTCACTTTGAAGAACCAAAATCTCTGTGAACTACACAGGGAGAGAGGGCCTCTTGGGTGATGGCAATGGTGCAGGTCTTTAGAGATTCCTCGAGTAGCAAGGGTATAGAGCATAGAAGTAGTGATACCAAATAAGGCAGGCTCTGGTTGTTTAAAATCCAAAGTGGCACGACAAACTATACTGAGTGGGGGTGATTACCTGAGAGCTATTCTAATTCACGCCTTATAAATAGGAATCAAAAGGAATACCTTCAGAACAGCAAAATGGAAGAAAGAACCAAGATGAAAGCATGGTTGACCTTTTTGCTCTTCTTTCTGATACGAAACACCCAAGGGGCCTTGTTTACTATCTGAGGTAGGGAGTACTTAGGTACTTCTTTGCTGCCCAGATTGTGTGAGAGATGTTTGCCCAACCCTATACACAGGTCGGCTTCTGTGCATCCTTCCTGGCACATACACAAAAGGCCTCTCCAACTTTTTTTCTTTTTTTTTTAAGATTTTATATATTTATTTGAGAGAGAGAGAGAGAGGGCACGCACAAGCAGGGGGAGCTGCAGAAGGAGATGGAGAAGCAGGCTCCCTTCTGAGCAGGGAGCCCGATGCAGGGCTTGATTCCAGGACCCTGGGATCATGACCTGAGCCGAAAGCAGATGCTTAACCGACTGAGTCACCCAGACGGCGCAGGCCTCTCAAATTTTTTGATCCCACTTGGGAAGCAGACAGGGAAGCTAGGTTTAGTGGGGACTGGTCCATAACTTGCTTTCAGCAGAAAGGAAATACTCATACAAGCTGCCAGGGTCAATTTGTCTTTACAGAACCATTTTATATGGACATAATAGGAATTTATTTATTTATTTATTTTAAAGATTTTATTTATTTATTTGACCGAGAGAGACACAGCGAGAGCAGGAACACAAGCAGCGGGAGTGGGAGAGGGAGAAGCAGGCTTCCCGTGGAGCAGGGAACCCGATGTGGGACTCGATCCCAGGACCCTGGGATCATGACCTGAGCCGAAGGCAGATGCTTAACGACTGAGCCACTCAGGCACCCTTGGACATAATAGGAATTTAGAGAAAGGTGGAAGGGTGCCTCTGCCAGTTATGGGCTATGAGATAATGTTTGTAGCTGGAAAGAGATTAGAGACTGACAGACTGGATTATAATTTTCAGGGGAGAGTTGGTCTAAGAATGTCAAAGAAAGAACAAGTGTTTGCCAGGCTTCTATTGAGTGGGCCATAATTATAGAGTGAGCAAAAGGAGTCTGACTTGCTCATAATGGAGGAAAAATGATCTGCCATGTTACTTCTTGAAAGCAGAGTAACCCTTAGGAGCGGTATGAAAGGCAAATGGGAAATACTAATGCTAGGTAGAACCCTTCAGTGTTGCCACAATGAAGACAAAATTCTGCGCAAAAAATACGAAGGAAGAATGACCTCTGAGGAGAGGCTGAGCTGGGTTGATGTGGTCCTTACATATCTTGGGTACGAAATTGGGGAATGACTTAAGAATATCTTTATCCTTCAATTTCTACTGACTCAGGAGCTCATGTCCTTGAACTTCTGAGTTTCCTCTAAGCTCAGGTCTGGCCATGTGGCCATGGACAAGGCATCCAGCTTGCACCTTGGTTTCTCTACCCCAAAAAACCAGAAGAAAATCTTTGCTCAGAGACTTCTTTGAAAACTCACAATCTTACCACGTGCACAGTTGTATTGTCAGAGTCATAGCTGACTGAAGGGACTGAAGACACGTCTGTAGAGAGCAAGACCCACTGTAAAGACAGACTAGAAAGCAGGGAAGAGGTAAACCGTGTCGAGAGGGAAGTCGGGTGGAGGGTTCTACTTTGAGCATTGCCTTTACAGATGTGCATTATCTGGCAGCTGCAAAGATGACCGGGGCTTTCTCATCCATGGAGAAGTGATGCTGAGATCGACGTGCATCCAGGTGGATGGTCTTTGGGTCCCAGTATGCAAGAGGAAGAGGGATCTGATAGGAAGGGTATTACAGCTCATGCTGGTTATGTCTCATTAGATTAGAGGCTAAGGGCCTCATCAGGTTTCCACTTTACCTTCATGACTCATTCTCTTTGAGGAGAGGTTCTGGGTGGCTAGCAAGATACCATGATTTGGTGGCTCAGACCCCCTGCCTGAGATGTATGATCCCAGGGGCCAAATATATCTTCATATATTCCTTTAGTCCACAGAGGATTATTAAGAGCCCACCATAGGTGGGGCTTTTCTAGATACTCCTGATGACAATAATAGCAAGTATTTACTATGTGCCAGCATCCTTCGAAGGGCTTCACATGTATTAATTTACTTGATGCTCACCATAACCCATGAGGTTGGGCCTGTTCTCATCTGCATTTTATATTAGGCACCAAGAGGTTAAATATCTGGCTCAAGATCACATAGTTAGTAGCCTGAGTCAGGATGTGAACACAGGCAGGCTGGCCCCAGAGCCCATGCTCTGGCCAGTCAGGCACTGTGACCATGACAGGGGAGATCCCTATCCTCACGGAGGAGGATAAAACAGACAAGGCAATACGTGATGTTATTTTCAGGACTGATAAATGCTATAAAGAAAACCAAAGCAGGGTATGGGATAGAGTGACAAAAGGAAGGCTATTTCAGACAGTGTGGTCAGGACAGCCCTCTGCGGGAAGGTGAAATAGTAATAAAAGTCTGAGGGGAAAAAGGGAATTGAGCGATGGGAAGGTCTGGGGAGAGAGTATTCCAGGCAGAGGGTACAAAGCCTCCATGATGGGAACAAGCTTGGGGTATATCAGGGACATCAAGAAGGCATCTGAAAGTGTGAGGGAGCCATGAGCAATGGAAAGCCTTTGAGGACTTCTTAAGGATTTCAGATTTTATTGCCATGGTGCTATGAAGCCTCTGGAGGGTTTTGAGCAGGGGTAAAACCTGCTCTAATTTTCCTTTTAAGGAAAGATCACTCTGGCAGTATGTGGAGAATAGATCATGCAGGGAGGGGAAATCAGGGAGGCATGTTAGAAGGCTATGAGAGCAGCCAGTGAGAAGAAAATAGAGACACTGCTTTACTTCAGGTCTTTAGGCCAAGGTCAGCTCATACCAGCATGGAGCAAGGCAGCTCGAGGAGTCGCTAACATCTCATAAGCTAACTACAGTAAGTGTGACACCTGGATTCAGGAAGTCTTAACAAGAAAGGGAAGTGAGCCGGAACTTCCCAGGTGTTGACCTGTAATTGGCTGAGTTCTCTGATGGAATGGGAATGTTTTCATTTGTCAGAACCTTTCTGAGCAGAGTCTTCAGGGCCAACATAATCATCTGCTGCTCTCCTGGCGAAGGGCCCTGGGCCTGAAAGTAGGCCCACCTGTTCCCCAACTGGCAAGGAAGGTGCACTTGCCAGGCTGTCCTGGGGAGGGCGTCCTGGCCCCCACAGGTTCAGAGGCTGCAGGTTTGAGTCTGTTTTGAGTGCGGATTCACTGGGGATGTCTGAAGAGAGCCAGTCTAATCTTTTTGTTTTTGAAAGGGCGGTGTTAGCATTTCAAACCGGGAGGTGACACAGACAATTACATAACAGAAGAAATGGTGGCACAGAGTACTTACAGGCACCTTTTCTAAGCAGTTTTCTACTCTGTGCAACTTTATGCTAAAGGATAAAACCAGTCTGGGAGATGCTTGCCAACGTCTACATCAGAAAGTGCCAAAGAACTGAATCTGAGTTTATGCGAAATAAGGACTCAGGATGTTTGTTTTTTTCCAAGTTCCAGTGCTAAAGGAGCCCATAAAATTCAACCACTGATGCCTGGAAAATGCCATCGTCCTAGAGTTTTCAAAATGTCAACTCATTTACCTGCCACTATCAAAGTACACGCAAATATGCAGATCGGTTTCTTTTTCTGATTATCCTATTATCTTCTCATGGCCTTCCTTAAAGATCATTTCCTAGGCTTGTCTGAATGTGGCAAAGTTATTCTGTTGCTAGATAGATAACTGGAGAACTCAAGGAGGGTTATCAGAATCCAAAAAGTTATTCTAGAAGGGATTGTTTCATTACATTGCAAAACTTCTGAATTTGACATAAAGAGAAAACTACAGTATTTAATATTGCTTCTTTTTCTGAATCGTTTAGAGTGAAGCATGAAGAAGGGTTAGGGATATATGTGTACATATATACATATATAATTGCATATATATGTCATATAGTATGATATGATATACCGTCAGCTGAGCTGATATCTCCTGATGATGCTAAACAAGCCCTTTCCAAAAACACTAGGCAGAACTGAGGGAAATCATAAGGGACTTCCCTTCCATACTTTATAAACAAATTTACTGCAACTAAGAGAAACGAATGGAAGCAGAAATGGAGCTTATGGTATGACTGTTGCTAAATCAAAGAAAAATAGTGAAAAGGATGAGTTTTTTAGAGGGTGAGAAAACCAACCAAGAATAGGCTACTTGGCCTCTGACTCTCTAATTAATTTTGCAGAAAGAGGGACATATCACACTACCCAGGAGACCATGCTGCTGCAGATGTTCCGGAGAAAAAGAACAGCAGGCACAAATCAAGGTGATCTCTGGCACTTCTACAAGACAAAGACAAACACACCTTCCAGGGTCCATTATGGGGTCAGTAGCCAAGCAGCTGTGCCTTACATCATTTGCACCTGCAGATACACCTTCCATGTGGCAACAAAAATCAGGTTCCTCACCAACGATCATGTCTCCAAGAAAAGGGCAACAACACCTTGAATTATGATTTTAAAATACTAGGCAAAGTAGAATATATTTACGTTCTTTGACATATGTCAACGCATAAATATGTAAATATATCTTAGAAAGGGGCAACATTTTTTTAAAAAGTTTCTCATATTTAAAGATCAACCTTTAGTAAACGATGAGAATACAGCTCCCCAGAAGGATGCATTCCCTGAGATTCTGGAAAGCTGATATTTTCCTTTATGTTCTCCTTGAGTTCAGTAATATGATAGGTCATCTTTCTGTGTCTATATGAATAAAAGGAACAGTTTCATGACCCTGTGGTATAAATCATAAACACCAAAAGCAGTGATGTCCAATTAAGGGGGATATGTCAAAGTTTACAGCTCTTAATGAAAGACAGTACATCATCGAACCATCTTACCTGTCGACGAATTATTCCAAGGTCTCTTTTGGCTTTATTCACTAGGGCTTGAATTTCTACAGGATCCTTTACATTCTTATTTTCTCTGAAGGCATCTCTTATCCTCCTGACAGCGTAAGTTCTAAATGAATTCAGGAGAAAAAAAGAAAAAGTGTCAGCAGTCTGAAGCTATGCTTTTAAATGAAATCAAAAGCCTTTCCTTACGAATTAACTGTCTGTATTCCCCTGTGAATAATCCACTTAGATCTTTGCTCTTGGGACAGGCCCATCTATTACTATTCTGGGATGACTAAACAAACAGATTAGGGAAATAAATCTAGCACAAACAATCCACATATAAATGGCAAACTGCTACTGAATTGCTCCTTAGATTCCTGGTTCTTTAGTTATTCACATCTGAGTTCTCTCCATTAACATGGATAACTGAACCTTTAATGTACAGAGACAAAGCAAGAATTAAGAGGTGAAACAATGCACCACATATGCATGCACCCAGACAGTGATCTATGCCTGACTCGGGTCAGCTCTCCAATCTTGTCCCATCTTTTAGCTGTTTATTCCTCTTGGGGAATATAACGTATAAGGATCCATGTTGGGACCCTACCACAGTGGAGAGTGGAGATTATACCAAAATGCTTTCCCCCATCTTTTTTTTTTAGATTTATTTGAGAGAGAGAGGAAGACAGAGAGAGAGCACGAGTAGGGGGAGGGGCAGCAGGAGAGAATCTTCAAGCAGACTCCCCCCTGAATGGGGAGCCGGACACGGTGCTCAATCCCACAACGCATGAGATCATGCCCTGGGGACGAAACCAAGAGTTGGATGCTTAACCAACTGAGCCACCCAGGCTCCCCTGCCTTCCTCCATGTTTAAAGTGCATACATATGCACATATGTGCACATACAAACACCCTCTTCCCACCAATATAAATTACATGCAGCACAGGACAGCAATTCAAGAGCACGGTTTCAAATCAGACAAGCTCGGCTTTGCGCCAAGCTCCCACTGTTTGTGTGAACTTGGGCAAGATTCTTAACATAAGCCCATGTTTCCTCATCTGTCAAATGGGCATAATACCACCTACCTCTCAGGGCTGCTGGGAGGATTCAGCTTTATCCTCTAACCCAATCAACAAAAGCTCTTCTTCTTAATATCTTAATGCATTAGTACCCCCCTCTCTTGACATCACAGTCTCACCTTACCTTCATCCCACATCCTCAGGGTTATACCACGGTGTGTGGACAGGGGGCAAAATGGTCTGGATAATCAAGAGTCCTTAACCTGATGTGTCCCCTACACAGTCATGGCCTTAACCCATGCCCTCCCCATGTACGCAAGACTGAACACAAGAGATGACGAGCGAGGAGTCCAAGTCAGTCACAGCAAACACCATTTTCTCTAGTCTTTTTATGATCTCACGTGGCTCCACTTTTAACTTTAAACACCAGCTAAAGAATCCAATAGAACCTGTTAATAACATTTGCACACAGAAGCAAAGAGATGAGAGAAGGGGAATATAATTTCTTTGGGAGTTTGGGAGTATGTTCAGGGAGATGGATATCATTTACTGGGAAAAACTTGTTTTAGAGAAGACTACTTTTGTTTTAGATCAACTTTCCTAAAGTAAAAAGAAATTCTAAATTAAAAATCCAAATGGCGGGTCCTTTGCAAAAGGAGTTTTGCAAAAGCAAAAGTAAAATGAAATCTTGTGCCATTAAGAATCGTGACAGAGAAAGGCAGACACTTTTAGGACGTAAGCCACTGGACAGACGTTCATTTGAAGCCTTGGTGAACCAACGGGAGTATCTGCAGAGGCGCTCCTGGGTGCTCAGGATCAATCTTGGGACAACCGTGACCGGAAATGGAATCCCTAAACTAGCAGACACTATGTAACGACAGGGACTCCTTCATTATGAAGGCTTGGAAAGGATTTTTACTAGACTCTATCAGATATTCTCCTGTATAGCTGCTAATCTAACAAGAGGTTAGACTATCTAGGAAAGCTAAAAGCAATTCCTGGGGTACTTTCTTGCACAGCATGATGGTTATTAACATAACACAATACCACTGTCCTTCCTCACACCCACACATTCCTCAAAACAGTTTCTTTGTTGGTGGTGATGGGAGCAGAGTGGACACTGTAATTTAATTCTAATATTTTGTTCCACATGTAGGACTGGTTTTAGAACAGGAATTTACCCCAGGGAGTCATCATTGTTTTAGTTCTTCACTCAGGATGCTGCATGGGATTTTTGGAAAAATGAAATGGTCAATAGTAATCATTACTAAATTCATTTCTCTAGACGCTAGTGACTAGCCCAGAATAGCCAGCACAAAAGGGAGTATAGCTTGGAACATGAAGTCTGAAGTTCTTCTAAAGTTTAAGGAAATCAGAAAATAACAGGGCTCAAAGATTTCTATCAGTTGAGCTCAAGGTACAGCCTTTTACACAGTTGGCTGTGTATTCTTGTTGTCTCCCCAGATCTCCAAAGTCCACACTTAAAGGAACAAAGTTCTAGATGTTTGAATTAAATGTGTCTAAAGCAATCAAGAGTTGTCGTTCCAAACCCGAATGCACCTCTAACACGAATGATGTGGTGATGGCTCTCTCTTCTCTTTCTTGTTCCTCGTCCTCCATCTAAAACATACAGTGTTTTCCTTTGCCCCAGGAGAAGTCATTGCACTGGCTCAGAACCATATAAGTAATTACTACTGCATGAACAATTTTTCAGTTGTATGAATTATTTCTTTTTTATTAAATAGATTTTTAATTTTTTGGGGGGGGAGGGGCAGCGGGAGAGGGAAAGAGAATCTTAAGCAGACTCCAAGCCCGGTGCAGAGCCTGTCTCGATCTCACCACCCTGAGATCATGACCTGAGTTGAAATCAAGAGCTGGATGCTTAACTGACTGAGCCACCCAGATGCCCCAGTTGTAGGGATTATTTCAAATGATCATAACTTTGTGAAGGTAATCACAAATCTGCCCGAACCTTCAAATTTCGTAGGAGAGGGCTAACCACCCATTATTTCAGTTCTGCCCCCACCTGGTTTTTATCCTTTGCATTTTTTCCACCACTACAAGGAAAACCATTTATCCTTGAACACATTCTGGCTATTGGCCTCTTGACCCTATCACTGAGCAAGAATATTTCAAAGAAAAATGTGCAGAGGCCGCCATGAAAATGTGCAGCTGCCGCACATGGAATGATCCTAGTATGAGTCAGATGCTGTTTGAAAGAAAGCATGAAAAATTAACAAATAAAAGGCTACATAACAGTAAGAGCTACCAACTCTGGGAAAGCAGACCACATCCACAGAAATAGTAAGGCTATGCTGCTCATACAGTCACTCTCCGTCTACGCTGCTGAAGCTCTGCGGAATTTCTTCATGCTTCCTTGTGCAGATTTCCATTTGGCTTTTCCTCTCTACCCCAGCCTTTGCCCTTTAGTCTGCCATGAGATCTCCGAGTGTATACAGGCTCTACTGACTATCCTTTCACCATTGCAAGGATCCAACTCCTTTATGAGATTCTTCTACCCACTGTAATTTCCCAGCTGCAAAATAAACAGCAGACAGTAATGAAAGCACTATGGTGCCCGAGGTCTTGCTTTACTTTCTCCCCTTCCAATGCAGGCCCCAATAATCACAGCACTTGGAGGCTCACATTGGTTGTAGCGTCCAAAAGGTGCGATTGGGAAACAAGCTGATATAATACCCCTCATTTGCGTCATCCTTCATCACCACCCCACCCCACAATCTGGTTTCTCTGCTTATTCATCCTGTAAAAACATTGGTGCTTTTTCTTTCTTTCCCCAACCCCAAGTATCTCAATAACAAAACAACTTGACCCTTCTTTTAGTCTTTCTGGGGCAAACTCCTTCAATTGCTTGGAAGGACAAGTGCTCCATCAACTTGCCTTAACTCAAATTCCTTTATAGCCACAAAGAGAAAGCTGCTTAATTCTGCCATGCCTTCAGATTCCAAGGGACTGAGAGGAGAGTGCCAGTGTGTTCTGGGATCCTACCCCTGCTTATGGGTCATTGGTTCACCCTTAACACATCTTTGAGGCCAAGCTACCTAACGAAACCATGTTGTGTGCCCCGACACTGTTACCTGCTGACTTCTTGATGTCAAGTCTCAAGATTCATCAAGGCTTAGTATCCAAATGGCACTCAGTGCATACACAGGCCACTTAAAAAATTAAACTTAAACTTAAAAAATCATCATAATTTTTAATAAAAATAAGATCCTTTGAAGTCAACAGTTTTTATGAGATTGTTGACAGTGTTTGCCGTTTTTAACTGAGTTATCTACATTTGCTTTACTGATGGAGAGTTCCACAGCAAGCTGGTGTCTTGTCCTGCTCTCTAGAGCTACTAGTTATTTCTTCCTAGGCTACTCTGCGAGCTCATCTTATTCTGCTGCCTCTTCTACGTTGTATTCTCTAGGGTTCTCTACTGGATCTCTTTTCTTCTAAATAAAATCTCCTCGACTAACTGAATCTGTGCCCAAGGTTTTATACTATCATATATATGCCACTGGCTACCAAGTCATTCTCTAGTCCCAACTCCATATAACCCAACTGCCTTTTGGACTTGCTAACACAAGACACCCACTATTCCTCGTACAGCTTCTTGTACTGAACACTTTCAAACTGAAGTCACCATCTTCTTTCCTCCCTGGCCCCAGTGGCCAGTATTCCCTTTGCAGGTAGGTGCATTTTCATAAAGCTAACTATCTAAGTCAGACATTTGGGGATTCATCCTAAATTCCCTCCTTTCCCTTAACTCCTTATATTCAATCAAGCACAATATTTCATTGTTTCAACCTTTTACATCTCTTCTGAATCACCTTCCACTTCTCCAAACCTTCAGCCCTAATCTTGGTTCAGGCTCTTATCTCTCACACTAATGCAAAAGCCTTGGGATTGTGGCGTGTGTGATGGATACTAACAACAAGAGGAGAAAGCTCAAGGACCATTTGAAGGTCATGAGTACTCTGGGTGGATAATAGGGTGAGGGACAGATCAGAAAGCTTCCTTCTTATGAATATAGGTTCCCACTAGAATATAAGCCCCACGCAATAGGGACTTTTCTCTTTTTTGTTTACCACTGGATCTAAAGTGCCTGGCTCAGAGACTGTACTCAATAAAGACTTAGGGAATGAATATACTTCTCAAAATATCAGAGGCAATAATAAAAAGATCTTTAGGAAAAAGGCCAATAGTCAATAAGGAAAACACAACAAAGAATATGAAACTGAAAAGGAAATAGAATGAAAAGGGTTTGCAGCACAAAGATTGAAATAACCTCTGAGAGGTAGTGGTTACAAAATGTGCACTGAGAATTCACTGAAGAAATATGTACTGAATGTCTATTATGTAAGTACAATACTAGGGCTACAGAGGAGAGCAACGAGGTTTTGGACTTGGGGACTAGATAGGAAATCTACACAGAGATGAAAGAGGAGGTAGAAGTCATTTAAAGTGAACACAGAAGGCCTAAGGAGAGTTTTGGGGGTCAATGGAACAGTTCTTAGCTTGTCTGGGGTGGTGTTTTCACATCTACATTTGACAAAACATTGAAATTGTACACTTAAAATAGATGCATTTTATTATAGGTAAATTATTTCTCACTTGGGTGACTTTTAAGGAAAATTGAAAAAATAAATTTAGTATTGGAGTTATATTACATTTGCCCACTTTTAAGAAAAGCAAAAAGATACCACCAAAGACTGCAATGCTAGACAATGATTATGTACATGGCTGAAGTAGAAATTAATGCTGTATTATAGAAACCAGGATGGAGGACAAACTGGAAAGTCAAACCTGAAACAGAAAAATTATGTACGTTGATGAGAAATATGTAAGAAAAAAAATTAAGCTTCAGAACAGGGCAAAAGTACATAACCTATGAATAGTAAATGTGAACAAACTGAACTGGGTAGGTAATTAAAGTTATAATAGAAGAAAATGTCCCAGGGGTGATTATATAAAAATTGAGAAGACTCACTGGATTTAACAACCAGAGTACAATGCCAAGATATTTACGTATAAAACCCTGAAGCCCAAGGTCAAAGAAAAAATAAGAAAGGATAAAGAAAAACCTTGAAGTAGGTAACAGAGAATGGAATATAGATAAGTATATCCTCAGACTTCTGTTCTCAAAACTGCAATGAAAAAGGCTGCTCTCCACAGTCATTTGCTGTCTTGAGGGCCCAGAAGGGGGAAGAAAATAGTACCTTTGATAGATGGCGCAAGCACCGTGCTCAGGACACTGTGCTAAGTACTGGGTATACATGACCTCATTTAATCCTCACAAACTACGGCTCAGAGAGATTCAGAACATTTAGGCCAAGATTACATGCCTAGTAAGTGGCAGAGTTGGATCCTGTACCCAGCTGACTACAGTGTGTGATTTTTAATTCTAAGCTGTGCCTCCTCCAGAGGTCGATAAACTCTATCCAAATTTTGATAAATACTTGGTATTTATCAAGTTGTTAATCATTTGAAAAGGCATTAAAAAAAAATTGTCTCTTGCTTCACAAAGCTTAAAAAGATCATTTGGTCTCTCAACGCTGCTTCAAGTGTTCCTACAAATAGTTCAAGCACCAACAATGTCTTAGGAAAAGACAAGTAGCTGATGGCATTACGGGGGAAAGAACTACTGATACAAGCAGCAAGAGTGAGTGAAATAATTGAGATTAATTGTTTTAAAAAGGTGGACAGTGATCAATAAGAAGAGCTGTGGAGTGAGGAGGTGAAGTTACTATCAGAAAACCTACTTGGGAGGCCAAAGCTTCTTAGTCTCGGGGCAGCTGTAAATAAAACCTACTACATACTTCTCTGTTAAAATCCCCTACTGGCCTTCCATTGTCTTCAGGAGAAGGGTCAAATGCACGGACAGTATACTCCTGCTCATCTCTCCCACTCTATCAAGCACCCCTTCCAGCATGGTCCACCAACTCCAGCCATATGGGAAGACTTACAGTGTCCTCAGTCCTCTCTCCTTTAGCCTGCTGGTCCTCCATATGAGGAGTGTCCTCCCCCAGCTTGATTCCTTGGCTAACTCCTACTCGTCCTTAAACACCTAACCCAGTTAGAAACAAATATGACAAAAGATTAATATCCTTAGCATATAAACAGCACATATAAATCGAGTGGAAAAGACATTAGGCCCAGAGTAAATAAATGAATAAGAATCCAGAAACAATAATTCACAAGAGAGCACAAAGAGGAACTAAATTTAGAGAGATAAATGGACAGAGATACATGAATGTTCAGCCTCAGTCATAATCAGAGAAATGCAAATTTATTATAAGGTACGATTTTCTGCCATCAAATTAGCAGAATTTTTAAAAAAAAAAAACAAAGGGCCTTTACATCCTGCTGGTGGGAGTATGAACTGTATTTCCTGTGGGGGAAAATAGCATAGTAATGTGTAATAAAGTTCATTAATTGTTTATCCAGTAATTCTACTTTTAGTAATCCTACAGAAATAACCTGAAATACGCATGAAGATGTATACTGAATGATGTTCATTACAGCACTATTTGTAAGCATTAAAAATAAAAACAACCCTAAATGTTCAACAATGGAGATATGGCTACATAATTTATGAAATTATGCTTTTAAAATTAATGTTTCAAAAAACTTAAAGTCCCAGGTGCAAAAGTCAAAGGTATTAAAAAATGTATCAGTCTCCCTCCCAGTTCTTCTCTCTAGATGCAACCACAGCAGTTTCTTATTAGCCTCTCAGAGAGTAGATTCTAGCTAAAACCCCTGTATTTTCTTCCACAAGTGGCAGCATTCTAAGCATACTGCGTACTTTTAATTCTTCAATTAAAATGTATCAGTAAGCACTTCATATCAATACAAATGGAGCTGACTCATAAATGGTTGTGTCATATTCCACTGTATGGATGAATTAGGATTCATCTGGCCAGGCTTTTATTAATGGATATTTAGTTATATACAATCTTGCTCTTATAAACAATGCTGTAATTAATCAATATCCTTGTTTACTGTAGCATCACGTATGTGTATCTGTGAGATCAATTCTGAAAAATGGAACTTATAGGGCAAAGGACATGTGTATTTATGGCTTTAATAAAATTGTGTCCAAATTCTGTGTAGAGGTTCCACCAGAAATGTGTAAGTGTGACTGTTTCCTAACACCTTTGCCAAAACAATGTGTTATCTAAATTCCTGATCTTTTCTCATCTAACAGGTGGAAACAGTAACTCAGTTTTTAAAAAAAAATTTTTTTTGAGTTATAACATGTAACATTATATTGGGTTCAGGTGTACAAACATAATTTGATACCTGTATACACAGTGAAATGATCACCACAATAAGTCTAGTTGACATCTGTCAACATACCAAATGCTCTTTAAGGACTTACTCTCTTGGCAACTTTCAAGTATGCTCTATATAATTGAGTGTAGTCAGCATGCTGTATATTACTTCCCCATGACTTAGTTATAACCGGAAGTTTGGGTCTCTTGACCTACTTCACCCGTTTTACCTACTCCCCAACCCTTTCCCCTTTGGCAACCACCATTCTGTTCACTGTATCTATGATTTTGGCCATGTTTTGTTTGGTCATTTGGTCTTTTTAGATTCCACATGTAAGTAAAATCATATGGTATTTGCCTTTCTCTGTCTATTTCCCTTAGCACAATTCCCTCAAGGTTTGGCCATGTTGTCACAAAAAGTAAGATTTTATTTTTTACGGTTGAGTAGCATTCCACTGTATGTGAGTGTATGTATATATATACATACACACACACCCCCCACATCTTTGTCCATTCCTCCACTGATGGACATTTACGTTGTTTCCATATCTTTGCTAAAAAGAAAAATTTTTTTTTAAAAACTGAGTTACTGTTTCCACCTGTTAGATGAACACAGGTGGGTGCATATGTGTATCTGAATTAGTGCTTTCACTTTCTTCAGATATATTCCTAGAAGTAAAATTGCTGGATCATATGGCATTTCTATTTTTAATTTTTTGAGGAACCTCCATATTGTTTTCCACAGTGGCTACACCAATTATATTCCCACTAACAGTGCATGATGATGGTCCCCCTTTTCTTCATATTTTTTTTCTTTTAGAGAATAGTCATTCTGACAAGTGTGAGGTGATATCTCATTGTGGCTTTGTTTTATATTTCCCTGATGTTGAGCATCTTTTCATGTGTCTGTTGGCCATCTGTATGTCTTCTTTGGAAAAATGTCTGTTAAGATCCTCTGCTCATTTTGGGGCAATGAAGCTGACCACCTTTCCACAAGTTTAAAGCCATTTATATTTCTGTTTCTATCCTCTACTTTTTTGAATTGAATGATTTATCTTTTTGATTCATTGTAAGATCTGTTGTGAGAAGCTGAAATGATCTCCCTAGTTTGTCATTTGGCTTTATATCTGTGTTTTTGTCATGTAGAGATGTTTAGTTTTCAGAGTCAAGTGTATCAATTTTTATGTTATGTACAAAAGCCCTCTCTACTGTGAGATCACAAGAAAATATTCATCCATGTATTCTTAAGAATCTTCATGAATTTTTTGTTTCACTCTTTCTGGAATTTATTTTAGTGGAAGGTGTTGAATACGACTCTAACTTCAGCTTCTAAGGTAAGTATCTTAAAATGAAGGATGTAACTATATACTCAGAATGACCTCAATTGTGGAATATATAGGCACAGAAAAACTAGAAGGAAATACAATGGCATGTTATAATTGCTTTCGGTTACTGGGGTTTATGCTTTCTAAATTATTACAATAACCATAATTTCCTCATAATGTTTAAGTTCCTAGTGACATCATAAAATCAGTAATATACTTCAAAATAAAGAAGAGGCAGCAATAGAGAAGGCTCACTTTGTGGGAGCAGAGATTGGGTTTTGAGTCTCTGGTGAGAACCTCCAGGCTGGCAATAAACTTGAAACTCACTGATGAAGAAGAGTGAGGCACAACCAGGGGAGTAGATGCGATTGTTCAGAAGAAAGCAGGAGGATGAGAAGAGAAGCCAGCTCTGGAGACACAGTAAATATTTAAGAGCAGGCAGAGGGGATCAGAGTAGAGGCAACAGAGAGAGGAGACAAGAAGGCATACTTTACACGTAGAGAGTAAATAAGATTGTCATAGTCCTACAAAGGATAAGACAAAAGCTGAAAAGGGCTCCAATGAAGTTTGTAGTTAGGATGTTATTAGTAACTTTAGCAAGAACAACGTCAGCATGTATTTATTGACTACAATGTAGTAAATGTATAGAAGGAAAAAAACCCCTAAATTCTTGGAAATACGCTCATAAATAACTGAGCCTAGAAAAATTTCATTATAGAATAAGAGAATATTTTTAGAATAATGAAAAAGATTATGCATAAAATCTTTGGAATGAGGTCAAAGTCATACTTAGGTGAAAATTAATGGCTTATAGAGCCTTCTTAGTTATAAAATAAAAGCAGAGTTTAATAAATTAACAATATTTCCTAATATTTTAAGAAAGCTTCTATTTATTTGAGAGAGAGAGAGAGTGCACCTGTGTAAGCATGCAAAGGGAGGGGTGGAGGGAGAGGGAGAGAAAGAATCTCAAGCAGACTCTGCGCTGCGCATAGAGCCCGACTCGGGGCTCAATCTCACAACCCTGAGATCATGACTTGAGCCAGAATCAAGAGTTAGATGCTTAACTGACTGAGCCACCCAGGTGCCCCTTTCTTAACATTTTAGAAAGGCAAAACAGTATCCCATGAGAAAATATGAAGAAACAAGGTATTGTTAAAATGTGTCAAACAGGGACACCTGGGTGGCTCAGTCGTTGAGCGTCTGCCTTCGGCTCAGGTCATGATCCCAGGGTTCTGGGATCGAGCCCCGCATCGGGCTCCCTGCTCAGTGGGAGGCCTGCTTCTCCCTCTCCCACTCCCCCTGCTTGTGTTCCCTCTCTCACTCTCTCTCTCTGTCAAATAAATAAATAAAATCTTTAAAAAAAAAAAAATGTGTCAAACAAATTAAAAATGAAAAAAAAATCAGTGGAATTAGCTAAGACAACTGAGTTTATTCTTTTACATTATGGTTTCTGGGATATACATCAGAAAACAAAATTATGAGGAAAAAAGAGAGTAAGGAGGATTGGAAGTTTGAGAAGAGGGGTTTAAAAGAATCATTTCAGCAAATGAGAGCATGCGCAGACCGCAGAACTTGCCAAACAATGAGAAGGGGCCAGCTGAGGTTGGAAACAGCCAGAATGGTGGTACCAACTTGCCAAACACAGTGATTCTTCTTTTTCTCCAACTGTGGTTGGTTGCCCAGGTCTAGTTACGGGAAAGACAGATGTTTGAGGAATCCATACTTGCAGGTTTGACAGATGAGAGTAACAGAAGGGCAAGACAGAGAGTGGAGACAGAAAAATGTTCCAGGGCTCAAAGGAGGTGGTGCTAGGAATTTCTTCCCCTGCATGAACTGCTGAAAACCCCAGTTATTAGAACTTAGGCTATCACCCCACTCAGCAGCCCCTTTGTAGGATTTAAGTCCTAATCTAAATGTCCAATAATAAACAGTCAAAGAAATTATGGTAAATTAGTGGACTATATCTATCAAAATAATAAATGTGAAAATTATGTACAAATGAGAAAAAATATATTTAAAAAACACTATGACTTAAAAAAATTTCATATAACTACAGATTTTCAGTAAGTTTCTACGGAGAATTTTTAAAAAAGTTTTATTAATTTATTTGAGAGAAAGAGAGAGAGAGCACAAGCAGAGGAAGCAGCAGAGGGAGAGGGAGAAGCAGACTCCCTACTGAGCAGGGAGCCCGACGTGGGGCTTGATCCCAGGACCTTGAGATCATGACCTAAGCCTAAGGCAGATGCTTAACCAACTGAGCCACCCAGGTGCCCCCGGAGAATTTTTTAAAGTAATAGTCTCTTTTCAAAAAAAAAAGCTAATAAAGTAACAGAAAGAAGGAAAGGTGCCACCATCCTGTAGTGTATTCTGAACCTAAGGCCCTGGAGGAAAAGTTTATAAGCATTCTGTCTGGGTTTCCTTTTTGGTGCTTAAAAACATTTAATATCTTTAACCTATAATTCATCAAAATTGAACTTGTAATTATCACTTGGATCCTTCCTCACAGCCACTAACATTTTGTTGCAAACAAGATTTTTCAAAATGTAAACCAATTTATCAAAGTAAAGGCCACCTATAAAACTGGTCTGGCTTTCTGCAGTAAAGCATACAGATCAAGTAGTGGGGAGGTCCCGGCTTCTATTTTATTTGGTTTTAGACACGGCCGTTTAGACCGTGCAGGCTCAGATCCTTAGTCCATTCTTCACATATTCCTGGCCTGAAAGATGAGCGTGTCCTTCATCTGTGGAGTCCTGAAACCACTCTCATTAGGGGAAACACAAGATAAATACTTAAGTTATTAATTGTCCTCACACTCACAAATCTTATGGAATTGGCCTACATCTTTTACAAGTCATCCCTGTGGCATATAAGGCTCTGTGTTCAGGGATATGGTTTTCTGGCTCTGTTCCTCCTGCATTTACCAGAAATGAGCTTGACCTAGTACCACAAAAGCAAGTTCAAGTTTTCATTATGTAATAAGGGATAAAAGTCAGGCTACAGAATACAATTTTAAAAATTTTCTTTTAGGGCGCCTGGGTAGCTCAGTCGTTAGGCATCTGCCTTCGGCTCAGGTCGCAATCCCAGGGTCCTGGGATCGAGTCCCCCATCAGGCTCCTTGCTCAGTGGGAAGTCTGCTTCTCCCTCTCCCACTCCCCCTGCTTGTGTTCCCTCTCTCGCTGTGTCTCTCTCTGTCAAATAAATAAATAAAATATCTTAAAAAATTTTTTTTCTTTTAAATTATAGTGTGAACTAGCCAGTGTAAGACATGACCTTTAGATGATTTAAAATGTATGGAGAGTATCCACAGTAAGAATATTCAATTAATTACTTCTGGATTTTCCACTGGAGGGAGGGGTGGTGTAAAGCAGGAATGATGGAAATTCCTCCTGGTCATTAAATTCAAATGTCATTAAAATTTCCTATCAGTGCTGCTAAAAAGGAGCCAAATAAAATACCTTTTGTTTTATTCTTTCCTCCTGCCATCAGTCACCAGCAACAATAAATAAGCAAAGAAGGAAAGACAAGAAGGAACAGATAAGTCACCTAGCTTGTGCTCAATGTATTATCAAGGATAATTCACATACCAAAAAAAAAAAAATGCAGAATGATTCTCCCTCCCCCTTCTTACAATGTGTGAAACAGCAGAATATTTGCTGGGTTATTCAGAAGGAAATATTTCCTGGATTATTCAGAAGGAAAGAAAAATCTACATAAAAATATTCCAGGTATACAGTACCCGTTTCTTTATTATAGTGCATGATATTCCATGCCTCATGCTGCTTATGACATCCCAGGAGACATAGAGGTTAATTGCATTTTTAAATTCATAGAATTTTTAGACAAGACTTTAGAGATGCCTCTTCTCCATGAAAAGCAAAATTAAAGCTCTCCAAAGGGAGAAAGGGCTACCAGATTTTGTCAGTAAATCTAGGGCTGTGATTGTTTTCATTTGCATTTCATTTGCATTTCCACCCTGTCACTTATACTTTAGTACAGAAAACTCAGGGATCAGAAATCTGCAACACACTTTGATTTTGAGTTGCATGAAACTTTTATTACTTGGCCTCAATCTAAGGTCGACTTTTCAATATACATAAATGCTCAGAGCATGAAGGCATTTGGCCTCAGTACTGTCTGTAATTCCATGATCCATTAAGCCCAGTCCATAACAACAAACAGCACATTCACAGTAGATATCGAGCAATCAGTTTAATGCAGGGGGTACAGACTTAAATGAGTTCTATCTTCTTTAACTACGTCCTAAAATTTTAAAACTGTCTACCCTGCGTTAAAAGCCACACGAGTGTGATAAACTGTATTTACTTAGAACCATCATCAATGGATTAACAGAAAAAGAGGCCAACCTCTTGGCCCGTGTTCAATACACTGAGGTTCAGTTGGGAAGCTTTCCTCACTGCCATTCTTTTGCAAAACGTGTTTCCTAGAAATAAGGAGCTCTTAAGGGTATGATCAACCACAGCAGGCAGAAAACAGGTGATCTGGCAGATTAGGGGAGGACCTACCTTCTAATTGCCTAGTTGTGCTTTCAAGAGCCTAAAGCAGGTGAAAATCAAATCTGACAGCATTTTCCAACATGTGTTATGTGAAAAAAAAAAATACTAGTATCTCTTTGGGAAGAGTTACAAAGAATATTTGTATATTAAAGCAGTAAAGAAACCTGGAAACATGGGAAGACAAAGTTAGGCACCCAGATTCATTCACAGAACCTCTTCCCATGCCCGATAATACCCATTACATTTTGGGAAATGCTGATCTGGACAGACCAGAGGTTGCTCCCAGCTGCCAAATGACCTGTCTTCTCAGCGCCCATTTTGCTTGTTAACCTCATTCCAGGTCTCATTTTGGTTTTCCTATCCTTATTTTCCTGATTTTCTCACTTGCAACACACATACAATCCTGATTCACTAGTTAAAACATATTGAGGGGCGCCTGGGTGGCTCAGTCGTTAAGCGTCTGCCTTTTGCTCAGGTCATGATCCCAGGGTCCTAGGATCGAGCCCCGCATCGGGCTCCCGCTCAGCGGGAAGGCTGCTTCTCCCTCTTCCACTCCCCCTGCTTGTGTTCCCTCTCTCATTGTCTCTCTCTCTGTCAAATAAATAAATAAAATCTTAAAAAAAAATATTGAAACAAGTTAGGGATAAAATTTAATGCAGCTTGTTTTCAGTTCATTTGAGAAAAGATGAGGTTGCAAAATTTCTTATTTATTAATTGAAAATTTGGAACAATGTTAAAAGATGGTAATGTTCTCAGGCTAGCCCAAAGGAATTTAACCACAAGACAGCAAGATGTAGTATTAAGAAAAGCTACTGTCATTCAAGACAAGTTCTGCAGGGTAATTCTATATTCATGTTAAAAAAGAAATTTTTCTTTTCTTTTTTTTAAGATTTTATTTATTTATTTGAGAGAGAGAATGAGAGACAGAGAGCATGAGAGGGAGGAGGGTCAGAGGGAGAAGCAGACTCCCTACCGAGCAGGGAGCCCAATGCGGGACTCGATCCTGGGACTCCAGGATCATGACCTGAGCCGAAGGCAGTCGCTTAACCAACTGAGCCACCCAGGCGCCCAAGAAATTTTTCTTATTAATTTGTGTGTAAAGACACATCACTGATTACCCAAACTCATATAGGCACAAGATACGTAAGTCAGCTAAGAAATTCATAAGCATTTAAGTAAGAGAAAGTCTAAGGGCCTTATAAATAATCCATATTTTATTCAGCCAAGTTGACTTGCTCTTTTTTCCCTTATATAAACAAATAACTAAAGGTAATTTAATTCAGTGAGAGTAGTGAAGTGAATACAGATCTTTGAAGAACGATAAAATGTTAATTTTATGATCCTATTTATTTTGCTTACGCTTCTTCATGATAGGACACAAATGCAAATTTTGACTCAGGGTCAATTCTTAATTTTCCAGCAGCAGAAAATGAAATCATTTGAATACTTGAATTTTACAAGCAAATTCGACATATTTCATATAGATAAACATAATAATGTCTTGGACGTAGTTTTTTATAGGTCTAGACTATGGCTTATATTTACTGGGCTCTCATTCAGCATTTATGCATTTGAAGTCTACCCAGTCAAATTTTTTTGACAAATCTTGGCTTCTAAGGGAAGAATTTTGCTTCTATTAACCCTTGCTACTTTTAAATGCATGACTTCAGAGAGTGGCACCATTGGATTTGGATTTAAAAAAACCACTCTGGTGACAAGATGAAGGATGCCTTGGTAGCATTAATAACTGAAGACAGAGAGATCAGTAGAAGGCTGTTATAAAATCCAGACAGAAACTGCTGAGGGCCAACGAAGACAATCACTGTGGCGATGCAAAATTTCTGCTGGTAAGAGAAATATGGGAGAGACAATCCACTGGGCAAGAACATGGACTATGGGTAAAATAAGGAGAGAAAGTGAAGTGATTTCCGGCTTGAGAGCTGAACATCCAGACAATGAGAAGGAATGCAGGAGGGCCATGTTTGCTGGGATAGATGCAGAATTTTGTGTAGACATACTCAATTTGGTAGCACACCCAGAAGCTGAAGGAAGGCTTTGGAGAGAAGGGTCTGCAGGCTAGGGGAAAGGATAAACCAAGGGTGAATTATCAGAGCACCCAGGGTTGAAGCCACAACTGATGAGCACATGTAGGGAGGTTGTGAGAAGGTTAGGGTGCAATAGAAAGGAGCTCCCATATTGAAGGAAGAGAGGTAGAGGAGGAGGAGTGTCCCAAACAGGGAAGAAACCAGGAAGACAGTGGTGTCGTGCATGCTAGGGAGGGAAGGAAAGATGATGATCCTGGTAGCAAATGGGCTGAAGACAAAAGAATAACAGAAGGAATTTGGCAAGCCAGACTGCAGTGGAGTGAGGAGTAAGTTGAACGGGACAGTGGAAAGCATGTGTAGACCATTCCTACCACGAGCAGGCTATCAAGGGATCTTCTATACTCCAAAGAGCACAAACCACACTGGTCTTTTTTCTACAGGGTTGGCTATTGGCTCCTTTAGAGTAATGTTTTCCTATAGAAGGTGGTTGTCTGTTCTTCAAGGTTCCTTTTGACAGAGGCTCTCAGCCACCATAAAGGAACAGATCCAGTCATGGGGCAAGACAAGAGCATGAGCAGACAGAAGCATGGGAGGGAAGGCAATGATGGCAGTGGGATGCTCACATCTCCACAGCTCTGGTTTGGCACCAATCAGGAAGGAACTGGAGCCTGTGGTCCAGAAATATTTCCTTCCCTTACGGTAAATGCGGCTATGTGGTCTTGCACCAAATGAGACTCATAGCACTACAGATTCTCCTTGGGAAGATCACCATTAGGTCGTCAATCCAGCTCTGCCAAAGCTAGCCTCACCTGTTTTTTACTGCTGAAATTATTTAGGGAAATTAAAATTATAGAGTCCAAACTCTGACCTGCACTTTGAAGTCAAGGGATAGTAAGAACAGAAAGAGATACACAGTGATGTTGGTAATAGCTCCCCAGTAGGGGTTTTCACGGAGAGTTTACCTGCACCTATCTGGCAGGACACCTGAACACACTGAGTCTCTCTCTTATGGAAAGAAGCCCACTCAAAGAAAAAAAAGCAGCATCTTCCTGCGGAGACAGGTGGAGGTCTAGAAGGCTTCCTAACCCGCGTCCACAAGAAACATGGGGAGAAGTGTTGGTACTGGAGGACTCAGGTGTTAACTGAGTTCCCTATCAGCTGTATTATTTTAGGTTTGCTACTTTACTGCTCTGAGCTGCAGCCTCCTTACTTGCAAATTGGGAGAAATTAGAAGGATCTGCTTCGTGGACTTTTTATGATGGTTAAATGAGATAATGCAAGAAAGGGCCTAACGTGTCTGGCCCATGAGAAATGTTTAAGTATAACAAAGCTATTATTATGATTGTATTTGTAAAATGGAGTAATAATACCTATTTCATAGTGAATCTACACTGAATAAGACAATGCATACTGAAGTACATGATATCAGTGCTTGATACACAGCATGTGATCCATCAATGTTAATTCACTTTGGAGTCCCCCTCTCTTCTTCTTTCCCCCTAAACACTGGGGGAATCTGTGTGAATATGGAACAGATATCCCTCAGGCAGTAAACAGCCTCAGTGGCAAGGACTGATTTTATTAACATTATTTCAATCAGAATTTGAATAAAATCAGTCCTCCCAATGCTTTTAACCCCTGGAATGAAACTGTAACTAAGCCTGAATTTGGTACAAAAACGTGTGTGAGACTACTACCTCCAGTGGATCTAGTTATCAAAGTGCTGGAAGGCTCCTGTTACAACACAATCTTACTAGAATGAAAACTCTAGGAACGCAGGACTCTGATAAGTTTTATTTTCTGCTCCATCTCTGGTGCCCAGCAGAACGCCTGCTATACAGCCGAAGTTCAATAAATATTTGTTAACTGAATGAGTATGGCTCCCAGAGATGTGTTATATGTCAGAGCCTTTGTCAAAAAGTTACCGTCCACAAGGATCATGCAGAGGAAAACAGACACGGGAGGCCTAAAGGCAGCTATGGTGTTGGCGGTGGACAACTGACGTGCCATAAAATAATGATACATGGCACTGGTCTGACTCAGGAATCCTGGGATTCTAACAGAGCCCTTCATCCTTAGCGATGTCATAAAATAAGATTATTTCAACCTAAGTAAGACAAACTCAAAACACTCCCAACCACATTATCACTACCTTAATTTGAAAGTGCTTCATAGATTATGAAGCTTTCACACATAAATTCTCATTTAATAACCGGCTGGCCTACTTGCACTTTTTAGGAGAGTCCCTACTATAGGCAAAGCCGGAGGGGGCGGGGGGGGGGGGGTTTAAAAAAAAAGTGAGTATGACAAGATTTCTGCTCTTCAAGGACTCAAAATATAGCAGGAACCAGCAAATCCTTCAAGGGCAAATTCTGTTAATTTCATCCATCTGCTCTATCCACACTTGACCCAGGTGTTTTGCCTCCATCATGGAGGCAGTTACTGAGAGGACTCCAGAGAGATTTAAGACCCTGGGAGCACAAAATGTGGGTTTTGAACCCTGCTGTCCATAGCTCCCATTCTCTTGCACATGTTAAAGACTTTGAGAATAGAAAAGAAATCAACCAGATTCTCTTTTCTTAGGTTCTAATATTCTGAACACATTTGTCTTCAGGCTGGCAAATGAAAATAAAAAGGAATTGCAAAATGAAAACAGGCTGTGCTGCAAGGTAATAACTCTTTCCTCCATCCTTAAAGAAGAAGATAAAAAATGGAAGATACAGTAAAAATAAACACTGGATTCCCTCTTATTCCTCAGGGTTAGAAGGATGCCAGAGAGACAATCCTCTGTGACAATTGTATGCCTGAAATACATGAAGTTTTCCAGGTGATTGTGGACTAAAGTTAATTAGTGTGGAAATAACATTATTGCCAGGAGATGACTGCCTAGGTTAGTAGTAGAGGTTATGAAATAAGTAGTAGTTTTGGCATTTTGGTTATTTTTAATTAATTAAAACAAAGAGGCTTATTTTCTCTTTACCATCTTGCACTGGTCCTTCTGATCTTTGAAAATTCTTCTCAGTGAAATAGATGGTGGCATCTTAAGAAAACAATGTGTCCACAATCACTACCAGTGATAGACAGTTCTGACAACATGGACTTTTCTTCCTCCCATACCAAGTTTTGTTCCTCGCCTGAGATCTCTCATTTGTTTATCACCTGAGATGTCTCAGTGTTTTGGAGAATTTTTCCTTGTGTTTTTACTTTTTAGAAGAAAATGGAAGTGGCTTTTAAGAAACCATATGGCCCGCACATCTTGCTTTCTGAATCGAGTCTACCTCTTAACAGTGCTGCTGACAGGACATCCCTGTGATAGAGCCCCTTCCCCCATCCCTGCTTGTCCTTTAGGGGACAGACCACATCTGAAGGTCTTAGGGCATGGAGAGTATGCGGCTGAGGACGCAAGAGCAGAAGTGCTGGAAAGGGAGAAGAGAGAATCCTGTCTGATGTAGCTTGTGTGTTTAGCCAGAATGTAGGAAGAAACGGTCCCAAACCTGAGATCCTCACTCTGTGGAGAGAAGCAGTTCTGCCCTAGCTTGGATAGAAGTTGGGACCTGTTCTCTCTACACTCACCTAGCTCAAGCCTCTGAGAGGCCTCAGCAACCGTGGCAACATGGATGTGGACAGGCAGGCTGGGCATAGCACGCACACGTGAGCATTCCTAATAGCAGACAGAGAGCCAGCCTCCGCCGCCGGTGGGGGAGCGAGGGGAGGCTGGGAGGCCCTTCCTCGAGGCTCCTGCTGCAGCTTACACCGCCTACTGGGGTTCCTCCAGCTTGGGGAGGCAGCTTGGAAAACTACCCTAGTACTGTGTGATCACTTGTTAGTAATGGGCTTGCCTACATACACCTTACAGTAGTCCCAAAGAGAAAGAAATCAAGCCGGTTTCATTTGCAGGAAGGCTTTTTTAAATACAATAGGTGAATTTCTGGGGAAAAAAGGGCTAGATATAAATTTGGTTGGGGAAACCAAATCTTATCTTAAAATTCTCTGAGATGCCTTTGTATTCAGATATGGAAGAAGAAGGAAGTTAAAGAAAATTATGTGGCCATCTGTGCCCTAAACACGGTCACCCCGGTAGTTAATCTTTTCACTTATCCTTGTTAATAAGCATTTACCCATACACATGGCATTCACTCACACATTTCTTTTGCTTTTCCAGTGTGTTATTACTGAGAAAGAGAAGTTGACTCAAACATAGTCCTTAAGCCCCAGGGACAGTATAGTGAACAAGGACAAGAGTGATGGGGGGAATTAACATGGCAGGATTTTGCACAAAGTGTCTGGAAGACAAGGAAGGAGCCGCCATAAATACAACCCATTCGTGCCTGGCTTGGATGCTGCAGGGATAGTGGTGAGCAAAACCACACAAAGTCCTTGACTTCCTGCAGCCTGCAGGCAGACTAGCGGGGCAGAGGTTATGGAGGTGATTACAAAGTCCATGTAGAATTACACCTGGTGAAAGTGTCATGACAGAGCAGTCATGGGGCTGTGAGAGCTTACAACACGGGCGTGTGCTTTTGCTGGGGTCCAGCTGAGTGAGCAGGGAGGGGTGACCTATACAGACAGAGAAAGACCTTTGAGACAGAGGAACGGCATGGGTTCAGGGCAGCATAGTATTTCAGGAAGTTGAGAAAAGGGCAATGTGAGGCGAGCACCCCCCAAAAGGGAAAGTGACATAAGGCCAGAGAGGCAGGGAAACTGACCCTATGGCAAATGTAGGCCATGGTAAGGATTTTGAACTTTATCGAGAGCAATGAGAAGCAACTAAAGTTTTTTTCTTTTTCCTTTATTTATTTTTTAAAAGGTTTTATTTATTTATTTGAGAGAGAGAGAGCATGAGTTGGGGGCAGAGGCAGAGGGAGAGGGAGAGGGAGAAGACTTCCTGCTGAGCAGGGAGCCTGATGCAGGGCTCGCTCCCAGGACCCTGGGATCGAGTCCCGCATCGGGCTCCCTGCTCTGCGGGGAGCCTGCTTCTCCCTCTGCCTCTGCCTCTCTCTCTCTCTGTCTCTCATGAATAAATAAATAAAATCTTAAAAAAAAAAAAAAATTGTTTAACAAGGAAATAGAGTGGGGTTGGGAGGTTTCAGAGAGCTTATCAAGAGTCAGCCTATTAGCTGAATTTTGAAGGATGATTAGGGTTTGCTGTACGAAGGGAGGAAGTGTGTTTCAAACACAGGAACCAGTATGTGATCACATGAAGGCCCAAAGCCATGTGGCACCATTACGAAAATGGGAGAAGTTTGATCTGGCTGAAGTGAAAAGAGACAGGAAGAGAGGAGGCAGAACACAAAGAGGGGCATGTGAAGCTAAGAATGAATTCTACTCCAAAATGGGAGAAGTTTGATCTGGCTGAAGTGAAAAGAGACAGGAAGAGAGGAGGCAGAACACAAAGAGGAGCATGTGAAGCTAAGAATGAATTTTACTCCAAAAGCCACGTCTAGCCTCTGGTGCATTTAAACAGGGGGAGGAGGGTGGCTGGGTGGGAGCAAGCATATCTTAGAGCCAAAGTTTTGGGTTCAAATCTTGACTCTGGTCCTTATAAGGTTCTTCAGTTGGATAAACCATGGTACTCCTTCCTCAAAGAAATCATCCACCTACTGGTGCCCAGCACCCTGCTCAGCAAGTTAGCTACCTGCATTTAGAGGGGTTACAGAGGGGACCAACAGTAGAATAGGGGTGCAGCCACTGAGATGAAGAGTAACGATGAGCTAAGCTAGCAGGGATGAAGAGGAGGGGATGGGCCTGAGTGGTGTCCAGGTAGAATGTGGAAGAACAGGAAGCCAGGTAAAGGGAAGGTATCTTGGACGAATGCCCAGTCCCCAGCTTAGCTGGGCAGGTCTGGATGTGTGTGAGTTGCCTATTGCATCTGGTGCTTGAGCTGGAAACAGACTTGGGATGTAAACACCAAATCAAGGTGGCAAATGAAACTACGGATTGTGATAAAATTAAAGGGAAGGTACAAAGAGGGAAAAGAGGAAGAACCAAGCACAGGAACCTGGGAATGAATAGACCTTTGGGTACATCAGAGTCTCACGGGAAGCCAGTCCTTCAGACATGGGGAAGGAGAGGTGCTGAAACTAGGTGCTGAGACTGAATGTTTTTTTTTTTTTGAGACTGAATGTTCTAGTCAGGATTCTGGGGCCTGCAGGGGGCAGAGCCTGTGAGCAACATCCCTTCCAGGAGGCTGCCCAGCAGGGTCTGCCCTAATTTACTCAACACCTCCTGGGATTGCCTTCCTTTAGAGTTTCAAGTTTGGGGTTTAGCATTAGGTTGCCACTAAAAGCTGTGCTTACTATTTCTTGTCTCCATGAGTTTAGAGGTCTGCCACAGTCCTGAAATCTTTTCATCTTTGGTCTGAGAAGGGAAGAAGCAGAACACTGACCTCGAGTACAATGTGAATCCTCAATAAAGAACTGTTGAATGAATAAGAGACCACTGGACCAGAAGAGAGGATCAATGGCTTGTTCTGGCTCCAGTGTGGCTGCAAGGAACTACTTTCTCAATTAATTTAGCATTCTGCTTAGTAAAGGGCAAAGGAGATTTTAGATGAGATGCTTCTGCCTATAGAAATGATTTCTGGTTAAGACAACATCACTGTTAGGGATCAGATGCCAGGGAGGGATAATTGTATAGGGAAAATATTTGTATTTATTCTCAAACTGTGGATGCACAGAAAGAAATGATGAGGGCATTAACTGAATAAATATGCTATAGAATAATACATATAATTGTAATGAATTGATCACGTAAGTAATTTTAAACTAGGCGAAAGGGGGTGTACTAAATCCACTCAAAAATTACCCCAGAAACAAAAGAATATAAGGCTAATAGATGCACTAATGACATCTAATGAGCCATTTGATAAATACAATAATTACCCTGAGAACAAATAAAATGAACTAATTGAACACTGATGAACATTAACTGGCAAATAAAGAAAATTAATATATGAAAGCTACATAACTGGAGAAACAAAAGTGAGCTAAACTTATATAGTGTTGCAGATTAAGTTAACATCTAGGGCCAAAGAGATGCTTTAAAATTGTGTCTGAAGGGGCGCCTGGATGGCTCAGTCGGTTAAGCATCAGCCTTTGGCTCAGGTCATGATCCTGGGGATCGGGACTGAGTCCCACGTCAGGCTCCCCACGTGGTGGGGAGTCTGCCTGTCCCTCTCCCTCTGACCTTCCCCTTGCTCATGCTCTCTCAAATGAATAAATAAAAAAATCTTAAAAAAAATTGTGTCTGAGGGGCACCTGGGTGGCTCAGTCAGTTAAGCATCTGCCTTCGGCTCAGGTCATGATCCCAGCATCCTGGGATTGAGCCCTGCATCGGGCTCCCTGCTCAGTGGGGAGTCTGCTTCTCCCTCTCCCTCTGTGCTCTTTCTATCAAATAAATAAATAAAATCTTAGAAAAAAAAATCGTGTCTGAAACATCCAGATACTCTCCTGAAGCTTTATCACTGCACACAAAGGTACTCATGGTAAATGCCTTCCTTGTACCACGAGGCATTGTCCCTGATATGTGATGTTTCATTTTGAACGGTCTACTTCCAATTATATTCTGCTCACTGAAGTTCGAGTCATTCCCTCTAATCCAACATATTCAACCAATCACGAAGACCAGCTAATTCTACTTCTCAATGTATCTCAAAACCAGTCTCTTCTCTTCATTCATCACCACTGCTCCAGTTTGGCTTTTACCATCAGGACTAAAGAGAACTAATGCCGTTACCTCCTAACTGGCCTCTGTCTTCAATCCCCCTCACGTCTGAGGTCCAGCTGAAGGTGTACCTGTAGTCTGCTTAAAATACCTAATGGCTTCCCGCTGCCTAGCAACACGTCCCAGCAGTCTGGCAGGGCACATGGGGCTCCGTCATCTGTGGTCCCACTTCTGTGATCTGTCTACTCTCATCTTCGCCCTCTGTCTGCCATCAGTGGCCCAAACTGCTGGCAGTCCCTCACACCCAGCACCAATTACATTTTTTTTTTTTTTTTTTACATCTGTCCCCTCTGCTTCTGCCTTCCTTCACCAGCGAATCCCTACTGAATCTTTACAGCTCGGGCCAGCTACCATTGCTTTCTAAACCTCACTCCCCTTCTGGACAGGCTATGTTGCATTGCCTGTCTGCTCCCACCACACGCTGCTCAATTCTCCATCAGTACACTGCCACCACACTGTTAAAAAATTTGCAGTGAATGTATTACTGTGGGCACTGAACTGCAAAGCTCCTTAGGCAAAGGTCATGTTCTGTTTATCTCTGTACCTCTAGCAGGGAGCAAAGGGTCTGGCACATGGCAGGTATCCAAAGAAGGTTAGCTGAATGAAGGCTCAAGCCAATCTCATCATGTTGAAACTACGTATTCCAGTGATAAGGTTTTTTGGACTGTGAATAAATACCTGGTAAATACGAATAAATACCTGGCAAATACCTGGCGCAGAATGTGACTCCAAAAGTTTAACTTGAGCTGGTTAAATCACTGTTGGCTACTACAAATTTAAATGATTTGGCAGCTGGACTGCCAGTGTAAAAGGTAACTATGTAGTAGCTAATTTACTTGTATCTGCTGAAATATAGAGGTGACTTTGGAGTACCTGCTGTATGCCAAACACTCCGCCAGAAAGTCTGGCAACTTTAGCATTCTCATTTTATAGATGACATTCTGGGGAGTAAATTATTTATACCAGGGTAACAGAGCTCATTGACCTTAAATTTGAAACATGTTTTTCTTCTAAGAAATCTGCATACCTACTAACATGGGGCTTGAACTGCAACCCTGAGATCAAGAGTACTATGCTTTGGGGTGCCTGGGTGGGTCAGGTGGTTGAGCATCTGACTCTTGATTTCAGCTCAGGTCATGATCTCAGGGTCCTGGGATCGAGCCCTGTGTTGGGCTCCACACTCAGCAGGGAGTCTCCTTGAGATTCTCTCTTTCCCTCTGCTCCCCCTTCCCCCACCCCAAATAAACAAACAAATAAATCTTTAAAAAAGAGTGGTATGTTCTACCAGCTGAACCCCTAGGTGCCCCCGAAGCAAGTTTTCTTGATTCAAAGGCCAGGAATCTTTCTAAGTCAAGACTGCCTTGCTCACGATTCTCATTCATAATACTGAAAACAATATTTAAAGCAGATTAGTTCAGGAATGATAATATTAGGGGAAGAAATAAGGTATAAAAGAAAAGAAGAAAGAAGTTCTAGCATCAAGTCATTGCAACTTTCATTTCTCTTTTATTTGTCATGAAAGACTTTGCTGTGAGCTATTTTTTTTGGTTTAAATCTCAAAATATTTGAGTTAAAAAAAACTGCTATACTTTAAAAGACAATTCCAATAATGAGTGGCTATGAAGCCACACAGATAACCAAGATGTCACAGTGATACATTACTATGTCATAACTTTGGAAATTCTAAATCTGCTTCTTAAAATGGGAGGGTAGAGATCAACTGAAGGAACCCTATTCAAGGCATTCCTATTACTAACACAAACAAAAGCCAAGAGGACCCATCTTAATTTAGCCGACTCTTGCTAAATCCAGAAATTCACAGCTTGGCTCATGTCAGTGATCTAGTTTTATTACTTAATTTGGTCTCTGCAGAATTTTCCTAAATTGGCCAAGTACCAATTAATTGAGAAAATAAATGCTAAGACATATGTAAAAATCCATTACCTGATGAAATGGGATTCAGTGTCAGGAACGGGGTCATAGAAGAGAAGAAATAGAAAATGAAGTACCTTTCACCCACGACAAAGTAGTCATACAGCTATTGATGCAAGTCGTTAAGAGGCAGGCAATTTTCTATGATGCTCATTACAGCACTTCTCAAACAATGTTTTGTAAGTATACTTGTGTTAAAAAAAAAAAAGCATTACCCTGGTATAACACAGAATAATTTAAAGATACTTTACGGGATTTCATTTACTTTTTGCATTTTGTGGTCTAGCTTTACTCCTTTACTGTCTTAACAACATTCTCTATTTTCTCTTTGCCCTGATTCTCTCATTTATTATTTTTTAATTATGACAATTATTTCATCTTATTGTATGTATTCTTATAAATTTTTTAAATGTTTAGGGGCCAAGATGAAATATAAATAGAAGAAATGGAATCTGGAAACTCTTATAAAAACTAAACTCAGTAAGTCAACAATGACACACAGATCTAATAATTTTTTAACACTTTGCTCTACTGTCAAGAGTAAAAAATGTTATTTTTCCCCACAATTCAGGCTGTTGACTATGTTAAATATTTTCTTCTCGAAGTTAATTGTACAATTTTACTTATTTTTCAAAATCATTATCACTCAACATGGCAGAACTTAGCAATCATAAAAGAAAAAAATTTTTTTGAAATGTCAAGCATATTTAATGGTAATGAATAATCCTTCTTTGAAGAGTCTAAGAAGCTGTTTTTCTTCAGTACAAAGAACTGTCTCTAGTTGTTGTGGGGATTTGTAAAAAGAAGGGATCAGGTAACAATAGTTCTAATAAAGTGCCATAGGCTATTCCATGAGTTCAATAGTAGATACTTGGAACAAATTTAAGAGTAAATTTGGGAAGAACTTAGAAAATTAAAGAGTTGCCTTTTTCTCTTTTATTCCTCTCCTCCTTTTCTGTGTTCTTGCATAGCCTGTAACATAAAAGTTAAAAAAATTTTCACAGAGAGGTATGATTTGTCAACATTTTATAGTGAGCAAAACTCTACTTTGGCTGCTTATTACAGAATTCTGTGGTTTCTTTGATTGCTCATAATATACACATCCATTTCAAGACTTAAGAAAAAACAGAAAACTTTTTTACTGGGGGAAAATCCTAATAATCTTGTTAAGAATGCCAAAAAGCTGCTGGACCAGTATTCTATCTACTCCAAAGCTCTAGTGCAATAATATATATGAGCTTTCAAGAACTGTTAGGAACAGACAAAATTGGATTTGTTCATTTGTTCCAAAGCCAAAGAATATTCGGCAGTGAGGTCTTTAGTGCAGCTGTCCTGTTTTAGAAAGGGAAAGGTGCTTGGTGTTGATGCTATTCACATTAAATTAGTTTATTCACCTTGGCATTCTTGATCAATCAGTGGTACATGGGGCAAAACAGGTAGTCAATGTCAAAAGATCTGTAACAGTAAGTACAGAACTTGTGGAGGAAACCCTCTGCCTGGTTCCTTCTGTGTCCAGGAGCTCAAGGTTCCACGTCCTCAGCTTCTAGTTCAAAGAGAATAGACTACTAAATAGGAACCATTATTTAGTCCATTCATTAAGACTTCAATCAGGCTTCAATCATGTTGCATTCAGTGGTGTAGCAGGTAGTAACTGAGACCTGACATTACCAACAGTTAGTAATTTACCAGTCACAAAACTAGGGAGAGCCTGTTTAGCTACTTCAGCTGGAAAATAAATTGTGAAAATAAATATCTTTGGATTGATGTTTCTCAAACTTTTGAAGGCCAAGTCAGAGGATGCATGGGGTTGTAGGAAGTTTCCACTGAGGAGGGTGGAGTCCTGGAAAAAGCAGTGCCCTGGGGGCTGGGAGGCATTCTAGTTCCCATTCTATCATTTACCAGTTGTGAGACTTTAGTCAAGCTGTTTATCCTTTCTATCCTCACCTTTGTTTTAGAACCATTTGATCACTTGCTGACTATTTCGACCAGCACTCAAAGTCAGCTTATGATGGAACTCCAATCCAGTGCTTCTGGCTCCGAGGTGCCCCTTGTGTTTTACTTCCCCGACACCTCATTGTCTGTGCCTGGAATGCTCCTCCACCCATGTCTACATGTCCCTAGTTGCACAGACACTAACTGGTGGCTGGCCCAGCAGTCATTCCACTACAGAGGCTGGAATCGCTACACCCTCATTTTCCAGCCCCATGCCCAGCTAGTGAGAAAAATGTAACAGAGTTCTGGTCAATGCTATAACCAGAAGTCCACTAGAATGGTTCCAAGTTTACCCTTTCCTTATGAGACAAAAGCTTACTTTTTCCTGGTTGGGGCCCCCTTTTTTTCTGCTTCTTGCCTTGAATAAGGATATATTTGGAACTTCAATAGCTGTTTGCAACCATCAGGCATAAGCATGAGAGGAAAACGAACACTCAAGACACCTTGACATCATCTAGTGGCTAAATCAGTTTGACCAGCTACCCACCTCTAGACCGTCTCTATGTGAGAATAAACCCCTTATGTACTGTGTAAAGATTTTCTATTACTTGTATTCAAAAGCATTCCTGTTGATAATCTATTTTTAAGGTGTTGCTTATGAGGACAGCTCCCCTTTACACCTTTTCCTCCTTTGAACTTTACTGATAAATTTTTTTTTTTTAAAGATTTTATTAATTTGAGAGAGCGAGAGAGATAGCGAGAGAGAGCATGAGTCGGGGGGAGGTGGAGGGGAAGAGGGAGAAGCAGGCTCCCTGCTGAGCAGGGAGCCCAGTGCTGGGCTCCATCCCAGGACCCCAGGATTAAGACCTGAGCTGCAGGCAGACGCTTAACTGAATGAGCCACCCAAGTGCCCCATGAACTTTACTGATAAACTTCTGATGATACTATGAAAATTAATAAAGGGAAGTCTCATTTGAAATGTAGTCGGCAAGCCCTGTAGGGGGACCTGTCACTCACGAACTTTCCATCTAGCTTACCCCACACTAATGGACCGGAAGAAGTTCACATTACTATCCTGGCAGAAAGAAGGTTTTCTCCTTGCCCAGCAACCAACCAGCTAAGGAGAAACTGCCACAACCTCAGCCAATGAGGAACCACCAACACCCTGAACTCTTCACTTTCCTCCAACAGTCTTTTGTTCCAAGCAGCCCCTCCCAACCTCCTCCTTTTTCTCTATAATGTTCCTCTCCTTTGTTCTCCAGACTGGCTTATGGTTTGCCACAGCCTGCCTGTCCTGAATTGCAATTCCTCCGTTCCCAAATAGACTCATTTGGCTGGTAAAATAATGGGCTCTTTTGTTTTTTAAGGTCAGTGGTCAGTTACCACTGTCTACCATTAATGGAAGGCTCATTTTAATTTGCAGCTCTCACCGCAATGCTTAGTGTACAAGAGGCATAATACTCAAATATTTAATGAAGAAAGAAGAAATTCTGATACTCAATTTGGTAAGCATTTGGGCATTATTTTTGCTTTTTCTCATATTTTACATTATTTTTAACCTATAAGAGGAAAAATGGCTGATAAAAATTACCTCTGAATACAATCTCCTCTTACTTTTTAACAAATAATTGTAAACATATACTGCATAGTTACTGTGCTAAGCACTAGGGATACAGATCGAAAACAGAATTTCTGCTTTCAAGGAATGAATGGCAGACACAAGTAAACCTACAATGACAATAATGTTTGATATATGTAATAATAAATATGAGAGCACAGTGTTTCCTCAACACCCACTTATTTTCCACTTTATCCAGAAACTGGCTGTCAGGCATGGCATGAATCACCTCAACCTCCCATCCTTTCCCATCTTCACCTCCTTCACCCACTGATGAAAAAGTGTCCCTCCTCCTGTCCCAAGACCAGTTGTGCTCTCAGGCACAGCACTTCTCACCTCTTGTGGGGTCTTGCTCTAGCAGTTGTCCAAACTCCCCTATCATGTTAACCAGAGTTCCTGGGGTGGTGGGTTGGTTTACACTGACTGCGGCTGTTTACTTCTTTCTGATTCACTCCTCAACCCCCACAATCCAGGTTCTGCCTTAACCACCTCACTAACACTGCTCTGGTAAAGGTCCCTAGAGATCTCCGTACTGCCGACACCAGGGACCACATTTCCATCTTTATTTATTGGACCTCGCTAAAGCAAGTGCCCCTGACCACAACCACTTTCTCAGAACACGGGACTATCTGGACTTCTGTGACACTACTCTCATTGCTTGTTCTCTTCTCGTTTTTAGACACGACGGTGTTACCCAAGTGTGGGCCTGGGGCCAGTGGGGGGTCTGAGACCTTTCAGGGTATCCATCAGGAAAACTGTTTTCACAATACCAAGAAGACATCTGCCCGTTACTCTCATTTTCTTATGGGTGTACAGTGGAATTTCCCAGAGGCTAAATGACATGTGATATAGCAACAGGCCGCAGGCAGACACAAATATAAGAATCTACCCTTCTTTTATTAAGACAAACATTAAAGAGATTTGCAAAAATGTCGAACAATGTCACTCTTGTCACTAATTTAATGGTTACTTTTCATAAAAATGTTATTTATGTTAGTATGTAATGGCTTTATTGGCTGCCTGTCAGCTAAGAATAAAGTCCAAGTTTCTTAGCATGGTGCCTAGGCCCCTTAGTATGTGGTCTTTTTCACCCTCAGTCTCATCCTCTGTCACCCCTGAATCACACTTAACTCTTCAGCAATTAAATAATCTACTGTTTGTTGTTCTTGGAGTGTACTATGCTGCTTCACGCCTTTGACCCAATGTCATCTTCTGGGAAGTGTTCTTGATTCCACCCCCGTGCATGCCCATCACAGCACTCAACACAGTTTGTGAAAATGGTTTCTATAACTGTCCCACAGAGGTTAAAAAAGCCATTGATGTAGGTGCTTTGCTGAACCCAAAGCTCTTATCTTTCTATCTCCAGGTTTGGGTACCACACAGGGCAGATTAGTCTTCAGACACGTTTTTGGAAGCACTGAAGTAAAATGACACTTAGGAAAAGACCTGTTTGGATGGAGGTTGGGGTTGTGAATGAGGAGAATTAGGAAAACCTTTGTCCTGAGAAGGTCATGATTGAACTGAATCTCAAAAGAGGATGAACTCAAGACAAGAGTGTTTAAAGGGCACTGCCCAATACAGAGAACTTCACAAGGGGGAAGGGGCTGTCTTTGAAATTCACAAGACATAGCCTTAATACAGAAGGAAATTATTTTTTAACAAGTTTATTATCTTAGAGATCATACTAGTGGGAATCTCAGGTTTTAGGTCCATGATTTCAAGAAAGTGTAAAATGATTACTAGATTCCTATAGTTAATACGTTTACACATGTATAATAAATTTAGTTCAAAAGCATTACTCGAAGTATAATTTGAACAATTATTTTCTAAATGTATATTACTTTACAGTGGCTCATACAGAAACTCATTTCCAATTTTCTGCCCACCAGGTACAATTTGAATGGTTTTTCTGCAGTTTACCCCTGTTGACTTGGCATTTATTCACTTGATAAAAATTTTGCCTCAAATGTGGATTTCAGCACCTGGCTCATAAATCATTTCCAAATGGATTTTTAGTAATATAAGAGTCCTCAGAGATTACCTGGTCCAACAAGCTAATTTTTAAGAAAGAAAATTGAACTACTAAGGTTGAGTGACTTGTTGAAGATGACATACTCTCTGAGGACTCCTCTTTGACTTTTCCATGATGTGCTTTCATATCTACCCTATCCTTCCCTGCAGTGTATGACCTGTGGGCTGATTCCCAGTTCTTGCTCATTCTCAGTAAATATAAATGACAAAATACCTTCTTCCAGACTGCAAATAACTGGTTTCCACTTATTCACTTGCATATTTTGTAGCTTTCTTCAACAGACTTGGTGAAGTTCTTGGTGCTAAGTACTTTGCTAATTTTTTGTTAAAATTCCACCAGTATCCCTAATGTTTACAAACTTTACCTTCCAAAGTCATTAAGTAAAATCATGCTCTCCCATGAAATGGTTCTTTAAACCATCTGACTGGTCTCACTGGTAGGACCCAGATGTTGTTCTCAAATTTAAAGGATGAATAACTTTTCTATGCAGGTATCTAAAAATTAGATAGTCACTGCTTGAGAGGTTTGGTATTCTGTCCCATAACCAATGTTGTAATGGGTCTACTTATCACAGGGCCTGCCAACTCATATACCCACTGGGAGGGTGGCGCCTATCTGACCAGACTCTCTCCTAGGACACTCTTAGGCTGGCCAGTCACCCAAAGTGAGACCTGGCATAAATATGGCTCGAACTCTGAGATGATCAGGTAGTTAGTAAGAAACACCAAATCTGGAAGGATGCAGAGAGAAAATCATTAAGATACATACAGTAACGATGGGTCAGAAGTTAAAAGGAAGCAAAAAAGAAAGCAGAGGCTGTGAGGTAGACGAAAGATATATGAAATGAATAAGGGACTCAGGAGCAAATATGAGAAAGGGGCATGGAGAAAGTTGTGTGCTACACTGAGGGATTTAAGTTTAGACTCTCATTCTCCTGCTGCAAAGATGCTTTAAGCTGTATCCCCATCTGACGAGGCTAAGATAAACGTTTCGTATCCCCGAAGTTTGTGAGAGTTTTTTTTCCTTTACAGCTCCTTGAATCTCCTTCTTACAAACCCTGTCCTCGCCTCACGCCCTCCTCAAAGCCAGTGCCCTAAGTAGAAAAGATTTGATTCTTGCAACCAAAAAAGCCAGTTAAGGCACCCAGGATATTAGAGTGGCTAGAGCGAAGCTTCAGCTTTCAGACATGTGTTACTGGCTGCTCACTTCCACTATCGACTCTTGCAATCCTAGGGGAAGTTCTAGGTATGCGACTAATGGGTCCTAGCTTGAGCACCTGCAGCTTCCACATCCACTCTTCTCATGGCAGAAACACACCAGTAACCACGCTCCCAGAGAACCACGGTATTCGACTTGGGGGAAAACATCACAAGACTTAAAGCTCTTCTCCGATACAATGAAGGGCAAGCCCACCCTTGCTTTTCCCCCGAGGTTTCAGAGGGCCACGCTGGTCGACAGGGGTACGCTTTTCCGTGGCGGAGCCTGTGCATTCCCGTCCCGAAGTCGCCGGCGCGGGACAGGAGCTCCCCGCAGCCCGGACCTCCCGGCCCCCGCCGCCCGCCGGGTCACCTGTAATTGTAGGCGCTGAAATGCTTGCTCTCTCTCAGCATCGCCCGGTACAGATCTAACACTTGTGCGCGGCTGGAGGCTGCCATTTTGGAAGGAAAAAAAAAAAAATAAATGGGTCCTCTTCGAGAAGGTCCCGAGTTTAACCTACCCCACGAAACTTCAGTCTATGCAAAACCACGAACGAAATAAAATAAAATGCCGTGGGGCTCGGTCTTGCTAGCCGGCCGGGCCTAGGCCTGGGTGAGGACCAGCCCGCGCCTGCGGGCGCTGGGCGTCGCGCGCCGCTTCGGAGGCGGGCGCAGGCGGGCTTCGGACAGCTTAAGGGGGAGGCGCCGACACGAAGGCGTTCCCGTCCTCCGCCGGCGCCTCGAGGCTCCGACGCCTCGAGGCTCCGGCGTACAGCAGCCCTACCAGCGGGCTGAGGCGGGAAGGAGGAACGGCCGCAGGGCAAGGGCTGAGTCTGCGGAGGGACGCCGGCCGGAGGCTGAAGCACTGAGTGCGTGCAGCCCGTCTAGGAGCGCCTTCGCGAACGGCCCGAGGCGGGAACATGTAGGGTTACACCGCAGCGCCTAGTCGCACCTCGGCGAGGCCCGAGGCCGCGTTGCCAGGGTTACCGAGCGCGCCGCAGGTCGACGCTCCGCCCCCGGCCGCAGATGACCCGCCCCTTGCGCCAGGGCCGCCCTCCGCGCTGCCTGAGAGGCCGAGCCGGGTTTCCAGGGGGCCTTTCTTTACTTTACCGCGCTCTGTCTGTGGGCCCCCAGTGCAGGGCGCTTTCTGAGCGCAGGGACGGGACGCGGGGGGCGCAGAGGCGATGGGTGAGGGACTCCCTGGTGCTCTGGCTCCGCTCGGGGCGACCGGCTAAGGGCCTCGGGAGCAAGGACCCCTTTCTTGTCAAAATGGCAGCGCCCGGCGTGCTGTGGGGGTATTTTTAAGGTAGGGGGTGCGGCAGGTAAGAGCCTTCCCCAGGAGAGAGAGTAGGCAGCGTGCCGCGCTTCAGATTTGAAACACCCGGGTTTGGGTCTCCTGGGCGACCGGTGGGTAAGTGCCGGCCTCACTGCAGCGTGGGGTGCGACGTGGGCGGTCAGTGCTGGTGGTGGGGAGTTACTTGGCCACGGGATTTCCCCTCTTTCGGGTGTTCTTTGAGCTCTCGAGGTTTTTACTTTAGAGTATTCAGACCCAAAGAGTCTTGTCATCTAATGTATACAAAAGGTGGGGTGGCGTGGGTAATTAATTGGGAAAACCTCAGGGATTTAAGGACTATTGGGCTATTTCAGACGCAAAGCAAGAAGTTAAGCAAGTTTTCTCTTGAAGATCTTCATGGCTAAGTTTTCTCTTTTGGTCTTTCTCTGAAGACGTCAGCTTTTCAGAATCACCTTGTTACAGTGGTGAATAAAGTTGGTCGTTGTGGTCCCTGAGCGTAGGACTGGGCGTAGAGAAGCCTGAGCTAGTTCTCCTTACTGTGTTTGCAAAGCATCTGTCTTGTTTTGGGACTTTTTCTGTCTATAGTCAACTTTAGGAAGAGCCACAGTTTTCTTGCTCAAAACAGAGCTAGGAGTAACTTTAGACGTAAAAAACAAGTTTGCCTCAACATCCATTTTTCTTCAACCACTGAGTTGTGGTTGTATTTCATATCTTTAAGTTTACCTGGTTTTAAAATGGCACTTGCTTTATATCAAAATCTCGTATTTTCTGGAACTTTAGAGGCAGGAAACACTTTTCTGATCTTGCTGCACTTTAGTGTACTTGAAACGTGGTGTCCTTGCACCCAGATATATTGTTAATATTACTCGTTATAATGCAATAGCATTTTAAAAAAACGCATGGGAGAGAACATTTTTTTTTTTTTAAGTAAGATTTTATTTATTTATTTGGAGAAAGCGAGAGCGAGCGAGATCACAGAGGGAGAAAGAAGCAGACTCGCTGCTGAGCGGAGAGCCCGACTCCCGGCTGGAACCCAGGATCCGGAGATCATACCTGAGCTGAAGGCAGACGCTTAACCCACTGAGCCACCCAGGCGCCCCAAGAGAACATACTTTCATTAAAATCTTTTAAAAAGATTTTTAAATCTTTTTTTTTTTTAAAGGTCTCCCACATCTATGAGCATCAAAATAGTTTTCTACAGGGTATCTGAACTTCTGTCACTCTTGCAGGTTGATCAGGTCATTGGGCAAATCTTACCTCAGGATTATTGAAAGAGGTTTTAATATTTTGAGTTTTCCTTGGCATTAAAGGTTCAAGACCAAGGGAATTGCACATTATTACAGAGTAAGATTTAGAGCCATTTTCTCTTAATATTTTATGAGTGCTAATGATATAAAATGCGGCACCTGGGAAAACTACAGTATTCATGCAAATTAAAAATAAAGAAAGCTATCAAGGTAAAAGAAAAAAACATGAAAGTTACATTGGCTTGTTTAAAAAGTGGGGTGCCTGGCTGGCTCAGTCATAGAGCATGCAACTCTTGATCTCAGGTTGGTGAATTCTAGATCTCAGGTTGGCTGTAGAGATTACTTAAATAAATAAACTTAAAAAAATAAAAATAGTAGGACTTGCATTATTATATTTTGCTATCATCTACAAAATGAAGTTGGAGTAATTATTACTGTATACAATTGTTTATGTCTAATTATCGGGCAATTTAATCATTAATGTATATAATTAATGTATCTAAATGACCTTAACTTTGTTATAATCAAATAAAGCTTTTCAAATAAATATATAAAGTTTAGTTTGTTTGGGTAGCCTAGTCATCTGTTAGTACAAAGAATAGTTGAGATTAGGAAAGTGATAGCGTCCCAGTAGATTCTAAGATAAGTCCTCACAAAAATACTTTTATTGTATTTAAAATAATATACCATAATCTTGGATATCATTGCCTTGAACAACTAATAAAAAAAAAAAACTACATCCCAAAGCTAAATCTCTATTTTTGTACATCTTTATTGCAGAGATGACTGTTTTCAGTAATAGCTCTATCTGCGGTTGAAACTGGAATTGGGCCAGTACCTGAGGATTACTTACTTACTTATATGTCCTTTAATATGCATCTATTCTGAGCTGACTATAAGCTAGCGGTACCCACCTACTACCATCTTGGCCTCAAAATGTAAAAATTGCCTTAGTATTCACCTATCCATAGTTAAGAAATACTAATAGTTCTTTACCTATGTAAAACCTTGTATTAAAATTAGGATTGCTGGATTGCTAATGAGCACTTAATGCTTTTTGAAGAGAAATTTCTCCAAACATAATAAGTAATAGGACAGAAGTATACTGTCTTAGGCTTAAATATTAAAATGATGTGTAAAGAAAATCTTGTATAAATGAGCAACTTGTGACATTATGATTTAGAAATTATTCCACTCCAAACATGGATCTAAATCTTTATGTAATTGTCATTTGTTTTTATTGATCCTTCATTCTAATAGAATATGAAGCTGGAAGAGACCTTGGATATCAATTCCTTTTTATAGATGAACAGACTGAATTTGAACTGAGTATGAACAGACTCATTCATTCATTTATTCAGCATTTATTGAACACTTCCTAAGTGCCATATATTATCCAAGATGATGGAGTTACCATGAAGAGAATCTTTCTCCCCAGAAATGGACAGGGAACTAGATAAGCAAAGTATTAATTTGTTTTGACAGGTGCTATGATGGGGTAATATTACCAAGTGTCCGGGGAGTACAGAAGAGGGCCATTCGACTAGGACTTTTACCTAAGGAAAGACTTTCCATCATAGAAGGTGTTTACACAATGAGCTAGTAACAGCCAGATAAAGAATGTGGTAAGAGCTTGTAGTGTATATTCAAAGCAGGAGGCATGAGGGACCATGACCCATTCAGGAAACTCTGGGAGAGGGGATGGGAGGGACCGTCTGTGAAACCAGACATGATTAGCCCGTACCTGATTTATTATGATGATGTTTCGTCTGTTTTGTGGATAAATTATTTTTTTGACGTTGGCTAGTTCACCCAAGTAGAACTTAACATCTGAACTATTGAAATATAGGCTGGTTTTTCAGGTGTTGGTTGGCTTTTGTTTTAAACCATATTTTTGATCCTGTATTCTAGGAGTACTGAAATTCTGTTTACCTCTGCATTTAACAACGGATAGTTGATCAGCCTGGTAGTTCAAGCCACTGTTCTTGTGGATATTTGAGGGCTATAAATCAAATACTGATCCCTTTTTCCAAAAGTTTACAGTTTAAATACAATCTGTATGTAATTAAGATAGTACAGAGTGCTGCAGGGGAAGTACTGGGGAAGCGCTGTGGGGTCTCAGCATGAGCAGTCACTTCCATGGGTGGTGCCTGGGCCACACCTCAGATGGACAAAGTGAACATGGCTGATGCCCAGGCTTTAGGAAAAAAAATTTTTTTTTTTTTTTTAAATTACCCAGGAGATTGGTCGCAGCCTGGTAGAGAAACATTGACCTGTGGGAATTAGGGGGCTTTTTGGAGGAGGTAGTGTTCATGTTGGACTTGAGAGAATTTAGGTTTGAGCTGGGCCTTGAAAGGAATTACAGTATTTGGATGTGTGGGTGCGGTAGTAAGATGGTTACTGCGGGATGAAGGTTTACCCTTAGAAAGGGTAAAGGAGAGAGTGAGTGAGGTTTAGGGAAAGGTGATCACCGCCTATGGAACACTGAGGGAGGGCCTTTTGAGGGAGGGAGTAGGAGAATGCTTGAAGGTGAGTGCAGGAGATGCAGCTGGAAAGGCCATCAGGGTGGATACCAGCTGAGTCCTTGTAGGATCTCAGTTAATCCTTTGGAGACCCACTGGAGACCCACTGGGAAGGAAAGCTGTTAACTGCATTTCAGGACAGGGAAGCTGAGAGGTTAGATTATTGAGCTGCAGTTAAGCAGCTAGGAAGCGGGGAGGGTGGGCATTGGTCCAAGATGTGATCTGTCTAGCCATGATGCTACACTGTCTCACAGACGGTCTACAGTGGAAGCTTTAGGAGTTGGAAATGTATTCATTTTTCTTGGATAATATGGGTAAATTTCAGACATATTTGAACTTTAATTTAGTTGGATATTCACTTATTTGTAAAAGCTAACTGGTTAGCTCCTAACAAATATTCAGAAAATCTCAAATGTTGATTTTTATACTAGCTTTTTAGTCTTTTAAGATAAATTTACATTTTTTTTCTTTTACCATGTCTTAGAAAAGACTTAAATCGAATACCTTTTTTAGGTTGTCTTTTCAAGTGTGCCACAGACATTACCTCATGAGGGATTTCTGAGACTCACCTTTCTGTAGAAGAAGCTCTTTTCAAATATACCTAAGAAAATCTGTTCTCTGAAAGTTAGAAAGCAGCTAAACAGTCTAACTTCATTGATTGGAGGCTAAGGGTTTCCCTGCTTGTGGGCAGCAGCAGTAAAACTGACAATGGATTTTGTGTGAAGTGTATCAAATGTCACTTCTAGAGAATTTTTTTTTTTTTTTAACAAATTCTTTGCCTTCTAGAGGAAAGAAACCATCTTTTCCTAATACAAGCCACCACGAACGTGGGAATTATTTTCCAGTGTCATTTATGGCAGTATTCTGCTACAGATCACCTTCATTCTTTTTCCTGCTAGTTATGAGGGATAACTTGAAGGAATGATGTTTTCTTGTTTGTATGTTTTCGAATGATTTGTTAATCAACCAGCTATATGTGATGGTAATGACAGCTATTATTTATTCAAAGTGTATTTTCTCTTCCAGGAGCGTTTCCAGGCAGTTTACAAACATTTCATGTCAGTAATTCTTATAAAGACAAATTTGAAGCTCTGATGGACTTCTTTGAGTGGGGAGTAGTAACTGCCATCTCTTGTTTGTCCAGATTAGTTGGTCGTTTACAGAAAACACTTAGGATCTGCACTGTTGACTCTGTTGAGAAGAAAAAAACAGCCTATGTTTTGCTGATCCCTGATGAAACACCAGGTCAGTGTCTCCTGATATACAGTACTGAGTCCTGTGATGTTGACTGTTATCTTGGAAGAACAATATATCTTTTTTTTTTTTTTAAGATATTATTTATTTGAGAGAGAGAGAGAGAGAGAACACAAGCAGGGGGAGCAGCAGAGGGAGAGGGAGAAGCAGGCTCCACTGAGCAGGGAGCCCAACGTGGGGCTTGATCCCAGGACCGAAGGATCATGACCGGAGCCGAAGGCAGACCTTAACAGACTGAGCCACCCATATGCCCCAGGACGATATATCTTTGTAAAGGAAAATCCCACAGTTCTTTCCTGCTGTGTGTTTCTTTCCTGTGTGTCTCCTTAACTACCCAAACAGAACATTTCACCTATGGTCACCAGATGTTTGGGGGTTTTTACTGACACCAGAGCAATTCTCTGCAACACCAGCTGAGTGTCCTACAGTTCAGCTCAATTCTGACACTACCTGAAGGTAGCCTCAGATTCCATATTCCTGCAAGACTGACCCCCCTCCTCTCCTACTTCACATGCCAATTGCAACTAGTAGGTCCCCAGTTTACCCACACCTGTCCGATTAGGCTGCAAATTGGAGGTTTCCATGACCCCTCCTTAGGTTTGAGTGATTTACTGGAGAGGCTCACAAAGCTCAAGGAAACACACATACCAGTTTATTAAAGGCTATGATAAAGAATACAGATGAACAGCCAGGTGAAGAAATACCTAGGGTGAAGTCTGGGAGGGCCCTGAGTGCAGGGCCTTCTATCCCTATGGAGTTTGGGTGCATCACCCTTCCTGTGTGGATGTGTTCACCCCCACCTGGAAGCTTTGCAAACCCCATACTATTGAGATTTGTTGGAAGCTTCCTCATGTAGGCATGATCAGTTAGTAGCAACATTTCCAGCCCCTCTGTTCTCTAGAGAAGTGGGGATGGGGGGATAGGGCCAAAAATCCCAAGTGCCTAATCATGGCTTAGTCTTTCTGGTGACCAGCTCCCTTCAGGACCCTTACAGGAGCCAGAGTCACTTCTTTAGAACAAATGATGCTCCTAGTGCCCTTATCACTTAGGAATTTTCAAAGGTTTTAGGATCCCTGTGTCAGGGCTGGGGTCAAAGACCACATTTTAAAACAAGAGATGCTTTTAGTATTCCTACCATTTGGAAAATTACAAGGGTTTTAGGGGACAGGAACTGGGGGCAGAGACCAATATATGTATTTTCTATTATCTCACAAACTTTGATACTTGTCTTAGTCTGTTTGGTCTACTATAACAAAATACTATAAACTGTGTAGTTTATAAGCAATAGAAATTTATTTCTAACAGGTCTGGAGGCAGAGAAGTTCAAGACCAAGGTGCTGGTAAATTCAGTGGTGAAAGCTTACTGGTTCACAGATGGCTGCCTTTTTGCTGTGTTCTCACATGGAAGGCACAAGGGATCTCTCTGGGGCTTCTATTATAAGGGCACTGATTCCATTCCTTAGGGATCCTCATGATCTAATCACCCAAAGGCCCCACCTCCTTATACTATCACCTCGGTTTTTAACTTAGGATTTTAATATGAATTTTGAGGGGACATATACATACAGTCAATTGCAGTATTACGCTGGAGAATGTTATTAACAGTAGAAGCTAAACAGAACTCATGATTTCTTTGCCATTATAGTGAATACTTTTATATGATTTAATATTTCATAGCTTTCTAATTTAAAAATTTATTTGCTGAGCACAACTAAAGCAATTCAGCTTGGCAAACCTGTGTCCTGTATATTTTGTAATTGTGAGCTTGAGTTAACTAATAATAGTTAAGAGTATAAAAGCCTGGCTTGTGTGAAATGGATTGCAGTAATATTGGCAGACAGTGATACAGAGTTAGCTTCATTTAATAAGGATTGGTTTATTGGGAGAAATATCTTTATAATGATTTCTGGAATTCTGGACTGCAGGGAAGAGTGAAAATGGAGAAATCATGAAATAGAACAAAGCTTATGAGGCATACTCTCCCTCCTTGACATTTCCATGTATGGACATTGTTACCTATTTCAAGTCTTTGAGTACTTTGAAATAAGTGCATGTGCCCAAGCTTTGATGACCTGAAGCTCTGTTAGAAATCCCATTCACACCTTGGCTTCTAGGTGCAGTGAGAGCCCCTCCAGCCTTCTGAGATCTGGTTGTGATGGTAGTTACGGGACCGCTTTCATTTGTAGAGCCCTGGTCTTCCAAGAATCGCCTATGCTCCCTACTTTTTAAAGCCTCTGGGTAAACTGTCCCGGATTAATACATTTCCTAACAATAAGGTCAGTTTCACCAGAATGTTCAATCTGAGTTGGAATGTCCTTCTGTTAAGGGAGAGTCCATGGGTGCTAAGTTATACTGTTTTCTGAAAATCCTTTTCTGTGATCTTGACAACTATTTGAAAATAAAATGTTTAGTATAGATTAATGTGACAGTAATTTATGCTAATCTTCCTTCTCCCCAGAAAACCCCTCTGCTTCATTTTTGTTTTATTATTAAAAAATTTTTCTTTAAGTTTATTTATTTTAGTAATCTCTGCACCCAACCTGGGGCTCGAACTCACAACTCCGAGATGGAGAGTTGCATGATCTTCCAACTAAGCCAGCTAGGCACCCTTCCCCCATTCTCCCATACCACCCCCACATCATTTTTAGAATAAAGTCTAAAAAAGTTTATGTATACTCACTAACACAGTCAATATGACCCTGAGGGGCCATTGCAAATGCTGATCCAACTGCCTGGAGTATTCTTTCCAGCTTTCCTAATTTGCCTGGTATGAGTTTAAGAGATACTCAAAGACACCTTCTCAAACTTTAAGCACATTTTCCTCTTTTAAGCCCTCTTAATGTTGTGAGTGTATTTTTTAACTGAGAGCAACTGCAGTTGCAAGTAACAGAAAACCCAAGTCAAATAGATTTGAACCAAGATAATGGCTTTATTGTTTCATGGATCTTGAAAGTTCGGAAGTCAGATGGGCTTTAGGATTGGTTTATTTGAGTGATGTTGTCAAAGACCTGCTTTTGTCCTTTTTTCCACTCTGTCTTATACAATGTCAACATTATCCTCAGGCTGGCATTCTTTCTTGGTTGTGGAAGGACACCAGCAATTCTGGGGCACTTGTTTCCAGAATGTCAGAAGAGAGAGCTTCTGGATCGGGAGTGCCCTACAGTTCTCTCTGTTCACGTCTTTGGCCCTAATTGAGTTGTGTGCTCATCCATCTCTAACCAATAACTGTGGTTAGGGCATAGGATTACAGTTAGTTTAGGTTTGAGCCACCCGCCTAAATCCTAGAGGCAAGAACGGGGGCAGCTGCCCCCAAGGTATACAGGCTGTGAAAGCTGGGGATGGGTAGGTAGGCATGTGGGGGTACATACAGTGAAATTGAAGTAGTTACCAAGAGAACAGGGACTGATTTTTGGTAAAAGGCAACAAAGTTCATTACAGCAGTCTTGCCAGAGTTCTATATCTCTTTTTGTGTGTTTATTTGATTAATATTTTTCTCTGTTATCAGGTTGTATATTCCGTGAGGACAGGGACCATGTCTGTTTTTTATTACAATTGTTTCCTCAACACTTTGCGTCTAGCTTTGCATATGCTTGATGATTAATAAAACAGTTGAATGAATGAATCAATTGCATAAGCTCTAAATAACTTACCTGTAAAAACTATTGGGTGACTTCAGATAGTGTTAGTTATCTATGCAACAGCCATGCTTCTTCTTGGCCAACAGAACAATAATTTTGTTTGAGTGGCCGTGTGCCTAGTTCCTGGAAATGAATCATAATGGTCTAATGTAGTCATGGTGATTCCATTCCCTTTTGGCCAGATTCTTGGTTTTCCAGCCTTTCTTATAGCCAGAGGTAGCCACAAGACACAGATCTGGTTAATGAGACGAGGATGTTGGCTGGAAGTTATCTGGAAAAGATTTTGCTTCCTGTTAAAAGATAGGTATTCACAAAGGAGAGTTTGATTATGCTATCTCTTTCCTGCTTGGGTTGCTAATGTGAGGACTAATTCTTGAAGCTTAGCAGCCATCTTGCAACCATGAAGAAAAAAGCCTGTGAGAAAGGACAAGAGAATACAAGAGATTCCAACTTACCGCCTTGACTTTTCTGAGCTGTTGAATGAACCCTGTAATTGGGTACCTACAGACTTCATGATGAGTAGACACTAAGTGTGTTTCTTATTAACTATTTGGGCTTTCTTACAGCTCAACGCATCTTGATATAGTAGTGCCAAAAATAGAGTTTCATTGTTTCAGCCTTGATAAAACTTTTTATTTGGAATTTATTGCATTTGTTAATTTAAGGTAATTTCTCTGCTATTTGTGAAGCTTTGGGATTTTTTCATATAAATCTGTTATGTGCATATACAGGCCAAGCTTTTTTTTTTCTTTTTCTTTTTTCACCTCAGGAATTTTGTACGTCAGGGTCCCTCTCTGGAATAATCTTATCTCCTCCCATACTCTTCTTTTGACCAGTGACTGCATAGATTACATGTTCCATCTTCAGCAAGCGGTTCCCTGGCCACAGTTTAAATTTATACCATCTTGATTTTTATTATTCTTTCTTGAAGCATCTTATTCTTTACCTTAACTTTTTATAATATAAAATTATGTTGCTCTGTAATTCTCAGACACTGGTTTAATGTTGATTCCTCCCATTAGAAGTCAATTCCATGAGGGCAGGGACTATGTCTGTTTTGTTTTGTCTCTGTAGGCAATGTGCATAGTTAAGTGCTCAGTAAACATTTGTCAGATGACTGGGTGGAAGAAAAGAAGACTGAAATCCTTAAATTTCCGCATCTTCCAGCTTCCTGCCCCATAACCACCAACAATTTTTGGTAATGTGAGATGTTCAGCTACAGCACAGGTTCTGTTTACATTTGTTTAGAGGATGTTGTTCCTCGTTGGTCAGAGTTTCCTTTTAGATTTTATAAGGTGAGTAGTGTAGTCACTTAGTGTACTAACTGAGCAAGTTTCTTGTCAGTTTCTTTAGAAGAGTAATACCTATTTTGGATACTTTTTCTTGTCTTAGGATTTATTCTCCCTGAATTTTGCATTATCTTAAAACAGACTTTATTGGCACTATTTTTCTAATTTGACTTGAAGAGCCTCTGGTAGCGAATGTTTTTATTTTATGTTTTAGAACACCCTGGAAGCATGGAAATGATTCTCATTTTAGCAGGTTATTGTGCTTGGTTACTAGTCATTTAGAATCTCTGTATCTTCTTTCTAAAAGTGTAATCTCAGGAGAGGCCATGTGAATTATTGACACAAGGTATTGACTTACAGTGGAGATGCTTTTAAATAAAATTTTTGCGTTTCAGCAGGCTATAATTCTAGACTGTTGGTAATAGTTTTATTGTTTCTAGGGAGAGTGTGAACTTTTAAAATTATTGGAAACACTATGTATGTGAGTGATAGTAAAGGAGAAAACTTGACTAGGATTTTGTTGATTTGGTTACATTTCACAGCTATCACAAAGCTCTTCCATATCATTTTAGGTCAGTCACTTAATTTAACATTTGGGTGATCATATAAATCCATTTCCTAAATCAGACACTGTTGAGATCAATGAAAGTGGGTGCTGTTAATGGTGATGCTGGGACAAGAAGCATAAAGCTGAACTGCCTTGGGGAAACCCTATTTGGTACAGTAGTCTATGATGACTATGATGACGATGTTAACCTGCACACCCTGGTGTCTTAATACCTTCCAAAATAAGGGAGGCCTTCCTTCTCCTGACAAGGCCATAAGATTGTTTGTTTGCAAAGAGATAGGAATTGCAAGAACCAAGATTCTGAAACTCATCAAAGCCTTCATTTCCCTTTTATTCCCTGCAGGATCCCCGCATCCTCCCTGCCCTCTGCTCAGAGGTGGGATTCTTCCATTGTCTGGATTGTCCTGGATCCCCAATTTGCTGTGCTTTCATCAGCAATAGGAGATTGGGGGTAGGGGTTTGGTGCAATGAGAGTTTTTTCTACTTGAGGGTTGAGTCTATGCGTGACTAGTGGGCTATACTAAGGTGTGGAAATAAGGGAAGTGTTTGACTTCTTTTACTGTTTCACTTAATAGGACAAACTGTGGGTTCATGGTTATATTTAATCATAGTCTTATTTTATGTTGTTTCGACTTCTAGAAGAAAGCTCCTAAATATTAATAGGAACATAAAAAAGCAATCAGGCAGGGCGCCTGGATGGCTCAGTTGTTAAGCATCTGCCTTTGGCTCAGGTCATGATCCCAGAGTTCTGGGATCGAGCCCAGCATCGGGCTCCCTCCTCCACGGGAAGCCTGCTTCTCCCTTTCCCACTCCCCCTGCTTGTGTTCCCTCTCTCACTGTGTCTCTCTCTGTCAAATAGATAAATAAAATCTTAAAAAAAAAAAAAAAAGCAATCAGGCATTTCAGAACAGGAGATTTGTGTACCCTTTTGGGGTTGTTTTCCCTGTTGCAGCTCTGCAGCCTGTCCTTTGGAAGGGGCCATAGCCCAGTTGTACCTGGGTTAAGACAGTCCTAGTCTGTTAACTCAGTCTGTCCCCATGAGAAGGAAGAAAGATCAAATGCCAGTGTGATGTGGTCTGGGGCCTCATGGCACAGATTTTTCTGAGGGTCACAGACCATACTTAACAGTTCTCTTCCTCTCCAGCCATTTTCCACTCCATTTTTAGGGCCCGCAAAAGACATCTGACATAATTTTCTTACTTGGTTCTCCTACTAATTGAATGAACTAGACATTGTTACCCCAATTTTACCCAAACCTCTGAGGCTTAGAGAACTTAAAATAAGTGGCCCCACTTCACATGACAGATTTGATATTTGAACTGTTTGTTTCCAAAGTGTTTGTATTTTCCGGATTGTATCATGCCATATTGATTCGGTGCTATAAGAGCAGCCTTGAGAAACTAGCAAATAATTTACATAGATTCTTATTTTCTGTTATTAGCATCCTCTACAGTGTTTTATTTACCTCTGTGTGAGCTCTCGTTTTCAAGCTCTAGTTGCCCCAGGGTTGGGTTATTTGGCTTTCTGTTTGGTTCTGTTTGGTTCTGTGCTTGAAAAGTACGATTAGTGTGTAAATGCTTAAATAAATATGATTAGAGTGATTGATCATTACTTTGCATACAAAATGTATTCAGTGAGTATTGCTACTTGATCAGTAATTTGAGAGAATTTGTGCTTTGGTTTTGTATTTTGCTAGAATCTCTCTGAACCTGTTTTTTCAACTGCAATATCAGTTTTTTTTTTCTTCCTAGAAATGCTGTACTGCAGGTTCTGCAATATTAGGATGAGGAATATGAATTTTAAAAGATTCATGGTCCTGTCAGGTAACTCAGAGCAGTGGTTTCCAGCCCACGTGCTAGACAAACTGTGGGAGCCACAGAAAGAAAAGGCTTATGAATCCCTATGTTTCTAACGTGCTTGTCCTCTCATTTTTCAAACACATGCACATAGTATAATGATTGGAAAAATATGCAGTGATAAAAAGCTGTGATTTATTAATGCTTTAAAGTAATTTTAATTTATATGGTGGACATTAAAAGTGTATGTTGCTGAGAGAGTAGATCTTGAAAGGTCTCATCACAAGAAAAAGTTCTTTTGTAATTGTGTATGAAGATGGATGTTAACTAACTAGACTTAGTATGATGATCGTTTTGCAATATTGAATCATTATGTTGTACCTAAAACTAATATAATGTTATATGTCAATTATACCTCAATAAAAAAAATCGAAGTACTATATCCCAGGCTGTTGTTATCATTAAAGAAATTAATACATACAAAGCATTTAAAATAGTGCTGGATTCATAGAAAATGCTGTAGAAGATTAGCTGTTGTTGTTATTGATTTTTGGGTGGAGAGCCTGGCGTGATTAGGCACTCTGAAGTATAGATTTTCCTTAGGAACTAACCATCCTTTATCATTGGGTAGCCATTCATTCATTAAGCATCAATCTTAAAAAAAAAGTATGTCTGATCTTGTGGAGATTAGATGATTTTTCAAAGTTAAAATTTATTCTTAGACTGAAATAGGTTGGGAACCCCTGGTCAGGTTGTAGTAATGCCAGAATGTGTCTGCAGTGTTAACCATTATGTTTCCGTCTCTTGTATGGCTGCAGAGCACATTCCCAAGCCTGCATGTGGCAGGAGCATGTCCTCTCATCACTCAGCAGACATTTCATTGTCCTAAGTCAGGCCAGCCTGGGCTTCCGCTCCTCCCTGTAAATAGAAGCAATCTGTCAGTTCCACTTATTTTACCTCTAATTGCCCTCTAATTTTGTCTGTGTGCTGGACAATATATTATTAGCAGATAGATGTGAAAATAAACTATTAGATTGTACTTTGCATAGCATTCAATAAATATTTGCCAGTAGACTGGTCAGTGATTCAATGGAGTTTTCTACTAGGGCTGTAGTTTCATGATTTACTCCTGTCCCTTGGTTTTCTTACTTCTTTTCCCTCAATATTGGGTTTCTTTCCTGCTGCAGGATGCTTGTGTTTGAAGCTAAGTATGTGAATTTTAAGATGTGGATGGCTCAGTTCTGAGGGCTCAGGCTTCTCCCTCCACCCTGCTGGTTCCTGGTTCTTGGCTCATCAGCTCCAATGGGCACTGAAGGGACTAACTACTCTTGGAGTACTTATTGGGCTAGCTTTTTTTAAAAAAAGGTCTTTTATTTATTTGACAGAGAGAGAGGACAGTGAGAGAGGGAACACAAGCAGGGGGAGTGGGAGAAGGAGAAGCAGACTCCCTGTGGAGCTGGGAGCCTGACATGGGGTTCGATCCCAGGACCCTGGGATCATGACCTGAGCCGAAGGCAGAGCCACCCAGGTGCCGCTGGGCTGGCTGTTTTATGGGTTACCTTATCTAGTACTCATCACAATCCTATAGAACGAGGAAACATAAATAGTAAGTGGCCCGGCTGGGATTCACAGTTAAACACATTTTATTGACTGAACTACCCCCAGACTCTCAGTTTTAAGTGTTTCTCTAACTCTGCTGTTCCTACCTTCTAGCTTATTCCCTTCGCTACCAGGGCTGCACAATTCTTTATTCCCACCAGGACTTGGAATCTACTGGACTTTCCACTTTTTTATTGTGCCACATCTGTCTCATATCCTTACTTCTTCCCACCTTATCCAGCCCAGACTTCTTGTTCACTGCTTAATATCATCTGATTGTTCTGCTCAGACTAGTCTGGTTCTTAGTCCTAACGATTTCCCTACTCTGCTTTGTTATTGTGCTTTCATTAGTGGGAATTGACTAACAGTATAGGGAAGAAAGGTGAGCATCTGTACACCTGGCTTCCCACTGGGTATTTTTGCCTGTGATTCAGTGATCCTGCATCTGTAACCAGTATGTTGAACTAGCATGACCGATGGAATGTAGGTCAAACATATTCCTCCCCCCGCACCCATACTTCTTTAAGATTGTGTTCAGTGGCCATGAGAGATGATGGACTCTGAAAAACAAACTGAGGGCTCTAGAGGGGAGGGGGGTGGGAGGATGGGTTAGCCTGGTGATGGGTGTTAAAGAGGGCATGTTCTGCATGGAGCACTGGGTGTTATCCCACAAACAATGAATCATGGAACACTACATCAAAAACTAATGATGTAATGTGTGGTGATTAACATAACAATAAAAAAATTAGAAAAAAAAAGAGATTGTGTTTAGTGCGCTCATCACCCCCTGCTTCTGGATGAAAAGTTACTTCTTCCCTCACCCACTCTTTCTGCAAAGAGCCCCGTGATGGGAAAAGGCGGTGCTGTGTGTATGGCTTTTTCCTCCTGCTCTACGTATCCTTTTCTCCCGATCTGGTAATTTCACCAGGCTATTATTGTTGCTCATTGCATTGTAATTTTTCCTGGAGCGTGGTCTGCTCTTGATTTGCAGATTCAAATATGTCTTAATTCTAGGAGAGAGCTTTTTCTGTGACATCTTTAGATATTTTTCTGTTTGTTTTGTTGTTGTTGTCTTGTTGGTCAGGAGCACCAGTAATGTGAAGTAGATCTTTTGTCTTATGTATCTACCATTTTCTTTCTGGTCATTTTTGTATTTTTATTCATTTATGTTTCCTTTTGTAAGGCTTCTCAGACCTGGGAGTTTTTATTTGTGTTTATTTAACATCTTGTTACCTCTAATATGACACTCACTTTGTAGGCATTTCATTTTTCTCTCCTATTTCTTGAGCTGTACCAACTCACTTTTTACCTTCCGTTGTTTTATAACCTTTTTTTTTTTTATCTTTTGTATATCTTCTTTGACCCTCCCCAAGACCACTTTTTATCTTTTTATTTTTTTAAGTTTATTTGTAATTCCTTTGAATTTGGGAAACAATTTGGTCTGAACTCTTTCTTTGTTTCTTAGAGCAATTTCTCTTTGGTGAACATTTTTTTTTGCTTTATATTTTTAATTTTGTTTTCATTCAGTAGTTTCTATGGATAGTTTCTGGTTTGTTTCTTTTCTGATAATTACTCATCCCTGGTTCAAGGCAGTGTCTCTCTGCCAAAGAACAGCCGTTCTGCGGCTTCAGTTCAGGGTTGGCTATTTCCTTGTCTGAGGGCACTTCAGTTTTGGATGTTCTGGACAGTGTGCTTTGTGTTAAAATCTCTGTATTTTGTAATGTGGTGACTGCTGGTTTGTTTGTTTCCCTTCATCTTAACCCTACCTCACCATGGCAGTGACTCAAGGTAGGTTCTTGACATTAAAGGTGGTGTGTGTCTTACTGTTACTTCTCCTTCAGCTCCATTTCCCGCTGCGTTCCAGGGTCATGTTTATAACACATACATATGTCATTCTACTGCTCCACCAATAATACTGGCCTAATTTTCCTGTAGGATAAAGATCAGGACTCTTAGCTCCTCAGAATGTGGCTTGGAACTCCCTTTCTCTTATTCATTACTACTTCCTCCTTTGGTCCCCACAACTCCTCATCCTGAGCTACCAGCTCTTTCAGGGTCTTCATACTCTTATGCCTCTGGTCCTATGTACTTGTGGTCTCTCCACTGTGTAGAAATTTGCCATCAAGATCACTGGTGTGCTGGTCGATGTTTAATAAACAATGTTTATGGGAAGAGTGCCTGTAATTGTGTTTGGCTGTGGTCGGTATATTTATACCCCATTTCAGGCCACTGTCAAAAAGCCACCAAATGCAGAATTGAGAAGAGATGTGCCCAGTCTCTGCTGATGTTAGCTGTCAACCCCTGAAAATTCACTCTTTGTGGAATCTTTTCTGCTTTTCCTCCGTGTAGAGTTAGTCACATCTTCCACTGCCCTCCAATGACCATTTAGTCTTAAGTTCTGGCTGGGAACTTATATATCTCTCACTTTAGCTTTCTTGTAGTCTGTGAGCTCCTCGAGGGGTATGACCATTTCTTAGTTACAGTGCCAGATATTCAGTAAGCCTTTAAATAGCCAATAGTGAGTGTATCAGTGATATTGGCTGTAATGTTTCAGATGGGAGCACGTAGATGGATCTTTGTAGACCTGTTGTCTCTAATGAAAAAAATAAGTCGATGATGTTTGTGTGTTATTTTCTTATATACCTTTATTTCTCATGCTTTTTATTTTAGTCATAATAATTGTACAAAGTGGCCTATTAGTTGCTGGATTTAACAGGTGTATAAATCAAGTGGAAGACTGAATGAGATTTTTTTTCCTGTTAACTACAATTATTTATAAATTGATGTTTGTATGTTATTTTCTTATATACCTCCTTTTCTTATAATTCTTATTTTGGTCATGATAATAATTGTACAAAACTGTCTAGACGTTGCTAGATTTAGTAGGTCTATAAATCAAGCGGAAATCTGGTTGAGTTTTTTTTTTCCTGTCAATCAATTACAGTTGTTTGTAAATTGATTATATATCTTAGCTTTCCTGTCATTTAGTTGTAAAAGTGTTTGATCCAGATTTCCTGTATCAGTCTCCTAATTTAGCACAATTTGCTGCTTAGTAATCAATCATTGAGTCCCCTTTGCGACCTGGTCAATTACAGTTCATAATACAAGAAAGAGTAAGAAATAAGCCTATGCTATGATCATTCTTATTGTTTTTCCTCAATGTATTTCCATTGGTTTTAAGGTTTAGACATTGGGAATGTTGCATAGGACATGAAGTCAGTATTCAGCAAAAATACTCTGTGTCTTTCCCTCTTCTTCTCTGTCTAGTTTCCCCATCCCCCAGAGGGAACCACTATCCAAAAGATACCTTTCTAGTGTTTTTTGATTGGCTTGTCTGAATTTTTGCTCTCAGGGTTTGAGAGTTGTCTGATTCATGAAGAGGAAATATTTCAGAGGCATAATTTATCAGAAACTTCATGACCAGAGATCAAAACATAGGTAGGGCAAGGGAAATAAAACCTGATTTACTGAACATCCACTTTGTGCTAAGCCCTTTACCTACATTTGCATTTGCACTTTGAGTTTTTATGAGAACTCTGACTCTGAGGGCACTATTCCCATCTAATAGATAAATAAATTAAAGCTTACAGAGTGTGTGATTTACTGCAGCATTGAAGCTAAAATTTGAACCTAAAGCCACAGGGGTCTGTTTGTTCTAGGATTTGGATTCCTTCTTTGCCCCTCAGCTAGTATTCTGTTCTTCTCTGGGAGTAGCACTGAAGCAGTTGAATTGTTCTTTGCTCTGACATTCAGATCCATCAATTCTGTCTTTTTTATAATTGGGCATCACTGACAATTTTGTGTAACAAGTAAGCTATGATCCTTCTCCACAAGTTGGCCATGAGAGATCTTTGTTACTGGCTTCAGGAAAATATGGAGGTTGTACTATGGCTGTGAAACTTTGGGAAATAATTTATTGAATGTGTCTTGTGTGTGAAGAGATGAGCTACAGGATGTCTGTCTTTATTGCCCAAGGCCCACTTGGATTGTTCAGCGGTTGATATAGCTCTCATTTTCGAATACCTGCTGTACTCCTTGTTTTACATGTAATTCATAGTAATCTTGGTAGATTCCCGATGAGATGGAGTGAGTGCCAGTTAACATCTGGGAAAATAGGCTGAAGGAATCTCCTCAGTGGGCCAGGGCTATACAGCCAGTTAACGGTGGACTGGGAATTTGAACTCTTGCCCACCTCTGAGTAAGCTCAAGCTCTCTCCTCTCACATGAGCTGCCTCCCCCTCATCCTTCTTTCTAGGAGAGAGACCAGGATTTGAGTCATCTAAGCAAGCTCAGGGGTCAGATCTGTCTTTATCTGAACTTGTCCCCCTTTAGTTGTTCCCCGATCATATTACCTGACAGATGGATAACCTCTTGGTTTCATTAACCCACTGGTTCTCTGGCCTCATATTACACATCTGAGAACCTTTACAAACTACCAGTATTCTCTTCCACTCACATCAAATCCATCATAAACCCTAGGCATGGGGCCCAGTAGTAACATATTTAAAAAGTGTCAGGGGCTTCTAATGTGCCACCAGGATGGAGGACCACTTCATCAGGCACAAGTCAGACAGCTGTGTGAAAGAGCAGGTGGTACCCATCCATGTTTATTGCCCCCATGGAGGTGTGGCATTGCCATTTTTTACCAGCGCTGCGGTGGGGAAGCCCTGAATTTAGTGGGATGATGTAAATACATCCTCACATCCCAGTGCTCACATGACTGGGCTAGGTGTGTTCAAAGTTTCCTTTGGTAAGTAAGCCCCCTTTACAAGAGGGAGAACCTAGTTTTAAGGGAAAATAAATCTTGTACTTGGAGTTTTCCTCCCTTAAGCAGATTTTAGAATTGATCCTGTCCATAATCTTAAAATACATGACAGTTAGCATTACATCAGGACTTCTTGCTGCCCTATTTAACCAGTCTTCTTGTGATATATGTGCCTTATTCTTTAAAACCCCAACAGCAAATCAATAAAGCAAAATCTAGTTTTGCATATACAAAGGCCCGAATTTATATCTTATCATCCTGTCGTTGAACTGGTCTTAGCAAAACTTTCTGTAAAAGATGTGAAAGATGTGAAGATAATTTCAGGAGTCTTCTGAAAGTGGCCAGTATTGCTTCTTACTTTTTGGCAAAATAGTTTTATTAAATGCCATTTTAACTCTCAGCAATTAATTAAAAATGAAATTTTCATATGAAGAGATATTTGTAATAAAAGTGATTTTATGGGGAAATCTAGGTAATTTTAAAAATGATTATCTTAAAGTGCTTATAGTCTTCTCAGAGCTATATGCTAGTTGAAGTTAAGATGACACAAATCGTCTTCTGGAACCTAAAGCAAGAAAAAAAAAAGGAAATATATAGGTTGGATATAGCTAGGTATTTCATGCAATCCAAGGCTGAGTTAAACAACCCTTGACAATTTGAGAACCTGTTTGAGAACTGTTGGCCTTAGCAGCTGTGGGGTTTGTGAACTCTCAGTCTGGAGCAGTGGCCCTTGGTCTTGGCTGCACATTACAGTCCCCAGGGGCTTGAAACTATTAATGTCGGGGCTCCTCCCACAGCAGTCAAATAAAAATCTCATGATGGTGCCTTGACACAGATCTTTCTTAGCAGCTTTCTAGGTAACTCAGTCAAGATTGAGAACCACTGGCCCTTAGTGCTGCCACCGATACGAGCGACTGAAGACACAGTCATTGCCCATCACCAATTTTGGGATTTTGTGAGGCTGGCCTTCTGAAACGTTGGAGGGCAAAGACTTTTTCTTATTCTGTTTCCTAGCACCTCTTCTAAGGGCACAGTAAATATTTGTAAATTAGTTTTATTTCTTTTAGGGTATTCCAGATTTCAAGTTGTTCCCTGGATAAAACTGATTATTTCCCCCAGATAAGCACAGCCCTGTGTGCGCGAATACTAAAATGAAGACACCTCCCCCTCCCCCCACACACACCAAAAAAACAAAATAAAACAAAACACCCAAAAACAAAACTAGGAGATTTTAGATTTAAAGCAAGGAGGTCATGAAGGCCTAGTGTAGTGGGAGTGACTGGCTGGTGGAGCAGGAGGTATTCCTTGCTTCCTGATCAAGAAATGTCTGTCTGTCCAGAAACTCCCCATGGCTTTGGGAGAACCCTGAAGGATCTCTCTGATCTGTCTCTAAAACAGGCAGCACAGGAACAAATACATGTTATATTTTCAAATAAAATCTGTGCTTCTCAAATGCATGCTCAGTATACTGAATCAACCTTAGAATACCGTGAGTAATGAGAAAGCATTTATCCTCTTGTGATGGTTAAGCCTAGTAGGTACAGAAGCTACTCTGTAATTAACTTCACCTTTTTGTTATTCATTGATCAAATGGTGGCTGCAAAGCAGGATAAATACGCAGGTAGTGGATTTAGTTTAATGTTACGCAAAGCTTTTTGCATTTGTAGACAAGAGCTGGCTAACAATATTTTCTTTAGATTAATTGGTATCTGTCACATGTAGATATTTGACTTTTTTTGAAAGACCTAAACCAAAACATTAAATAAAGTTGTAGTTAGAATTGCAAAATGGTTTGTTTTTAAAAGAAGCTGAATTGACCCAGGAGGTTTTAGAATGACTGTACTTTTCAGTTACATTTCCCTTGTCTCTTAAAAATTATTTATTTATTTATGAAGTGTAATTGATATACAGTGTTATATTAGTTTCACATATACAGTCTAATGATTTAATAATTCGTCAGTGCTCATCAGTTACATTTTTGAGGAGAAGGAAATAGATACCAATTCCAAATGGGTGGTTATAGATAATTTTTTTTTTTTTTAAGCTACAACAAAAATCTTTTCTTTACCAGAAAGTTACAAACTGGAAAGCAAAAAAAATGTGATAAAACTTGTTAAATTTAAGGAATTCTGATTTCCAAATGCCTTATACATTTGTACTTAAAGTCAGATTATTTTCCAAATAATCTCTGTAGAGTATAAAAGGTGCTAGCCATATTGAAGCTAAACTTTGTTGTTACGTAGTAGCTCGTTATCAGAAATACCATGTTTAGAAGTGAATATATTTAAGATATGAAAGATATGCATGGACTTTTTTACTGAATCTCTATGTATTGCAATTTATTCATAATATGGAAGAACACTGGTGTTTTTTCCTTGCTTAGCATTATTTCAATATTTCTTTCAGTAAAATCCCAGCATCACATTGTCAGTTTTTACCCCTAGACCCTCATTTAAAGGAATATCCTTGTGCCCAGCCCATTGTGGATATCTCCATGTAATAAACGAGGTGAGTTTTGAACAGAGTAGGTACTTATGGGTTGGTATCTTGTATCCTGCTTGTTTGGACTAGAACCCTAATCTTTTTTTTTTTTTTTAGATTTTATTTATTTGACAGAGAGAGAGGGAACACAAGCAGGGGGAGTGGAGAGGGGAGAAGCAGGCTTGCCGCTGAGCAGGGAGCCCGATGTGGGGCTCGATCCCAGGACCCTGGGATCATGCCCCGAGCCGAAGGCAGACGCCCAACAACTGAGCCACCCAGGTACCCCTAGAACCCTAATCTTTTAAAAGTTATTTTTTCCTTGAAGTTATTCTTTATCTGTAATTAATATAAATTATAATTTAAAGTAAAGCCGCCATCTGCTGACATTTTCCAACTCTTATAGTATGATCCCGAAGTGGGTGAAGTACTGAACATAGCCCTGGAGGGTCAAATGTTCAGCCGCGCTCTGCCCCAGCTGTGTGATCTGTGATCAGGTTACCTTTTCCTACTTAACTCTCTTCAGTCCAAAATGGAACTAAAATCATCTGTTCTCTCCCTACCTCTAGGGACATTTTGTAGAGTTTAGGAATGTATTCTCATTATTTTGTGCCAAAAACAGTATTTGTGCCCCTCTTTGTGCAGTTCACATGTTGAAATCCTAACTCCCAATGTGATGGTATTTGGAGGTGGGGCCTTTGGGAGGTGATTGGGTCATGAGGGTGGAGCCCTCATGATTGGGATTAGTGCCCAATAAAAGGGTCCCCAGAGAGCTCTGCCCCTTCTATGGTGTGAAGACACAGTGGAAAGACTGCTGTCTGAACCAGGAAGTGGGCTCTCATGTGGCTCCAAACCTGCAGCACCTTGACCTGGGACTTCCTAGCCTCTGGAACTGTGGGGAATAAATGTTTGTTGTTCGTAAGCCACCAGGTCTATGGTATTTTGTTATAGTAGCTCCAATTAAGAACATTCTGCTTCGGTTTTCCATAAAAATAGAGGGTGTGCAGGGAGGGTTGGTATCACTGCCCAAAGAACTCGGTGAACTAGGTCTGGCAGGAGCGCAGGTTTTAGTTTTTTGTTTGTTTTTTTTGTTTTTTGTTGTTCCTTTTTTTTGTATAAATTCACATGGCACTGTAACATCTGAAGCTTATGCTTTCTTCAAAATATAGTAAAATGAAGTGTTTTTACAAGGTCTTTTACTAAAAATGATAGTGGCGTACTTTATTTGAAAGAAGCTTAATTTTAATTACTGAAAAGCGGGCAGAAATGTCGTTCTGCAATGGATGTTTTGACATGTGTGGATTTAAAATATGTTCCTTAGCCTGATCTTCTATAACTATTCAACCTCACTGGGTTTTTCAGTTTAGTTGGCATTGGGCTTTTCTTCATTAAGGCTAAAAAATCAAAACCTGATGTCAGAAGCATAATTTCCATATTTGACTCTTAATTAATTCGGTATGAGAATGCAGCCCTTCTTTTTTTTTTTTAATGCCAAGCACTTCAGTTCTTTCCAGTATTAGAGGTTCTATTTTTCTCTCTGAAAGAAATGGGCCGGGAAGGAAATTGCCCTGACAGTTTGGCTCCCATTACGTACGGAGGAAGATAGATGGTGCCTTCCAGCCACCTGTAGGAGGCCTTGCGTGCACCAGAGGACAGTGGCTTCTGTGCCGGTTCACGGCCCTCCTGCCTCAGCTAAGCTCAGAGATCTTGGGTGCGTCCTATGGGCACTTCATGTAGCTCCTTGAAAGGGAATTTGGGCCATAACAAAAGCAGCCTGAGACCTGCTAGTAGAGAGCCACTTGGGTTGAAAAGGTGATGAAGACGACTGTGAAGACAGTCGGATGACAAAGTGTGTGTAAATGGGTGAGCGCGGTGCCAGGCACCTCAGCTCCAGAGGTCCCGAGGGCTTCACTGGTCGGAGTTCCCCTCAGTCCTGTCCTTGGACAGCTGGGGTGTTTGCAGTGCCCCACCTGAGAGCTGTTAGTGGGACAGTGACAGTGCTGTGCTGCCCACTGCACGGCACCAGCTGCATCTCCTGGGAAGAGGGTCGTCCCCCAGGTAGCTCTCAGACCAGCAGCTGGGTGTTGCTGCTCCAGGTCCACATGGGTTGTGTGTCCTTGGCAGGAATAATGACCTCCTACCCTCAAGTGGAAGGGCTGCACTTGTAAGACAGTATCTTGATTACGCATGCGAATAGCGGCCTGGAAGAACACAGCTAGTTAAAATTCACCGTAATTCAGAAACCTCGTTTAAGCCCATTCTTCCTCTGCTCAGATGTAACAAAATTAATTGATCTTTCTGTTCCTGCCCACTCAGAAGTTGGTGCTTCAAGAAATGAAATGACAAAAAGGCAGGTGATTTAGAGGGAGAAGGAGAACTGCCTAGGATAATATATGGATCGTTGTCTAACTTCCCCCATTGGAATAGATTTGGGTGTCAGTTAAATGCTTTGCTTGATGTTTCGCGTTTAATGAGACCGCTGCAAAATGCACTGAAATCAGTTTCTAGCACATGCTAAGCCCATCCCACCTGGACACTTTGGTTCTTCAGTTCCCTCTATTCGGAAACTGTTTCTCTCTTTCTAAATGGCTTATCTTTCTAATCTTGGGTTAAACATTACTTCCTCAGACAGGACTTCCCTGGCTGCTCTTCTTTATCTAAAAATAAGGTCTCTCCTCCTCTGTTTTTTAGGTTTCTATTTATCTCCTACTTAAATGATTAGTTTCACTTGCCGCCATACCTGATAACCAGCCCAGTGCCAGTCCCATAGTAGGAGCTCAGCAGCAAACATGTTGAATGAATGAATGAGTGAAAATGCTGTGATTGCTTCAGAAAAAGGCACTTATTATCTAGAGCTCTGTTCAGTAGACTTTCTGTGATGATGGAAGTGTTTTATATCTGCACTGTGGAGTATCGCGGCCACCACCCGCCTCTGGCTCTCTCGAACACTTGAAATGTGGCTACTGCAACTGAGGAAGTAACTTTTTAACTTAATTAATTTGAATATAAGTAGCCACATGTGATTAGTGGCTACTGTATTAGCACAGATCTAGAGGATGTGCCTTTATCAGCCTTCAATATTTATTTACTTATTTTTAAAAATTTTATTTATTAGAAAGGGAGAGAGAGAGAACGTGAGCTCATGCACAGGCATGCGCTGAGCAGGGAGTCTGGTGGCAGGGCTGATCCCAGGATGCTAGGATCATGACCTGAGCCTAAGGCACTCTCTTAACCTACTGAGCCACCTAGGCACCCCTAGCCTTCGACATTTAAAAATATTAATATTTAATGCTGTCCCATTAAACAGGTAGTTTCTGAAGCTGAAAAGGCCTTCTAAAGGCAGTACCATGTGCACAGTTCATTTTACAAAACATAATGGGTGTGTTTTATGGTTTACTTGGGATGTAGAGGAAGATCTTATATCCTTAGTGAGGTTCTGTGATTTAATATTAACATTACATTTTTCTTCTACTTATTATTTTTTTTATTATTTTAATTGCATTATATCAATTGGCTGTAGCTTTCCTGGGCTTTAGTTTGAGGGAGGACTCATCAGGGAATCAGGGTTCCGTTTTTTGCGTTCAAGCCTGCTGTAGGTTTCTGTGCCAGGCTATCTATTGTCAGCAACTGTTTACGCAACAGCTGCTTTATCTGTCTTGGAGGTTAAAGCTTTTCGAGTGAAGAGTAGGATTAAAAAGAAGAATTAGCAGATTAAATTTAAGTGATACATTAGTACTTTCCAAATGAAGGTAGGATTAGAAAAAGAATTATCAGGATAAACTTCACGATTAATATATTTAAAGCATCCGATTTAAACTCCTGATCAGTAAACTGCTGATGTTTTATTTATATTGTCTTTTTTGACATACAATATTAGTTTCAGGTGTGTAGCATAGTGATTCAACATTATATGCATTATGAATTGATCACCACAATAAATCTAGCTACCATCTGTCACCAAAGTTGTTACATATTATTAACTACATTACCCATGGTGTACATTGTATCCTCGTGCCTTATTTATTTTATAAATGGAAGTTTGTATCTTTTAATTCCCTACCCCTACTTTGCCTATTCCCCCACCCATGTCCCCTGTGGCAACCACCACATTGTTCTCTCTGTTTCTATGGGTCTGTTTAGTTTTGTTTGTTCTTTAGTTTTGTTTTCTAGATTCCATATGTTAAGTTACATCAAGTTACATCGTATTTGTTTTTCTTTGTCTGACTTATTGCACTTAGCATAATACTCTTTCGGTTCATCCATGTTGTCACAAATGGCAAGATTTCATTCTTTTATATGGCTAATATTTCAAACTACAGCTTTATCCATTTATCTATCAATGGACCTTATCCATTCACGATTGACAGACACTTGCTTCCATAACTTGATTATTGTAAATAATGCTGCGTGAACATAGGGGTGCATATATCTTTTCGAATTAGTGTTTTCTTTTCTTTTTTTTTCCGAATTAGTGTTTTCATTTTCTTTGGGTAAATACCCAGAAGTGGAATTGCTGGATTGTATTGTAGTTATACTTTTAATTTTTTGAGGATCCTCCATACTGTTTTCCATAGTGACTGTACCATTTTGCTTTCCCACCAGTAGTACATGAGGGATATTATTCTCCACATCCTTATCAATACTTGTTATTTCTTATCTTTTTGATAATTGCCATCCTAAGGGATGTAAGGTGATTTTTCACTGTGGCTTTGATTTGCATTTCCCTGACAATTAGTGATATTAAGCATCTTTTCATGTGTGTTGGCCATCAGTATGTCTTCTTTGGAGGAATGTCTATTCAGGCTCTCTTTTTTTTAGTTGGATTTTTTTTTTTTTTTTTTGATACTGAGTTGTGTAAGTTCTTTGTAAATTTTATTTTTTTTATTTTTTTATTTTTTGTTAAGATTTTATTTATTTATTTGAGAGAGAGAGAATGAGAGAGAGCACATGAGAAGGGGAAGGGTCAGAGGGAGAAGCGAGCTCCCCGCTGAGCAGGGAGCCCGATGCAGGACTCGATCCCGGGACTCCAGGATCGTGACCTGAGCCGAAGGCAGTCGCCCAATCAACTGAGCCACCCAGGCGCCCAGTTCTTTGTAAATTTTAGATACTAATCCCTCATCAGAATATCATTTGCAAGTATCTTCTCCTATTCAGTAGGTTGCTTTTTCATTTTGTTGATGGTTTCCTTTACTATCCCAAAGCTTTTTACTGTGATGTGGTCTAGCAATTTATTTTTGTTTGTGTTGTCCTTGACTGAGGAGACAGATCCAGAAAGTATTGATCAGACTGATGTTCAAAAGCTTACTTGCCTATGTTTTCTTCTAGACGTTTTATGGTTTCTGGTCTTATGTTTAAGTCTTTAATCCATTTTGAGTTTATTTTTTGTGTAGCGTGTTAGAAAGTGGTCCAATATCATTCTTTTGCATGTAGTTGACCTGTTTTCCCATCACCATTTATTGATGAGATTGTTATTTCCCTATTGTATGTTCTTGCTTCCTTTGTCATAGATTAATTAGACCATATGGGTTTATTTCTGGACTCTGTTCTGTTGGTCTATGTGTCAAAACCATACTGTTTTGATTATTAGAGTCTTGTAGTACAGTTCAAAATCAAGGAGTGTGATACCTCTGGCTTTACTCCTCTTTCCCAAGATTGCTTTGGTTTGGGGGGTCTTTTGTAGTTTCATATAAATTTTAGGATTCTTTGTTCTAGTTCAGTGAAAAGTGCTGTTGGCAGTTTGATAAGGATTGCATTGAATCTGTAGATTGCTTTGGGTTATATGGACATTTTAACAACATTAATTCTTCCAATTCATGAGCATGGTATACCTTTCCATTTATTTGTGTCTTCTTCAATTTCTTTCATCAGTGTTTTATAGTTTTTGTAGTTCAGGTCTTTCACCTACTTGTTTAAGTTTATTTTTAGGCTTTTAAATTCTTTTTGATACAATTGTAAATGGGATTTTTTAAAAATTTCTCTTTCTGATAGTTCATTATTAGTGTATAGAAATGTAAAAGATTTTTGTATATTAATTTTGTATTCTACAACTTTAGTAAATTCATTTATTCTAATTGTTATTTGGTGGAGTCTTTAGGGATTTTTATATATAGTGTCATGTTGTCTACAAATAGTGACAGTTCAATTTTTCTTTTCCAATTTGGATGGCTTTTATATCTTCTTTTTGTCTGACTACTGTGGCTAGGACTTCCAATACTATACTGAATGAAAGTGATGATAGTGGGCATTCTTGTTTTGTTCTTGACCTTAGAAGAAAAGTTTTAAGCTTTCACTATTGAGTATGATGTTAGCTGTGGGTTTGTCATATATGGTCTTTATTATGTTGAGGTATGTTCCCTCTCTACTGACTTTGTTGAGAGATTTTTTTTCATAAATGGATGTTGAATTTTATCATATGCTTTTTCTGCATCTGCTGAGATGATCATATGATTTTATTTTTTTTAATGTGGTATATCATGTTGATTGATTTGTAGGTATTGAAGCTTTTTTTGCACCCCTGGAATAAATCCCATTTGATTGTGGTGTGTGATTCTTTTAATGTATTGTTGAATTTGGTTTACTAATATTTTTTGGAGGATTTTTTTTTAAAGATTTTATTTATTTATTTGAGAGAGAGAGAGAATGAAAGAGAGACAGAGAGAGCATGAGGCGGGGAGGGTCAGAGGGAGAAGCAGACTCCCCACCAAGCAGGGAGCCCAGTGTGGGACTCGATCCTGGGATTCCAGGATCAGGACCTGAGCCAAAGGCAGTCACTTAACCAACTGAGCCACCCAGGCGCCCCTTTTTTGAGGATTTTTATGGCAGTGTCCATCAAGGATATTGGTCTGTAATTTTCTTTTTTTGTGGTGTCTTTGCCTGGTTTTCATATGAGGACAATGATGGCCTCTTCTATAGAATGAGTTTGGGTGTTCCTTCTTCAATTTTTTGTAATAGTTTGAGAAGTATAGATATTAACTCTTCTTTAAATGTTTGGTAGAATTCACCTGTGAAGCTATCTGGTCCTGGACTTTTATTTGTTGGGAATGTTTTGATTAGTGATTGAATTTCATTACTAGTAATTTGTTCAGATTTTCTTTTTCTTCTTGATTCAGTCTTGGAAGACTGTGTTTCTAGTAATTTATCCATTTATTCTAGGTTGTCCTATTTGTTAGTATATAATTGTTTTTGTTTTAGTTTTGTTTTTTGAGAGAGAGAGAGAGAGAGAGTGTGCACACACATGCACGAGTGGGGGGAAAAGGGGCATAGGGAGAGGGAGAGAGAGCATCTGAAGCAGTTTCCTCACCCAGCATGGAGCCAAAGCAGGGCTCAATTTCATGACCCTGAAATCATGACCTGTGCTGAAATCAAGAGTCCGACACTTAGCTGAATGAGCCCCCCAGGCGCCCCTAGCATCTAGTTGTTTGTCGTAGTCTCTTATGATTCTTTGTATTTTTTTGGTATCGGTGGTAACTTCTTTTTCATTTCATTTCCTTTTTTATTATTTTTTAAATTTTTTAAAGATTTTTTTAAAAAGATTGTATTTATTCATTTGATGGGGTTGGGGGAGAGCACAAGCAGGGGGAACAGCAGGCAGAGGGAGAGGGAGAAGCAGGCTCCCTGCTGAGCAGGAAGCCCAATGCAGTGCTGGATCCCAGGACCCTGGGATCATGACCTGAGCTGAAGGCAGGAACCTAACTGACTGAGACACCCAGGCACCCCTCTTTCATTTCTGATTTTATTGATTTGGGCCCTCTATTTTTCTTGATGATTCTTCCAAGGCTTATCAGTTTTATTTTTTCAAATAACCAGCTCTTAGATTCATTGATCTTTTCTATTGTTTTAATATTTTTTTAAGTTTCTGGTTCATTTGTTTCCACTCTGATCTCTGTTATTTCTTTTCTTCTGCTAACTTTGGGCTTTGTTTTTTTTTTTCTAGTTCCTTTAAGTGTAAAATTAGATTGTTCACTTGAGATTTTTGTTTCTTGAGGTGGGCCTGTATTGCTATAAACTTTCCTTTTAGTATTGCTTTGGCTGCATGCCATAGACTTTGGACTATTGTGTTTCCATTTTCATATGTCTTAAGGTATTTTTTTTTTTTTTTAAGATTTTATTTTTATTTATTTGACAGAGAGAGACACAGCGAGAGAGGGAACACAGCAGGGGGAGTGGGAGAGGGAGAAGCAGGCTTCCCGCGGAGCAGGGAGCCCGATGCGGGGCTCGATCCCAAGACCCTGGGATCGTGACCTGAGCCGAAGGCAGATGCTTAACGACTGAGCCACCCAGGTGCCCCAAGGTATTTTTTGACTTAGTGTTTGAATTCTTCATTGACCCTTTGGTTTTTTAGTATCATGTTGCTCACCCACTATGTGTTTTTTCCAGTTTTCTTCTTGTAATTGTCTTTTAGTTTCATATCATTGTGATCTGAAAAGATCTTGATATGATTTCAATTTTCTTAAATTTATTGTTTTGTGCCCTAACATATGATCTGTCCTGGAGAATGTCTCATGTACGCTTGAAAAAACTGTGTATTCTGTATATATCTATTAAGTGCATCTGGTCTCACTGTCGTATAAGGCCACTGTTGTTAGTGATTTTTATGACTGAATGATCTACCTACTGATGTAAGTGGGTTGTTAGAGTCCCCTAATATTATTGTATTACTGTCATCTTCTCTCTTAATGTCTATTACTTTCTCTTATGGTCAACTTCTCTCATTATGCTTTATGTATTTAGGTGTACCTATGTTGAATGCATAGATATTTACAAATATTTTTATCTTCTTGTTGGATTAATCCCTTTATCATTATGGAATGCCCATCTTTATCTCTTATCGCAGTCTTTGTTTTAAAGTTTTTTTGTGTGATTTGTTATTACCCCAGATTTCTTTTCATTTCTGTTTGCATGGGATATCTTTTCACTTCCCATCACTTTGAGGCGGGGTGTGTCTCTGAAGTGAGTCTCTTGTAGGCAGCGTATAAGTGGGTCTTGCTTTCTTATCCATTTTGTCACCCTTTATCTTCTGATTGGAGCACTTAGTCCATTTACATTTAAAGTAATTATTTCTTCTTTTGCTTTTTTCCCTTGTCATTTGGTGACTTTCTTTAGTGTTCTGTTTATATTTATATTCCTTTCTCGTTATAGATTTGGTTTGTGTTTACGATGGGGTTTTACATAACATTCTACATGTATAGCAGTCTATTTTAAGTTGATAGTTACTTAAGTTCAAGTGTGTTCTTTTTAAAAAAATTTTTTTATTGTTATGTTAATCACCATACATTACATCATTAGTTTTTGATGTAGTGTTCCATGATTCATTGTTTGTGGGATAACACCCAGTGCTCCATGCAGAACGTGCCCTCTTTAATACCCATCACCAGGCTAACCCATTCTCCCACCCCCCTCCCCTCTAGAACCCTCAGTTTGTTTTTCAGTCCATAGTCTCTCATGGTTCGTCTCCCCCGCCGATTTCCCCCCCTTGATTATTCCCTTCCTGCTATCTTCTTCTTTTTTTTTTTCTTAACATATAATGTATTATTTGTTTCAGAGGTACAGATCTGTGATTCAACAGTCTTGCACAATTCACAGGGCTCACCATAGCACATACCCTCCCCAGTGTCTTATCACCCAGCTATCCCATCCCTCCCACCCCAACCGCCACTCCAGCAACCCTCAGTTTGTTTCCTGAGATTAAGAATTCCTCATAGCAGTGAGGGCATATGATACATGTCTTTCTCTGATTGACTTATTTATTTATTTATTTTTAAAGATTTTATTTATTTATTTGAGACCGAGAGAATGAGAGAGAGAGAGAACACATGAGAGGGGGGAGGGTCAGAGGGAGAAGCAGACTCCCTGTCGAGCAGGGAGCCCGATGCGGGACTCGATCCAGGGACTCCAGGATCATGACCTGAGCCGAAGGCAGTCGCTTAACCAACTGAGCCACCCAGGCGCCCACTCTGATTGACTTATTTCGCTCAGCATAACACCCTCCAGTTCCATCCACGTCGTTGCAAATGGCAAGATCTCATTCCTTTTGATGGCTGCATAATATTCCATTGTGTATATATACCACCTCTTCTTTATCCATTCATCTGTCGATGGACATCTTGGCTCTTTCCACAGTTTGGCTATTGTGGACATTGCTGCTATAAACATCGGGGTGCATGTACCCCTTCGGATCCCTACATTTGTATCTTTGGGGTAAATACCCAGCAGAGCAATTGCTGGATCATATGGTAGCTCTATCTTCAACTTTTTGAGGAACCTCCATACCGTTTTCCAGAGTGGCTGCACCAGCTTGCATTCCCACCAACAGTGTAGGAGGGTTCCCCTTTCTCTGCATCCCCGCCAACATCTGTCATTTCCTGACTTGTTAATTTTAGCCATTCTGACTGGTGTGAGGTGGTATCTCATTGAGGTTTTGATTTGGATTTCCCTGATGCTGAGCGATTTGAGCACTTTTTCATGTGTCTGTTGGCCATTTGGATGTCTTCTTTGGAAAAATGTTCATGTCTTCTGCCCATTTCTTGATTGGATTCTTTGTTCTTTGGATATTGAGTTTGATAAGTTCTTTATAGATTTTGGATACTAGCCCTTTATCTGATATGTCATTTGCAAATATCTTCTCCCATTCTGTCGGTTGTCTTTTGGTTTTGTTGACTGTTTCTTTTGCTGTGCAAAAGCTTTTTATCTTGATGAAGTCCCAATAGTTCATTTTTGCCCTTGCTTCCCTTGCCTTTGGTGATGTTTCAAGGAAGAAGTTGCTTCGGCTGAGGTCAAAGAGGTTGCTGCCCGTGTTCTCCTTTAGGATTTTGATGGACTCCTGTCTCACATTGAGGTCTTTCTACCATTTGGAGTCTATTTTTGTGTGTGGTGTAAGGAAATGGTCCAGTTTCATTCTTCTTCATGTGGCTGTCCAATTTTCCCAACACCATTTGTTGAAGAGACTGTCTTTTTTCCATTGGACATTCTTTCCTGCTTTGTCAAAGATGAGTTGACCATAGAGTTGAGGGTCCAGTTCTGGGCTCTCTATTCTGTTCCACTGATCTACGTGCCTGTTATTATGCCAGTACCATACTGTCTTGATGATGACAGCTTTGTAATAGAGCTGGAAGTCCGGAATTGGGATGCTGCCAGCTTTGCTTTTCTTTTTCAACATTCCTCTGGCTATTCGGGGTCTTTTCTGGTTCCATACAAATTTTAGGATTATTTGTTCCATTTCTGTGAAAAAAGTGGATGGTATTTTGATGGGGATTGCATTGAATGTGTAGATTGCTCTAGGTAGCATTGACATCTTCACAATATTTGTTCTTCCAATCCATGAGCATGGAACGTTTTCCATTTCTTTGTGTCTTCCTCAATATCTTTCATGAGTATTTTATAGTTTTCTGATTACAGATTCTTTGCCTCTTTGGTTAGATTTATTCCCAGTTATCTTATGGTTTTGGGTGCCATTGTAAATGGGATTGACTCCTTAATTTCTCTTTCTTCTGTCTTATTGTTGGTGTATAGGAATGCCACTGACTTCTGTGCATTGATTTTATATCCTGCCACTTTACTGAATTCCTGTATAAGTTCTAGCAGTTTTGGGGTGGAGTCTTTTGGGTTTTCCACATAAAGTATCATATCATCTGCAGAGAGTGTGAGTTTGACTTCTTCTTTGCCGATTTGGATGCCTTTTATTTCTTTTTGTTGTCTGATTGCTGTGGCTAGGACTTCTAATACTATGTTGAATAGCAGTGGTGATAGTGGACATCCCTGCCGTGTTCCTGACCTTAGGCGGAAAGCTCTCAGTTTTTCCCTATTGAGAATGATATTCGCTGTAGGTTTTTCATAGATGGCTTTTATGATATTGAGGTATGTACCCTCTATGCCTATACTCTGAAGAGTTTTGATCAAGAAAGGATGCTGTCCTTTGTCAACTGCTTTTTCTGCGTCTATTGAGAGGATCATATGATTCTTGTTCTTTCTTTTGTTAATGTATTGTATCACGTTGATTGATTTGCGGATGTTGAACCACCCTTGCAGCCCAGGGATAAATCCCACTTGGTCGTGGTGAATAATCCTTTTAATGTACTGTTGGATCCTATTGGCTAGTATTTTGGTGAGAATTTTTGCATGCATGTTCATCAGGGATATTGTTCTGTAATTCTCCTTTTTGATGGGGTCTTTGTCTGGTTTGGGGATCAAGGTAATGGTGACCTCATAAAACGAGTTTGGAAGTTTTCCTTCCATTTCTATTTTTTGGAACAGTTTCAGAAGAATAGGTATTAATTCTTCTTGAAATGTTTGCTAGAATTCCCCTGGGAAGCCATCTGGCCCTGGGCTTTTGTGTTTTGGGAGATTTTTGATGACTGCTTCAATTTCCTTAGTGGTTATAGGTCTGTTCAGGTTTTCTATTTCTTCCTGGTTCAGTTTTGGTAGTTGATACATCTCTAGGAATGCATCCATTTCTTCCAGGTTATCTAATTTGCTGGCATAGAGTTGTTCATAATATGTTCTTAGAATTGTTTGTATTTCTTTGGTGTTGGTTGTGATCTCTCCTCTTTCATTCATGATTTTGTTGATTTGGGTCATTTCTCTTTTCTTTTTGATAAGTCTGGCCAGGGGTTTATCAATCTTGTTAATTCTTTGAAAGAACCAGCTCCTAGTTTCGTTGATCTGTTCTACTGTTCTTTTGGTTTCTATTTCATTGATTTCTGCTCTGATCTTTATGATTTCTCTTCTCCTGCTGGGTTTACGCTTTATTTGCTGTTCTTTCTCCAGCTCCTTTAGGTGTAGGGTTAGGTTGTGTACTTGAGACCTTTCTTGCTTCTTGAGAAAGGCTTGTATTGCTATATACTTGCCTCTTAGGACTGTTTTTGCTGCGTCCCAAAGATTTTGAATAGTTGTGTTTTCATTTTCATTGGTTTCCATGAATTTTTTTAATTCTCCTTTAATTTCCTGTTGACCCATTCATTCTTTAGTAGGATGCTCTTTAGCCTCCATGTATTTGAGTTCTTTCCGACTTTCCTCTTGTGATTGAGTTCTAGTTTCAAAGCATTGTGGTCTGAAAATAGGCAGGGAATGATCCCAGTCTTTTGGTACCGGTTGAGACCTGATTTATGACCTAGGATGTGATCGATTCTGGAGAATGTTCCATGGGCACTAGAGAAAAATGTGTATTCCATTGCTTTGGGATGGAATGTTGTGAATATGTCTGTGAAGTCCCTTTGGTCCAGTGTGTCATTTAAAGTCTTTATTTCCTTGTTGATCTTTTTTTTTTAAAAGATTTTATTATTTATTTGACAGAGAGAGACACAGCGAGAGAGGGAACACAAGCAGGGAGAGTGGGAGAGGGAGAAGCAGGCCTCCCACTGAGCAGGGAGCCCGATGCGGGGCTCGATCCCAGGACCTTTGGATCATGACCTGAGCTGAAGGCAGATGCCCAACAACTGAGCCACCCAGGCGCCCCTTCCTTGTTGATCTTTTGCTTAGGTGATCTGTCCATTTCAGTGAGGGGGGTGTTAAAGTCCCCCGCTATTACTGTATTGTTGTCAATGTGTTTCTTTGCTTTTGTTATTAATTGCCTTATATAATTGGCTGCTCCCATGTTAGGGGCATAGATATTTACAATTGTTAGATCATCTTGTTGGATAGACCCTTTAAGTATTATATAGTGTCCTTCCTCATCTCTTATTACCGTCTGGTTTAAAATGTTATTTGTCTGATATCAGGATTACCACCCCAGCTTTCTTTTGGTGTCCATTAGCATGGTAAATGGTTTTCCACCCCCTCACTTTCAATCTGGGGGTGTCTTTGGGTCTAATGAGTCTCTCTCAGACAGCATATCAATGGGTCTTGTTTTTTAATCCAATCTGATAGTCTGTGTCTTTTGATTGGGGCATTTAGCCCATTTACATTCTGGTTAACTATTGAGAGATATGAATTTAGTGCTATTGTATTGCCTGTAAGGTGACTGTTAACTGTATATTGTCCGTGTTCCTTTCTGGTCTATGTTGCTTTTAGGCTCTCTCTTTGCTTAGAGGACCCCTTTCAATATTTCTTGTAGGGCTGGTTTGGTGTTTGCAAATTCCTTTAGATTTTGTTTGTCCTGGAAGCTTTATATCTCTCCTTCTATTTTCAATGACAGCCTAGCTGGATATAGTATTCTTGGCTGCATATTTTTCTCATGTAGTGCTCTGAATATATCCTGCCAGTCCTTTCTGGCCTGCCAGGTCTCTGTGGATAGGTCTGTTGCCAATCTAATGTGTCTACCATTGCAGGTTACAGATTTCTTCTCCCGAGCTGCTTTCAGGATTTTCTCTTTGTCTCTGAGACTCATAAGTTTTACTATTAGATGTTGGGGTGTTGACCTATTTTTATTGATTTTGAGAGGGGTTCTCTGTGCCTCCTGGATTTTGATGCCTGTTTCCTTCCCCAAATTAGGGACGTTCTATGCTATAATTTGCTCCAATACACATTCTGCCCCTGTCTCTCTTTCTTCTTCTTCTGGGATCCCAATTATTCTAATGTTGTTTCGTCTTATGGTATCGCTTATCTCTTGAATTCTGCCCTCGTGATCCAGTAGTTGTTTATCTCTCTTTTTCTCAGCTTCTTTATTTTCCATCATTTGGTCGTCTATATCACTGATTCTCTCTTCTGCCTCATTTATCCTAGCTTCTTTCACCCCCATTTTTGATTGCATCTCATTAATATCCTTCTTGATTTCGACTTGGTTAGATTTTAGTTCTTTTATTTCTCCAGAAAGCATTTCTCTAATAACTTCCATGCTTTTTTCAAGCCCAGGTAGTATTTTTAAAGTGATGATTCTGATCTCTAGATCCGACATTGTACTAATGTCTGTATTGAGTAGGTCCCTGGCAGTCGGTACTACCTCTTGTTCTTTTTGTTGAGATGATTTTTTCCGTCTTGCATTTTGTCCAGAGGAGAATAGATGAATTAGAGAACAAAATGCTAACAGGGTAAAAACGTCCCCAGAAAATATACTCTAAACAAATCAGAAAGGACCTGAAGCCAGGGGAAGAAGAAAGGGAAAGAAAGAAAAAAAAAAGCAAAAAAAAAGAAAAAGAGAAAGATAAAAACAAAAAAAAACAGAACAAAACAAAGAAAACCCAGAATATGATCAAATACGATCAGGTTGGTACATAGATCAGTGCCACACACTAGATTTTGGGTGTATTTTGGTCTGTTAGAAGATAGTGCCTCCCAATTTAAAGAAGGAAAAACTTATATGCGTACAAAAATAAGGGTTGATATGATGAAGGGATGGAATGTGACTGTAAAGATGAAAATTATAAAAAATTTTATAAAAGGAATTGATAAGAAGTTGTTTGAAGAATGAAAAGAGGATTTAAAAAAAAACGAAAGAAAAAAAAGGGAAGGAATGTGATCAGGCAGGAGAGTAGAACAAAACCATACACTGGAGATTTAGGGTATATTTTGATCTGTTAGAACAAACTATCTCAAAATTTTAAAGAGAGTATCACTTATATATATGCCAAAAATAAGGGTAACTACTATGAAGGTTTAGAATATGACTCTAAAAATGAAAAATAAAAATGTTTTTTAAGAAAAGGGATTGATAAGATGTTGATTGAAAAAGGGAAAAAGAAAAATTCCAAAAAAAAAAAAAGTTAAAATAAATTAACTTTGAAAGACTAAAGAATCATGGTAAAAAAGCCATGGATTCTATGTGCATTATTCCCCTAGCAGTGGAGTTCTGCCATTCTCATTGACGGGTAAATTTGGTCTTGGCTGGCTGTTCTTGCTGATCTTCTGGGGGGGGGGGGGGGCTGTTGCCCTGGTTCCCAAATGTCTTTGCTGGAGGCAGAATTGTCCCGCCCTTGCCCGGTCCGGGCTAAGTAATCTGCTCGGGTTTGCTTTCCAGGGCTTTTGTTCCCTGCAAGCTTTCTGTACAGCTTTGGAGGCCGAGAGTGAAAATGGCGGCCTCCCAATCTCCGCCCTAGAGGAGCTGGAGGAGCCGAGAACTCGGGGCCCCGCTCCTCAGTGCGCCCCCAGTGAAAAGCAGTCAGTCACTCCCGTCTCTCCAGTCTCTGGCTGCACTTCGTGCTCACCGGGCATGTGACTGAGCGTTTCTATCTCTGGCACCCAACTCGGTGTGGAGTCTTCAATCCCAGCAGATCCCTGTGGTGCGCTCCTGCGCTGCTCCTCCTGGGGAAGGAAGGTGAGTCTCCCCGGATCTGCCACTTGTTGGGTCCCTGCTGGAGGAGCAGTGGCCCGACGGTGCTGCGGATCATGGTTTATGGCAACCCCAAGCTGAGAGCCCACGCCTCGGCTCAGTCTCTGCAGCCGGCTTTCCCACTCCGATACCTGGGAGCTCTGCCGCACTCAGGCACCCCTGGTCTTTCTGTGACCCCGAGGGTCCTGAGACCACACTGTCCCACGAGGGTTCCACCCCCCGCTTAGCCAGTGGAGCGACGTCCCTCAGCGGAGCTGACTTCTAAAAGTTCCTATTTTGTGCTCCGTGGTTCTGTCACTTGCCAGAAGCGGCCGACGGAGGCCCCCTCCCCCGCCGTCTATCCTCCCGAATATCGCCTCGGATTCACTTCTCCGCACGTCCTACCTTCCAGAAAGTGGTCGCTTTTCTGTTCAGAGAGTTGCTGCTATTCTTTTCTTCGATCTCCTGTTGAGTTTGTAGGTGTTCAGAATGTTTTGATCCCTATCCAGCTGAATTCCTGAGACCAGATGAAATCCAGGTCTCCTACTCCTCAGTCATCTTGCTCCGCCCCCAGTTCAAGTGTGTTCTAAAAGCACTACATTTTCATATCACCCTAAGCCCCATGTTTTATGTTTTTGTCATCATTACATCTTATTTTGAATAGCCCTTGACTAATTATTTTAAGTCTAGATGGTTTTACTGCTTTTGTCTTTTAATTTTCTTAGTAGCTATGTATGTAGGTGGTTGATCCACTACCTTTACTATGTTTTTATCTTTACCAGTGAGATTTTTCTTTCATAATTTCCTTATTTCTAGTTGTGGCCTTTTTTTGTTTTCCAATTTAAAGAACTCTCTTAAACATTTTTTGAAAGACTGGATGGTGTTGATGAACTCCTTTAGCTTCTGCTTCTCTGGGAAAATCCTTATCTTTACTTTAATGCTGAGTGATAACATTGTTGGGTAGAATATTCTTGGTTCTAAGTTTTTTCATTTCAGCACTTTGTATACAGTGTGACACTCCTTTTTGGCCTGTAAAGTTTCTGTGAAAAATCAGCTGATAGTCTATGGGGGTTCCCTTATATATAACTAGTTGTTTTTTTTCTTGCTGATTTTAAGATTCTCTTAGCTTTTGACAGTTTGATTGTAATATGTCTTGGTGTGGGTCTCTTTGAGTTCATCTTGTTTGGAACTCTCTGCGCCTCGTGGACTTGAATGTTTGTTTCCTTTGCCAGCTTAGGGAAATTTTCAGGTTTATTACTTCAAATTGTTTTTCTGTCCTTTTCTTTTTCTCTTCTCCTTCTGGGATCCCTGTAATGCATATGTTAGTATGCTCAATGTTGTCCAGAGGTCCCTTAAACTACTCTCATTTTTTAAAAAAATTTTTTTTCTTTTTGCTTCTCCGATTGGGTGATTCCCACTACACTGTCTTCCAGATCACTGATCTGTTCATCTGCTTCATCTAATCTGCTGTTTTTTGCATCCTGTGTATTTTTCATTTCAGTGATTTTGTTCTTCAGCTCTGATTGATTCTTTTATATACATATTTTTTTTATCTTGTTGAAGTTCTTACTGTGTTTTTCCATTCTTCTCTCAAGTTTGGTGATCATCTTTATGACCATTACTTTGAACTTTTTATCTGGTACATTGCTTATCTCCATTTCATTTCCTTCTTTTTCTGAGTTTTTATCTTGCTCTTTTGTCTGCAGCATGTTCCTCCTGTACCTTTTTTGCCTGATTCTCTGATCAATCAATTATATCTCCTACTCTTGAAGGAGTGCCATTATACAGAATGTGACCTAAGGGACCCAGCAGTACCAAACCCCCTTGGTCAGATGAGCCTGGTGCCATAGGAGTGTCCCCTATGTGGGCTGCATGCACCTTCCTATTGTGGCTGTGTTGCAACTGGTATGGACTTGCAGGTGGTCAGGGCTGTTGAGGTCTGGCTAGGATTGCTGTTGCCTGCTAGTAAGTGGAGTTGGCTTTCGGCCCACCTGGCAGTGAGTCCCAGCTGTGTGTTGACAGATAGAGCAGGTCTCCTGTGACCTTAACTGTAAGGCCCAGGTGTGACTGTTGTCAGCATTCTAGTGTTTGGGGCTGGCCCCCTGGGGGGGGGAGCTTTGCAGAGGCTTCAGTGCCAATGAACGCTATATGTCAGGTGAGATGGGGCAAGGACCACTTGGAGGGGGCTCTCGTGCTGGCTGAGGGTGCCCATTTGGAGTGCTTGGTTGTAGAGCTGCTTGGAAGGGGGTCTAGCTTGGTGGTTGGTTTGGACAGGGCCAGTCTGCAGGCAAACACTGGGACAGAGTGAGTGGTGTAAGCACTGTAGATGGCGGGTGTCACAAATGGTGCATGCCAGTAGCAGGCCAGCTAGAGGTGGTAGAAGGGTAAGAAAGATGGCATCTGCCAGCACTACCATCCCCAGAGAACATTCTAACAGGTCCCTGCCCTTCTGGCACACGCCGTAAAATTAGTCAGTGGATTACCTCCATGTGTAACCTAGGAACTTTTCAAACTGCTGTGTCTCCACTGGGACTTGGAGTGAGTGAGATTTGTATGGGTGACCTTGAAGAACACCTTTGTATTGCTCTCCAGCTCTCCTGGACATAAACCCCCTTAGTTTTCAAAGCCAGACATCACTGGTGCTTGTCTTCCTGGTGTAGGTCCCCTGGCCTTTGGATCCCAGTATATCTCATTTGGATTCCAGTATATCTCATTTGGATCCCAGTATATCTCATTCCTCATGGAGGGGCTCTGTGGTTGTGATATCCCTCCCTCTTGGCGGGTGCCACATGAGATGTGCTGGTTCTGACTAAATGGTGTCTCTGCCTCTTCTACCCCTCTCAATGTGGCTTTTTCTTTATATCTTTTTATCCTTATATATGTCCTTTGATTTCCCAATTATGATCTGTTTTGCTAGTTTTCAGTTTGTTTGCAGAGATGGTTGTTTTATACGTAGCTGTAGATTTTGCTGTTTCTGGGGGAGGAGGTGAGCTCAGGATCTTTCTACTCCATCATCTTGATCCCACTTCAATTATTTTGTCTTATTCAGGTCTTGAAATTAGAAATAGAAAGAACCAGCAGTTGCATCTTTTACTGTGTAAAAATAAGGAAAAATGTTTAAAGTCCTGTTTCATGATAGATTTTTAAAAATTATAGTTATGTGTGTGTATATATGAAAAAAATTATCATTTTAATGATTTTAAATATACAGTTCAGGGGCATTAGTACATTTATATTGTTGTGTAACCAACACAACTATCCATTCTCTAGAACTTTTTCATCTCTCAAACACTATCCCCATTGAATAATTACTCCCCATTCTTCCCTCCCTCTGGCCTTTGAGAGCCACTATTCTATCCTTGCTATATGAATTTGATGATGGATTTTTAAAATTCTTGTCCAAAGTCATTGTCCAAACCAATATATAATACTGATATCTATGTGTCTGTGGGGATCACCTCTTTTCAAATGACCTTGACCTAACTAAATGCATAATTGCCATATATTGGGAAATGGTAGACACTTCTTGCTAAAGACCTGAATCCGTCCAATTTAGTCACTGCTCCTAGCCATCACTAACCTTAGCTTGCCCTGAAAAAGATCATTTTTCTCATTTATAAAAACAATAACTCTGTAACATTACTTCTAAGTGACAAGTGGTAAAATTGACTTTTTTGCATATGTGTTGTCGTGTGCTTGGTTTTCCAAACTTTTTACCAGTTTCCATTGAGAAAGGCAAAAAGAAGCAGGGATCAGTTATTTAAAATTTTTAATACCTTCTAACATAGAATAATATTGTTGTGAACACTGGGGAACTGTGCAGATAAGCACATCTAAACTTATGGATTCAAGGTGGCTTTTTAGTCTTTTAATGAGCAATAAGAGTTTGGGGAATTTGAAGGGATGTGTTACCTTTACCAAATGACTTGCTCCTTATTTCTGTGGGTACATCACTGTATTCAGAAGACCAAGAACAAAGCAGGAGATGCAGCCCCAAGGAGAGGCTTACCACTGGCATATGTGCTTAGAAGAAATCAGTGGAATGGGCATGTAAGGGCCACCTTAAACACAGTTCTGCTGTCATATCCTGAATGTGCATTAGGGAACATTTCCTGAGGTCCGTGGCCTTTACAGTGGATGCTGAAGGCCATAGACCATCTTAGCTGGTGCAGGTGGGGAGGAGAGACATAAGTGAGATGGGCCATTCCTGGTGGAGGAGACCACCAGAATTTAGGTTGATGGGCAGGGAAAACAGCTCTAGGTCTAGTCCTTGTGAGCAGTTTCTGTCAGCTGGAGTGCGGGGTGCAGTCCCTGGGAAGGAAGGGGTTTCGGCTTGTGGGGAGTACTGGGATAGGCCAAGTAGAGTCCAGGTCTTTTGAAGCCTAATGAAGTTGTGCTTTAGAAAGGTAAGTGCAAGCATAGTGCATAAGCTGTATCAGAGAAGGTAATCATTTTAGGTGGAAGGTGGTTAAAGGTTGTTTAATTATTTTGGAGAAAGATAATGAGGGTCTCTAAATAATGTCGGTTCTGCTGGGAGTGGATAAGAGGGCCAAAATGGCAGAAATGTTGTGAAGATAGAATTCACAGGCCTTATCAGATTAAATGAAGCAGAGTAGGAAGGTCAAGAGTGATATTAAGTCCCTAGGTTGTAATGCATATCAAATAAAATTCAAAAGTATATATGCATGTATTAGAAAAGTAAGCCTCTCTTCTCTGTCTGTCCCTCAGCTCTTATAACCTCTTATGTACTTTCTTATATATGTGTGTATATACATTAGCTATGTTTATATTCCTGTTAAAATGTGTTAAAAATTACCCTGTATGGTAATCAATGCCTCGTTTTTATCACTTAACAATATTTCTTGGAGATATCTTATGTCAATACAGGTAGAGCTGCCTTATTCTCCCCCCCCCTTCATTTTTCCCTTCCTACTATCTTTTTTTTTTAACATATAATGTATTATTTGTTTCAGAAGTACAGGTCTGTGATTCAACAGTCCTACACAATTCACAGAACTCACCATAGCACATACTCTCCCCAGTGTCCATCACCCAGCCACCTCATCCCTCCCACCACCTGCACTCCCTCAGTTTATTTCCTGAGACTAAGAATTCCTCATATCAGTGAGATCATATGATACATGTCTTTCTCTGATTGACTTATTGCGCTCAGCATAATACCCTCTAGTTCCATCCACATCGTTGCAAATGGCAAAATTTCGGAAAGACCTGCCTTATTATTAATTTATTTAGCTAGTCCTGATTAATAGAAATGTATTTCCTGTCTTTGGCTCTTACAAATTGTTTAGTGAATATCTTTGTTCATGCATTATTTTGTGCACATGCCAACAAGTATATCTGTAGATTGAAATTACTGCAAGTGGGATTGCTGAATGAAAGGAGATGTGCATTTTAAATGTTGATGATATTGCACTTGTTTTCCATAGAGTTTTTATCGGCACTGCTTGTTTCTTAGATCCTCATAATAGTGTGATATCAAACAATATAATCTTTCCCAATTTGTAGATTTAAAAAATCTAATTGTCACTTTAATTTGCATTTCTTTCTGAGTGAGATTGAGCATCTTTTTATAACTTTCAGAGGCATTTATAATTCCTTTTTGGGAAACTTTCTGTCACTAGCTGATTCCCATTTCTCTATTCAGAAGTTGGGCTTTCATGGAATGCTTATAGTGGTTTCTCATAAATAATAATTCTGGAGTTTTGATGTATTTTTTGGGATGATATTAAGGCAATAGGTGTTTATTCCCATTTTTTTAAGAGTTTGTTTTAATGAAGAGTTAATGTTAAAATTTTTGAAATGCCTTTTGAACATCTGGGAGGCTGATTTTTTGGTGATAGGGTAAATTGAAGGACAGATTTTCTATTTTGATTTATCCTTGCCTGCATCCTGTGCATGACAGGCACCCACCACCCCTTTTGGCCATGGAATAGTATTTTAGTGGTTTCTGGGTTCTGTTTGTTCATGTATTATTTGGGATTTTTGCGTACAATCCATAAGTATCTTATTCATCACTGAAATAGCTTTTCAGAGATCACTGATCAGCTCCTTCGGGTTCAATTACCCCTCATCTCTTGTACAGTCATTAATCTTGTTCACCTTAGTGGTGGCATTTCACACCCTTACCTCATCTCCTTAAAATGCTCTCCTTTCTTCGCTTCTGTGATACTAGGAGCTGAGCCCTCCACTCCCTGATGAATTCTCCTCAGAGGAGAATCTGTCTGCCCAGAACCTCCCTCCTTGACCTGCTTTCAAGCCTGACATCAGCACTAATGTGGACCGATCTCTCATACATCACGTGGCATGCTCATCTGCATGTCCCACCATCACTACAAACACAGGGTGTGTCAGAAACTCATTCCTCACTCTCACCCCAAATCAGCTTCTCCACTTGATACACTTGCTTCTGTTCATTGTAACATCTACCATTTTCATACTGATCCTGGCTCTGGCATGTACTGAGCACCTGCTGTATGCCAGGCCCTGAGAAGCTGAGTAGCTAGGAGAGAAAGTGGGGACAAGGAAGGGAGGCTCAAATGTAGAGTCCTTTTTCTAGAAACTTGATGTAATGGAGAAAAAGACGTTGTTTGAAAAGGTGAAGGGGTAAAGAAGTTAAGGGAAGCCTGATTTGTTTGAGGTGAGGAAGTAGTGAAAGGTGAGAAGCATCGGATACAAGAATCAAAGAGGCTAATGGGAGCATCGCCTAGGAGGTAATTGATGGAATCAGTCACCAGAAGAAGAGAAAGATGGGAAGATCCAGAGAGACTCTGAGAGGAGAAACGTCAGGTGCAAGAACATGAGGCCTGGGTTAATGAAAAAGGTGGCATTTTGTTCTTGAGGAGAACAGACATTTTAAGTTCTCTGAACACTTTTCTTAATGTGTCTATCTGTATTAGCACGATCCTGCTTTCGGCCACATTTGATAGATTGTTGAAGTCTGTAGAGGGCATGGAGGACCATCAAGGGCTAATCTTAGCATGTTGTAGATGCTCACAGTTAGTCCTTGAATATAAGGCTCCATCTGCAAGTACATTTTTTGTTGTCGTTCAGGGAGGGCTACTCTTTTGTTCTCTCTTAGCAGTTTGGTTTTCAGGAGCGTTGGGACAGGTAGAGAAGGAATTAATGTCTCCCAGTGCCACTCAAAGCATTTAAGCCTTGTGAGCATCTCTCTCAGCAATGGTAGCTGTGTGTGGGGGGCAGTGAGCCACTGTGCACCCTGTGAGTAGCTCCCCCAGCCCTCCTGATGGAGGCCATCCTCCCCCCAGCCCTCTGCAGAAGTCCTCACAGTCTCAGAGTGCTGCTCCTTTTCACGGGCTATTTCCCTCCAGTTGTTTGCCCTGATTGTTATGAAAGTTCACATACGGGGGATATGGTTCTTCCATTTTCCTCTCTCCTCTTGGTTCCTGCTCTCATGCACCTGCCGCAGCCACATCTATACCTCCTTTTGCATGATAGCATTTCAAGTACTATGGTAGCTAGCCTTGTATCTCTTCTTCTCCAAGGTAATTTTGTTGTTGTTGTTGTTCCTTTTCCACTAAATACTTGATTTCCAGGCACTTTATATTCTCCTAGATAACCTGTAATTTCTGTAGGCTTGCATTAGTACATTTTAAAAGAGAACATTGGGTTGATTATTTCCGATGAGGGTACACTACTACCTTTCCTTTTGCTTATAAATAGAATTATAATCTGATTTACTGTCTGTGTTCACTTATATACCGTGCTTTTCTTGAAGATATTCAGAAGTTTATAGTTCTATTCAGAATATAAAGTGTTTTTTCCCTACCTGTGGTCCTGCCCACTGTCACTCTGTATATAGAAAATAAGTGTATGTGTATGAGGATGTATATGTGTACATATTATATACATACACACGTATAATGTAATAGTATGTGTACAAAAGTATGTAAGAATGTAGTATATATAATTATGTTTATAGTATATAACATATAAGATTATATAGTCCATAAATTGTATGTTTATAGTCCTTGTAAGTATATAGTCCATGAACTATATAATTATGTATAAAGCATATATGTTTGTGTGTGTGTATGAGAGAGAGAGAGAGCGAGAATGAGAGAGAGAGAGAAAGAATAGTTTCACATGTTAAATAATTGCCAGATTAATTCTGGTACTGCTTGAGAATCTTTCAGAGTCAGAACTTTTCAGACCCTTCTTGGGTCCTTTTACCTCTGTGAACCCTGAGTAGGGAAAGCTGAATCTTGTCGGACCTAACGGGGAAGAAGAGCTGTGCTTGTGGCCTCTGGGTCTGACTTTGTACCTTGTCTCTGTGGAGAGCTGCCTGGTAAGCTGGTATCTTTACATAAAGAACCTGACAAATTCTGTCTCTGAAATCAGCCTGCCCTGGGCATGATGTAAGCCGACGGATGGGGACATTCAGTTTTCTTTTCTTTTTTTTTTTTTTTTTTAAGATTTTATTTATTTATTCATGAGAGACAGAGAGAGAGACAGAGGCAGAGGGAGAAGCAGGCTCCCCGCAGAGCAGGGAGCCCGATGCGGGACTCGATCCCAGGACCCTGGGATCATGACCTGAGCCGAAGGCAGATGCTTAACCGACTGAGCCACCCAGGCGTCCCTCAGTTTTCTGTTCCTCTGTGCTTTCCCACCTCCTAGCCATCCTTCATCCTAGGCAAAGAATCTTCTAGAGTGGACCTACACTCGGTCAATGCCATTTCCTTCTTCGTAGGACTTTTATAGTATGCCACCAATTCTGTATCAGAAAAGGCTCTGTTTATATGAACGTTTAGATGGAAACCTTTTCCAGAAAACACCATTAGTACAGATGGGGAATTCTTCAAGACAAGGAGCTTACCCCAGTTCATGTGGTTCCAGTCCCCTTTCTCAGGAGGTGCTTTATGGCCACACTTTTGGAAATTATAAAGCTGTTTACTCTTCTGAAGGCAGGGGATAGGGATGAGTAGCAATGTGGCCACAGAGCCCTTCGCTTATTAGAATATGTCACTTCTAATAGGTGACCCAGTTGTGGGTATCTGTCTGTTCTCCTATAATATTTTCTTTCTTCCTAGTCTTTTCTTGTTTTCTTTCTTCCACCCACACAGCCTTGTTCTCAGAGCCCTCATTGTGTTTATCAGGGAGTGTCACCACATCCAAGATGTTCTTTCTCCTTGCTCGTTGGCAATGTCATAGTTTTGACTGGGTGACAAACATTTTCTCCTCCGAGTTTTGCTTTTCCATCTGTGCTGAGCCCAGTGATTGTCATATCTTGTCCAACCATCTGTCCTGAATTTTTGCTATCTTCTTCTGATGTTTCTAGTCAATAGTTTGAAGCCACTTACGGTGCCTTTTTGTTGGCTTATTGAGGGCCAGGTTGACCTCCTGTATTGTGCTCTGAACTCTCCTCACCAATTACGTTTGCTGACACTACAGAATTTGATGACAGCCATTTGAAGACACTGCATGACCTGTGGTTTTGAATATATGTAGCCTGATTCTCCCATTTGTGATGTTGGTGTGGGTGCTGTTGCAGGTGCTGGCCATATGTAGGCATGGGGGTAGTGTAGACGAAAGTCCCTGCTCTCGTACAACTTATGTTCTCCTCCATGGCGTTTTAGAACATACTCTTAAAAGACAGAGGAAGGAAAATTCCACTCTCTTGGTTTTTAATTCACAGGTGAGAGAAGATAGCACTGGTCAGTCTGTGCCATTGCTTCACTGCCTCTGATTTTAAGCAACACAGTTACTGGGTCTGTTTGCTCTTTCATCAAGATGGTACTAATCTTAGGCAAGTTGTAAGACCAATATATACTTAAAATTCTTTGAACTACTTGTAGGAAGCATTCAGATAAATTCAGGGTTACTGTTATTATAGATGTATATAAACCTCCGATATGTGTATTTGTTCTCTTCCACAGTAAATAAAACTACAACTAATGATGTAATGTATGGTGATTAACATAACATAATAAAATAAAAAAAGAAAATGTAAAAAAAAATTGAGTAAAGTTGTACAGTTTTACTTATCTCTATATATGGTGTCTGTGTAATAATAGTGCTTGTTTCCCCCTACATTATAATAAATAACTTTTACTAATAGATTATAGGCATTGTACTGACATTTAAACATGCAAGGAGAAATTTTGACAGTATATGTAATACATAGCCTAAAATATATAACTGACAGTCACAGGAAAGTCATCATTATTACGTCCCATGGAGGTGGCAAAAGTGTCGAAGTCATTTATTCTAGGTTTGAGTCCTAAGATGTTTAACTTTCAGTATTACTATTGTAGAGTATATTTACCCCATTTGCGACATTTCTTCACAATTGACATGCACTTAGAGCTGGAGAATTTTGATGGTTCATTCATTTAAACAGCAATAACTGAGTTATTCTTAAAAATGTAAGAAAATTTTAATAAAATATTTGACGACACATTTGACATATTACACGAACCAAATTCCAGATTTAAGTCAAAGGAGAAGGGATCATGTTTGAATTTTAATCCTTAAAAGTCTGAGTATTCCATAGTTTCTACCAATGCCTTAAAGACTGGAATGATAGACTGCTTGTGTAGTTACCAAACCAGACACGGGTTTGAATTCTTACATCAGGGAAAATCCAAAATGGACAAAATGCGTTCCTTTGTGCTTGGCTCCTTTTTAGAAGCTAGTCAGAAGTTCTAGTTTTCCAGATCGTTGTTAAATAGAGTTGATCCTTGAACAACATGGATTTGAAGGGCACAGGTCCACTTATACGTAGATTTCTTATAGTACTGTAAATGTATTTTTTCTTATGATTTTCTTAACATTTTTTCTTTAGCTTACTTTATTGTAAGAATACAGTATATAGTATATATAATGGACAAAATATGTGCTAATTGTGTTATTGGTAAGGCTTCCAATCAATAACAGACTATTAGTAGTTAAGTTTTGGGGGAGTCAGAAGTTATATGTGGATTTTCAGGGCGCCTGGGTGGCTCAGTTGGTTAAGTAACTGCCTTCGGCTCAGGTCGTGATCCCAGGGTCCTGGGATCGAGCCCTGCATCGGGCTCCCTGCTCAGCGGGGAGCCTGCTTCTCCCTCTGCCTCTGCCTCTGCCTGCCACTCCCCCTGCTTGTTCTCTCCCTTCTCTCTCTCTGTCAAATAAATAAATAAAATCTTAAAAAAAAAAAAAAAGAAGTTATATATGGATTTTCGACTGTGCAGGGGGCGGTCTCCTAACCCTGGTGTTATTCAAGGGTCAACTGTAATGGTGTTTTTAATGTATGAAATTGTTTTGAAAACAGTTGGAAATAGCTTACTGCAGGTTACATTTCCTAAAACTACAGGAAAGTTGAATTTTGGTATATCTATATCATACTTAGAAATCTGGGACTGCCAACAGATTTTTTAACCCTCTTTTACTTACTTTGCACCAAAATTATGTCACATGACTTTGTGTGGGACAGAGCTGGGCAGTAATACTCCATAAATTATGCTTTCTTGTACAGAGTTTTCTCTAGTTAGGTAGAAGACTTTCTATACAAAGTTGGCGTGTTCTGTGGACATAAGATGTATTATCTCACTGATTGTCATTAAGTTACCACTGGGATTGCAAATGCCTTTGGAGAAAAGAGCATCAAAGTCATTTGGATGTCTATTTTATTGGCTACTTAAAATTTTTATGCACAGTGTATTTACTTCTAAAATTTTAAAGTTTGAAAACAAGACAGCCCAGATTAAATGAAATAGGAGTTTTTCAAGCAGAATGTGCTCATGTAGAATGTAGTTCAGTTTTTCTACTTGAACTACAAAAACTCTAGGTTGGCATAGTCTTGTTTTGGTGGCCTGTGGTTGGTTAATGAGATCCAACTTAGTTGGTAATATTCCCTTTCATCCCCCTACAGGTGGGTTAAAACAATTCTGGAACGGAAGTACTGTGCTAGTCTTATGGAACATTTCTTTCCAGATGTCTCCTCAAGAGCATATACAATATATAAGAATCTATTTGTAGCCTTCTCGCTTTTATACACTTCAGAAACAGGTGTAGAAACCCTCATGGTGTGGTGTGTGTTCACTGGGAAAAGAGCTTGATTAGTATTTACCTGCCAGATGCCTAGTTATTTTGATAAGTTCATTCTTGTTAATGTGATCTGATACAAGGAACTTGATTTTATTTAGCCTAAAACACTGCTGCTTAACCTTGATTCTTTCTTTTATCTTTGGAATTTTATTTTTTTAAATTTTTTCAAAGATTTTATTTATTTGACAGAGAGGGAGAGACAGTGAGAGAGGGAACACAAGCAGGGGGAGTGGGAGAGGGAGAGGGAGAAGCAGGCTCCCCGCTGAGCAGGGAGCCCGATATCGATGCCCAGCTCCATCCTAGGACCCTGGGACCATGACCTGAGCCGGAGGCAGACGCTTAACGACTGAGCCACCCAGGCGCCCCTATCTTTGGAATTTTAGTAGGATGCTGCTTTCGAATAAGTTGAACATGTTCTAATCTTTGTTCCACAAACCAGCGCTGCTTAAAGTACTTCTCTGAAGGCAGTGTGCTGCGGGTTTGGGCGGGTGGTCAGTGAAGAGGCTAAAGAGACCAATGGTGATTCCAACTCCCCAAACCATTCAGTTAGGAAAAAACCCTTTGAGTTTTATAATTTCTAAGAAAATGAAGTGTAAGTTCTCTCATAAAAAAAAAAAAATTTCTTCTGTTGTACTGATATTTCGTGAGTGATTTGTCTATTTTATTGTTAGAATTAAATTTTGAATGTATTTGGTGAAAAGTGAGCCTTCCTTATGAATATTCATTCATTAATTTTGCAAATCTGTGGTAGTGGAACATGCAAAATCTAGTAAGATGCATTTCCTTCTTCCGGAGACTGCATAGTTTAGTGGAAGAGGCCAAATCAACAGCTGTAACAAAAAAGCGTGATCTGGATGATCAGTGCTGGATAGGCACACAGTGCTGTGGGAGCAGAGTGGAGGGTTACTTAACCTGGAAAAGTGGAGTCAAGGTTTTCTCAGGGGGTTGTCAGAATGCGCAGGAGTTAACCAGGCAGAGAGTGGAAGGGCTTCCCTTGGGTGAGGGAGCTATGTTTGCATGGACACGTGCTTATTATATGAGGTTGATGTTCGGGGAAAGGTAGTTGATGGCAACATGGGGGGTAGGTCAGATATTCAGAAAATAAATTACAAAGATAAAAGACTTTAGATTTTTTTTGGGTAAGTTTTAAGTAGAAGAGTGACCTTATAAGACTTGTATTTTAGATCATTTTGACAGGAGCCTGGAGAGCTGGTCAGAGCCACATGTGTTGAAGGGAGGTAGAGCACTGCTTTTGTGTATTTTGGTAATGTAGGTGAGGAATGAGGAATGCCTGAACTAGCAGTAGTGGAGGAGATGGGGGAGGGAGGGAGGCACAAATCCTAGAGATTTGTGGTTTAGATGCAGTAGGGCCTAGCAATTACTTGGGTATCAGGAATAAAGGGAAAGGACTCAAGGATGCCTTCTGGTTTTCCGGATTGAGTAATCAGGTGGTGGTTGGTAGCATTCCCCCATATAGAAATGCATAAGCTAGTATTAGATTTTGGATGTATTGAGTTTAAGGTGCCTGGGCAATGCCCAGGTGAAGTCCTGAATGTGTAAACTAGAGCTCATGAGGGACACTGGGGGTGGAAATATAGAGATCTGACACACCTTGGCATATCATTGGTAACTGAAGTCAGTGATACTCAAAAGTAGATGGGACCAAGGAAGGGTATGTAGTAGAGAGGGAAGAAAACAGGGCCAAAGATGGGGTCACTGACTGCTAAGGGATGATTGGAGGACGTGAGTCCTTGTAGGAGACTGAGTAGGAGTGTTCAAAGAGGTGGGAGGAAGGTCAGGAGAAGGGTGGAAAAACTGAGGGAAGGCACACACTTTGGAAGAGGAGGTGACCAACGGTGTCAAATGCTACAGAGACTTCAAGTAAGATAAGCACTGAAAAGTGGCCATTGGATTGAGTAAATGGGAGGCCATTGGTGACACTACTGAAAATAGTTCCAATGGACAGAGAACCTAGAGTTCATTGGGTTGAGAAAATGAAGACAAGCGGGTTTAATGCTTAAGCCTCTGTGCCTTCCTGAGAAATAAAGAGATAAGACAAGGATAGAGGGGACTGTAGCTGGATGGGGTTGTGGGTGCTTGTAGAAATTTGAGCATTTTGTATGCTGAAATGAATACACCATAATGCTTTGGCCTAGCTCCCTTTTCTGTTGAAGTAGGATACAAGTGAGAAAGATGGATGCCAATGAAGTGAAGATTAAGTGTATGCTAGCAGGGGAGGAGGTTAGAACTGGAAGGATTATTATTTGGTCATTCTGTACCTCCCCGTAAAGAAAGATACATTATTTAAAACTAAGAGTGAGCCATGTGATTTTTATGATGAAGAAACTAGTTTCGCTGCATAGAAACTTGGGTGATTTATAAGTCTTTAAATCCTAGTGGAGGAAAAGTTATTACTTAATAATATCATAGACATTCACTTTTACTTAAAGAATCCTGGTAGAAGACAAATTGGAAACTCCATGTGCTGTTTTTTCGTCTACCAGAGGGTTTCCTCAAATTATATTCCTGTCATTGGCATTTTGGAGCTTGAGGACAATAGAACTGTTACAATGTGAATTTTTAGAGCTAGTTTTGACCACAGTAAAGTGACTGTGAAGGCTGAAGGTCGAGAGTACGATTGATTGGGTGATTACAATTCCTTTTAAAACAAATTAGAGATGGCAGGTTTGCCATGGGCAAAAAGTACGGCAAGGAAATAAATCTCATCAGCATTTAAAACTTCTTGGATCATCAAAAAAGAGTTAATGTTTAAAATATAGACACACACACACACACACCACAGAGGAATGACTTGCATTAGGAATTCCCATGTGTGATACTTTACAATGTAGTGTCTTGCCTTATTTTTCTGTTAAATCATATACAGGCACTAAATTGGGTATATTTTTAATTTTTAATTTAGGGACTCATACCCTAAATGTTAAATACACTTATCAGTTCAATTTATTTATTTTCTGTATTCGCTTTTATATTTGGGGTCTTCTAGATTATTGGATTTATGATTAGTTGTGTGTATTTGGGATCCCTGGTTTAGACGGAGGCAGGGGTGTAGGAAGGAAGCAAGCACCAGTGTTAGGAAGGGAATGGCAAAGGAAGGGATGAAAAATGGAGGAAGATATGTGTGGGTGTCTTTTGTCTTGGAGTAGGGTGAGATGGTGGTTTTGGAGCATTAATTTTTCTCAGGAAACTAATGTGTGTCAGACACCAGGCTGTGCATTTTCATGTATATTACATCCTCACAATAATCTTGGCAAGGTAGGTATTGAAATTATTTGTAGTTTCAAAGGAAAAAATGAAAGGAGTTAAGAAGATACAAGAGAAGTTTAAAAAGATTTTATTTGTTTATTTGAGAGAGGGAGAGAGAGAACACAACGCGAGTGGGGAGAGGCAGAGGCAGAGGGAGAGGGAGAGAATCTCAAGCAGACTGTGCTGAGCGGATTCCAATGCGGGGCTTGATCTCATGACCCTGAGATCCTGAGCTGAGCTGAAACCAAGAGTCGTTTGCTTAACTGACTGAGTCACCCAGGTGCCCCCCAGAAAAGAACTTTTAAAAGTAAAGAAAAACAGTGATGATGATGATGATGGTGATTGTTATGGTTGAACATGGCTTCAGTGTAGCTGGTTGTGGCACTTTTATTCTGATATTTTGGGGAGAGAATGTAGTCTTTGGCAGAGTCAAAAAGGTTAATGTTGGTTATTAAGCTGGTTATATGGGAGCTAGCTGAACTCTCTACTTTTGTATATGCTTGGAAATTTTCATACTAATAGGTTTTTTAAATGATCAAGCAAAGAAGTAAAATAGTCTTGGTTGTGATAAAAAGTGAAAGAATATTTATGAATAGCAGGGAGAATTTCCTTCTTTTTTCTTCTATCAGACGTATATGATAGTATTAGCCTATGAATCCATTTTTTTTTGAAGATTTTATTTATTTATTTGAGAGAGAGAGAGAGAGTGAGAGCAGAAGAAGGGAGAGGGAGAAGCAGACTCCCCGCTGAGCAGGGAGCCTGAAGTGGGACTCGATCCCAGGACCCTGGGAACATGACCTGAGCTGAAGGCAGACGCTTAACTGACTGAGCCACCCTAGTGCCCCCCCTATGAACCCATTTTTGAGGCAAAATTCCTAACAAACCATTTAGGAAATGAAGACAATAAAATTATTATTACTTTTTTTTAATGTGGTCATCTCAGTTTTATGTGTGAAGACTACAGAAATTAGGTGGATTCTTTATCCAATTGCAGTGGAAGTTTTGTCCCAAAGAAGGAGCATTTATTCTAGAAGGAAGGCCTGGGCTGGAACTGTCTCATTGAGGAAGGTATATAGCTCCAAGAGGGAGGATCGGAATCTCGTCAGCGAGCATCTCTTTCTGTAGAACACAGTAATAGGGACTGGAGGGCGCTACAAAGGCAGGAAAATAAGATAGTAGCTAATATTTGTGGAGGGCTTACTCTGTGCTGGGCACTCTCTAAACACTTTACGTATATTTAATCCTTACAACATCTCTAGAAAGTAGGGACTATTCTTTCTTATTTATTTATTTTTTTGTGGCAAAATGTATAAGACATAAAAATGACTATCTTAACCGTTTTTTAAGTGTACAGGTCAGGGGCATTAAGTACATCCACATTGTTGTGTAAACCATCACCACCATCCATCTCAGGACTTTTTCATCTTCCCAGACTGAAACTCAGCACCCATTAAACCCTAACTCCCTATTCCTCCCACGCCCCCCCAACCCCCCCATCCCAAGCCCCTGGCAACCGCCCTTGTTCTGCTTTGGGTCTCTGTCAATTTGACTACTCTAAGGATTGCGTATAAGTGGAATCATACAGCGTGTGTCATTTCATTTTGTGACTGGCTTATTTCACTCAGAGTAATGTAATCAAGGTTCATCCATGTTGTAACATGTGTCAGAAGTTCCTTCTTTATTAAGGCTGAACTATAGTCCATTGTATGAGTATACCACATTTTGTCCAACTGTATGTCAGTGTACTCTTGGATTGCTTCCCCCTTTTGGCTATTGTAAATATGCTGCTATGAACAGCAAAATATGTTTGAGATCTTGCTTTTCAGTTCTTTTGAGTATAGACCCCGAAGTGGAATTGCTGGCTCATGTGGTAATTCTATTTAATATTTGTAGGAACCGCCATACTGTTTTCTGCAGCGGCTTCACCATTTTACATTTCCATCAGCAGTGCACCAGGGTTCCAATTTCTCCAGATAGGAGGTAGGTACTATTCTTTCGTTAGTATTACAGAGGAGGAAGAGAGGTGCAGAGAGATTAAATGGGCTCACACAGCTAACATGTACAGATCTGAATTTGAACCCTACAGTCCAACTCAGAACCTTTGATATCCAGGGGAGATGAGGCCCAGAGAGGCTCAGAGACATGATTAAGGGCACTATGCCTAATGTAGTATTGGAGCCTGGATTCAGACCCAGGCAGCTTGCCTGTAGAGTTCATATTGTTAAGCACTCTTAGATTTAGTGGTTGGTTTTTCTTTTCTTTTTTCTTTTTTTTTGATAAAAATGTTTTTTTAAAAAAATCCACATATTGTAGAAAGAATTAATTTTTGAATATCTCTATATGGTTTTTTTCCTGCCATTCTAAATTTATGCTTTAAACTGTTCTGTTATTTAAAATATTATTCTAGGAAATGTAGGCAATATGTTCGATTTTCTCTTTATTCAGATTTCTTGGGTAAAATTTGCCTTTAAATATTTTGAATAAGTATGAATTTTTTCTACATCTCCACTCTACCTACTCCTGCCAGAAGTTTGCTTTCAAATAAAACCAAGCAAAATGATCTCAAGCTGGATTTAAATTGGGGGAAACTTGGAGACTATCAATGGTAAACATTGAGGACTTTTTTTTATTCAGATAGAGTGAGTTTTCCAGCTTTATTAACAAAGTAGCAACAGCTAGGAAATGTACTTATTTTTTTCATCCCCGTGTGTGTTTTGTTAAGAGAGTGTGCATTCTTCCTCAGAGAGTAGTCACCACGGGGCTTTGTGGCATTCTGAAAAAAGCGCCATTCCTCCGTGAGGCTGGCTCAGCTCGGCCTGTGTGTCAGCTCATGTTGCAGCCTGTCTCCAGGGCCTCTCATACCGCTGCCAGGGAGGCACCCTGTGAAAATACGGACCCAGGGACCTCTTGGACCCTGCTCATCCAGGCAGGCCCTCTGGGTGGGTGACTTTTGTGCTGCACTTTAAGGCTGGGGGGCTGGGTGTGCATGGCCTCAAGTGCCTCCCCAGCCGGGTGTGGGTTTTAGACAAAGACTCCTGGTCCAGTTGTATCAGGGGCCCACAATCAACAAGGATGACCTTTCTGATCTGGAAGATATCTTTAGAATTATCTCTCATTCAGTACACTGCACTCCACTTAGGGAGCTTGAAAATGTAATGATGCCTGAAGCCTGCCTCCAGAGATTCTGATGTAACAGGTCTGGTGGGTGCCCTGGCCATTGGGATTTGTAAAAAACTTTATGGATAATTCTAAGGTATGGTCAGGGTGTAAGATTGTTGCTCTAATTTCTTTTGACTACCTGGTTCTTTGAGCTCTCATTAAGATTTTTACCACCGCAGAGGATACAGGAGGTCTTTTCTCTGGTTGTCCTTATCAGCGGGGATTGCTGGAATATATTTCTCACATACAATGGGAATCTCTTCTATTTTGTTTATCTGTCGTTGAAAATTATTTCCATATCTTTATGGAGTATGTCTTTATATTCACACAGTGCTGGTTGCTGTAGAGGACAGATCGTATTTACCCTTCAGAACCTTAAATTTAGGAATATAGAGGAAAGACAACTGTTCTCCAAGATTTCAATGCAAGCTCCAGGTCACTGTTCTGATGGCAGTTTGATTTTATAAAGTGAAGGCTGCGATGATGTTGGAGCTGACATTTCTGCAGTTCTGGAAGGCTTCTCATTTAGACCCTCACTACCTATCGTGCCTGCCCTCCTGTGCATTTAAACCCTCAGCCATATCACTACTTTGGGAAATCTGACTGTATCTTTGAGTAAGCCACATAGTCAGTCTGAGGGAGTTTGGTTTAGAGGAATGCTTTGTCCTAGCCCCTCCTGGGTCGTTTGAGTATTTTTTTTTTTTTTAAGATTATTTACTTATTTATTTGACAGAGAGAGACACAGCGAGAGAGGGAACACAAGCAGGGGGAGTGGGAGAGGGAGAAGCAGGCCTCCTGCCGAGCACGGAGCCCGATGCGGGGCTCGATCTCAGGACCCTGGGATCATGACCTGAGCCGAAGGCAGACGCCCAACGACTGAGCCATCCAAGCGCCCCTTGAGTATGTTTAAAAGGGCAGTGATGGATCTGGCATCATCTTTCCTGTATTGGACTGTGGCTTTAAGATTGTTTGGTTGAAACTTCATCAAAGTTCAGAGATGAGATTTGGAGTTTGGGGAAGCAAGTATTCTCTTCGCTTTGGTTTGGTTTTAAAAATGAGTGTTTAGATGTAGAATTTTCTAACTTTGTCATTGTTTGTATTCTGTGTGTTTATGAGAGCTCTGTCAGCAGTTGAAACAGAAAGAAAGGATGTATGATCCATGGCTGTTTTCCTGCTGTGTATCTCTTAGAGACCCCACTTAAGGGTAGAAAATGTTTGAGTTACTCCCGTAGTGGAGGACAAGGACTTCCTGACCCACTCCAAAACCTTTCAGATATGGGCAGAGCAGAGAAGTTTGTACATGTATATGTGTATGTACTTAGGAATATACATAGTACATGCTTAAATAATGTTATGTTTATTTATAATCATACATAGTTGCTAATTCAGAATGACACAAGGAAATTCTCTTAGGGACATCTGCCATTTATCCTCTTTGTTTTTTTCAAAGAGAGGCACATTTGGGTTTGATCTGTTTTTCACATTTAGATAATTTCATAATAGTTATGGGGGGGTGGACTGGGGAGGTGGCTTTCTTCTCACATTTGTGTGGATTTCTCCTCTTAATTACCTTGGTGACAGGTGTGTGTGGAGGTGGAATGAGGGCACTGATGGATGAGGGAACCTGATTGCTTAGATCAAAGGCAAGGGCATCTGGTCATTTCCGATGTCTTCAAAAATGAAGGCTGTGCTCTCCCCGTTTCCCCTCGGAAGGACTTGAAGGGGCTCTTGGATCAGTTGGAATGATTTTTCTGCTCTGTACTCTCATTTGTTTTCCCTATCCCGTTCCCTGTAATTATTCCTTAGTTGTTGACCTCCAGGGGCTGATTAGTTACACATGTAGCTAAGAAAAGGTCAAGGGTTATAACAATGCAGTGCTTACTTTTCTGGTGCCTTAGTTTTTAACATGCTGGATGTTTGAAATGGAAAGGCAACAAGGTACCAGCAAATTCTCTTTAAAAACATAGCCAGTTGTTTTGTGGAGGAGGTTCTGCCAGCCCCTCCTAGCTCCAGCCCAGCCCAGTGCCACTTCTGGGTCTTTCAAAGCCAGCATCATTTCTAAGAGGAACAGTTCAGAAATGGTTCTCTTCCATCAATGATAGTTGGTGGCATCTTCATACAGAGAGTGTAGAATCAAATACTATATTATGGTGATATGGGGAAGGGCCACTATATGCAGGTTCCATTTCAGTCAGGCTAAGTGGGGCCTGAGAATCTGCATTTCTGATGATCTCCCACATGATGCTGATGCTGGTCTGTGGACCACACTGGGGATAGCAAGGCTTTGCTCTAGAAAGCCTACTTAAATCTCCCCTAATGCTTAAGAGGAGCAAAGATGTTTGACTTGTCTGCTAACATGGGATAGCATATGTACCTAGCCAAATACCTCTGGCCTAAATACTCTCATGGGGAGTCAAAGTTAAAAAGGTACCTGTTTACTGGGTGCTAGACAGAGCTCTCGGAGTTTTATTCATATACTTGGTCCTCACAGCAGGCTTAGCGAGGTAGGCACTGTTCTACATCTATTTTATAGATGGGGAAATCGAGGCACGGAGGTTTTAAGTAACTTGACCAAGGTCACATTAACTAACAAGTGAAAGAACAGGGCTTTGAATGCAGGCAGTGTGGACTCAGCACCCCAACTTTGAAAGGATGGCTGTGTGCTTCCTCTGAATCTGAGGTGTTACACTTGTAGGGCGATGGAGTCAGATCATGGCTCAGAAATGAGAGTGTCTCGGTTTGGATGGTGTGGTGGTTCCAGAAGGCAGGCTGAGTACAGGTGCGTGGTTGGGATAAGGAGGATTTAGCAGGAGGGAGGGGGCCATGCTGTCATGTTTAGTGGACAGGATTAGTGGATGAAGGTGAGACAGGCATGGTGCTCGTAGCTGAGGAACAGAAGGGCATGTGTAGCAAACTTTTGTTTTAGCGTTCTGTTGGATCAGATACTGTGGTTTATGTTCATTCTTTTTTCTTAAAAATAAAAGGTTTTATTTATTCAATTGAGAGAGGGGCTCCTGGGGGGAGGGGCAGAGGGACAAGCAGTGTCAGCGCTGAGTGCAGAGCCCGACTCGGGGCCTGATCCCAGGACCCCAAGATCATGACCTGAGCCGAAGTCAGATGCTTAACTGACTGAGCCACCCAGGCGCCCCTACATTCATTATTTCTTTCGAACCTTATAACGACCTCATGGCATAGGTATAGATTTTAAAGATGAGGGAACTGAGGTTTGGAGAGATTAGGTAATTTTCCCAAGGTTGACAGAGAGGAGGGTGACATAATTTGAATTTTAAGTCCGTTGCTCTGCAGCCTCCCAGGGCAGGGCCTTGGAGCAGAAATTAAGATACAGAGGGGAGGTGAGCATTTGGTTGTTGACACTGCATTATAAAAGAGGTGCTTGGCTAAGGGATGACGGTAAGAACACAAGCGCTGCAAGGCAGGGAACCTACGAGTCTCACTCAATGTTGGCCGTTTAAAATTGGACTAGAGTTCCCTAAGATCTCTGTGTGTGGGGCTGGTCCCCAGGTTGGACACAGGGCTGAAACTGCATGTGGGATTAAGTGGCTCCAAGTTTAAATCAGTTTCCATCTGGTGATTAATAGTGTGTTGGGACTGAACACTCTTCCTGACCTGCGTCCTTCATCCCTGAGTGAGCCCAGGAGAGGCCAGTCCTGCCCTCACGTTGACGCCTGTCTCTGAGACACATACCCCTGGTGCCACCTCCTCTGTCTCACCACAAGTGACAGGTGTTTCTGCTTTCTTCCCCCCATCTTTCTGATTATTGCATTTCTTGCCACAGACAATCCTCATTGCTCCAAATGTGAAAATCCATGCTTATTTACTTTATAAGTAAATATAAATGATTGTACAGTCTCATGTGACCCCATATAGATCTCTTTAACAGAGAACTAACCTGACAACGGGTGTGGTGTGCCTGGGGAATTCTCTGCCTCAGGATGCTCGTAATGGAGGGAATTGACTGGGGTTAGCTGGTGGGCACTGCCCATTTCTTGGCGATCACTGACAATATGGGACACTTCCAGGTGGTTCTCCATGAAGTTGTTCTCCGCTCACGGCTTCCTGCCTGTCATGCAATGAGAAATGCCTCTGGCCCCCTTCCTCCCGGGGTAAGAGGGCAGACTTTGCTCTCTGGTGTGGCCCCTCTCCTCTTTATCCTTATGATCAGAGGCTTGCATTCCATTTTTTATTGTTTTATTTTTATTTTTTAAAACTTTAATTAAATTTATTTATTTTTGAGAGAGAGAGAGAGGGAATGGGAGAATTGAGTGGGGCGGGGGCAGAGGGAGAGGGAGAGAGAGAATCTCATGACCTGACCCAAAATCAAGAGTCGGACACTTAACTGCCTGAGCCACCCAGGTGCCCCTCCACTTTTTAAAAAAGATTCTCTTTTAATGATAGAAGCATCAGAACTATATTACAAAAAGCTAAGAAATAGAAAGGGAAAAAACAGCCCCATTCACCATCCTAAAACAGTGATTATCATTTTCTGCAATGATTTTTACATGTTTGTATTTGTTTTCTATCTGCATTCCCCATTAGTGGTACGTAATCTCCATCATTACCATTTTTTTTTTTTTTAAGATTTTTTTTTTTTTTTTATTTGAGAGAGAGAGAGAAACAGCATGAGAGGGGAGAGGGTCAGAGGGAGAAGCAGGCTCCCCACCGAGCAGGGAGCCCGATGTGGGACTCGATCCCGGGACTCCGGGACCATGACCTGAGCTGAAGGCAGTCGCTTAACCAACTGAGCCACCCAGGCGCCCCATCATTACCATTTTAATGGGTGCATAATATTCTGTTGCATACCATTAATGATTTAACTGAAGTTAAATCAAGTACATCGACAAGTACATCGCTGTTGTTGTTGACAAGTACATCGCTCCCAGCTTTTCACAATTATTAATAATACTGTCAGGTGTATCTTTGTGCCGGTGGTTATTTCCATATTTTGAATTAGATTCTTATGAGAGAGTCCCAGGTGTGGCATTACTAGGTCAAAGAGTATGAACAATTTTATGGCTCCGAAACCATATCGCCAGATTGCTTTCCAGAGGAGCGGAGCCGATTTACAGTGCCGTCACATGTCATTTGTTTCCCAGGGGGGCTGCCAGGGGTAGGGCTACAGCCTCCCACAGTAGGACAGGAGGGTGTGTGTGAGGGTGTGTGTGCGTGAGGGTGTGTGTGTGTGTGTGAGGGTGTGTGTGCGTGAGGGTGTGTGTGCGTGAGGGTGTGTGTGTGTGTGCACGTGTGTGTGCGCACGCGGTTGCAGCCGCACAGTAGGACAGGAGGGGGTGTGTGTGTGAGGGTGTGTGTGTGTGCGCGCGCGTGCACACACGTGTGTGGTTGCAGCCTCTCACAGTCGGACAGGAGGGGGTGTGTGTGCGTGTGTGTGTGCGGTTGCAGCCTCTCACAGGACAGGAGGAGGGTGTGTGTGTGAGTGTGTGTGTGTGAGGGGGTGTGTGTGTACGCATGTGCGCACCCAAAAAACTCACTGATTCATGTGTGTATTGATTTAAACTGCGATGACATTATGCATCGTTCTTGTTAATAGGAAGATACTAGGTGTCTAATGCCAATATAATACTCGTCCAATTCAGTGTTTTATATCACAGTGTGTTAGACAAGGAATAAAGCAAGTTATATGTATTTCCTGTTTCTGGAATTTTAAAAATTAAAAAAAATTGGCAAAGGTTAATTAATAAGAACATTCAGCCACTGGAACGAGTTTCTTAGTGGCCCTCCCCTTTTTGAGAATCATTTAGAGGTGAAGGTGGACTTTGAAGGTTAGTAGGACAGGCAGAGGGGAGGGCTTTGGAAGTACCTCAAAAGCTCACTAGTTTGCCTAACCTGGGCAGCAAAGATACCCTCACCTGGTAACTGCAGTCTTTCAGATGCGGAATGGAGTGCTTATGTTGAGAGGGTTGTTTGTTTGTTTTGTTTTGTTTTTTAAAGATTTTTTATTTATTTATTTGACAGAGAGAGAGAGCAGAAGTAGGCAGATCGGCAGGCTGAGGGAGAGGGAGAAGCAGGCTCTCAGCTGAGCAGGGAGCCACACGGGACTCGATCCCAGGACCCTGAGATTATGACCCAAGCCGAAGGCAGACGCTTAACCTACTTAGCCACCCAGGTACCCTGAGAGGGGTTTTGAGGTCACATCTAGGGCTAAGTGGGGAAGCTACTTTGATTAATTAGTAATTTGTTCTAGATCTTTGCCATTACAATTTTCTCCAGTTCTTTATTTCCCATTGGACTGTAAACACTAAGTACCTTACAGTAGAGACTGTACCTTTTAAAATCATTAATTTTTATACCTGTGCCCTGGATTGTCTAGCACATTGTTTTGTATCTTATGTATGTTGTGGTGGCTTTGTGTCTTTTGACTGACTGACTGACTGACGGACCTAGTGAGGGAAATGAATGCTGTATCCGGTGGTCCTCGGAGTTGTACCAAAGCCCTGTGGTTAAGTAACGGGATTGCCAGGTCTTGTGCTCATAAGAGTGAGTGTGTCTGTAAAATCCACAGCTGACCTCACAGGGGTAAAGGAAGAAGAAACTTTGGTGGAGAAACTACCTAAGAAAGGTGATGCTGGAAAAGATCTCTTTTTTATCCCCCCGAAGATTTATGTATTTATTTGAGTGAGAGAGAAGGGGGAGGGGCAGAGGGAGAAGGACAGAGAGAATCCTCAGGCAGACCCCCCACCGAACACAGAGCCAGACGCGGGGTGCGATCCCAGGACCCCAAGGTCATGACCTTAGCTGAAATCAAGAGTTGGACACTTAACTGACTGAGCCACCCAGGCACCCCAGAAAAGATCTCTGGCTCTTGTGTATTACCTCCCACATCATCTAACGGGACCTCCTTGTTTGACAGATGAAGAAACTGAGCCCAGGAAGGCCAAGTGGCTTCCTCAAGGTCACATAGATAGTGGATGATGACTGGGAACTCAGAGCTGGTCCCTTGGGTCCTGCTGTAGTGTCCTTTCCACTACACCCTGTGGACAGAGCTTGGGGCACTTGTTTTGCTACCCCCATACCCCCTTGCCCTCAATAGATCTATATTTGGATTTTTTTTTTTCCCCTTATGCCCACATTTCCCTTCTCTTATAGCTGCACAGAAATGTGTTTATAGAGATTGTGACCTTGATGCAATAGTCAGGTCGGGTCCAGAGCCATAGAGGCTTAGAGGTTTGTATTGAGAGCCCAGAGATAGTGCGGGATCAAAATTCAGTTTCATACAAAATTACGGCTTTGCATTATTATCTCTGAATTTGAATATAAATTTGTTATTTCAGAGGAAGAATGTTCAGTGTTAGTTGTGGTACATGATTGGAGTGTGTATTTGCCACAACCGTGATCCTAATAAAACTCTCATTATGATCCATATGCACAGAGTAGAGATTTAAGGTTGTCAGGGGAGCATTAATTTTGAGTTTCTTGATTTCTTTTGTGTGACTGAAATCTAAACCTCAGTGTTGCCTCATCTGTATGGTGGTTTTTCTTCTTCCTCTCTGTAACCTCTTCCCCTGAATATGACAAGCACATTTGTTTGCATACTTGAAGTTCTGAAGCTAAAGGCTTTAATAGTGAGGCAAGTACCCATGGTGAATGTCAAATGGAAGGACTGAGCAGACAAAGCAGGAGGGAGAATGAACAGTCTCCTGGTCCTTTTAACAGCCCTGTGATGTCTTCCCTGGGATTTGAATGATTTGTGAATGACTACAGCCTGCCCAGTCCGAGGTGGCTCAGGGCCTCTGGAAATGGATGTTAACTACATCAGCTGTCAGTAGTTATAGCTCTTGGGTAATCGGGTTTGGAATTTATGGGTATTTACATTTCCGAGGGCTTTGACTATGTTTCTATAACTTTGGAGTAGAAATGTTTGTCCTTGGTATGACTGAATAGCTTATTTTATGTATGGTGCCAGGGTTTCAAACGGTCTCAGTGTGTAAACCACTTTCTCCCTGGGAGAACACAAAGATAATCTCGTTAATCGGATCTGTGGCTAGTGGAAAGATGATTTTTGTCTGCATCCCACTAAACTAGCTCCATACTGCCTTCTGTGCAGTAACCAGTAATATGGTTACACAGTAAAAAGAAGTTAGAAGAGTCTTACTGACCGCTGTTGATAAACATTTTGCTACAGCTTGCTGAGGTAGGCGTTTTTTTTACTTTATTTGGTCTCAAAGGGATTAACTTTTTTTTTTCCGTGATAGGAACTATTAAGCTTGTTCTCAAAAATTTAGAAAATAAGGAAAAACTGAAAGAAGAGAGAAAACCCAAGTTCCTTCCACTTGAATGCAAGCCACATATAACATTTCAGAATTTTCTTTCATTCCAGTTCTATACATAATTTTTATGTGGTTATAATTAAGCTGGTGTTTTTTTGTTTTGTTTTTATTTTAGAGAAAGAGAACGCAGGGAGGAGGGGCAGAGGGAGAGAGAGTCTTAAGCTGACTCTGCACTGAGCATGGAGCCCGTTATGGGGCTCGATCCCATGACCCTGAGATCATGGCCTGAGCCGAAACTAAGAGTCAGACGCTTAACTGATTGTGCCACCCAGGTGCCCCAATAATTAGGCTATTTTTGAAAACATTTTTTTCTTTCTATTGAATACATATGTTTTTCCTTGTTATATAATTTCCTTTACAAAAACCTAATTTTTCAAGAGGCATTTATTGAAATAATTGTTTATTTTGTCAGTTTCTGGACCAGAGGCTCAGCCCTTTTTCATCAGTGGGGTTTTGTGCTGCCCCTCAGTCATGGAGACACATCTGAGTGGATTGTCTTTTCAGTCAGGAGTGACTGGATCCCTCTTTCCTTTGAGAATCATTGATTGGCACAGCTCCGATATTTTCCCAATTGCAGATTATCATCTAGTGAACTTTTTGTGCATGAAGTTTGGTATGTATTTAGTATTAGTTTTTTTTTTTTTAAGATTTTATTTATTTCCTTGAGAGAGAGAGAGAGAGAACACAGGGAGAGGGAGAAGCAGGCTCCCCGCTGAGCAGGGAGCCCCATGTGGGGCTCGATTCCAGGACCCCGGGATTATGACCTGAGCCGAAGGCAGACGCTTAACTGACTGAACCACCCAGGCACCCCTAGGATTAGTTCTTTAGGGTATTTTCCCAGAGCTGAATTGCTGGTCAAAAAAGATTAAACATTTTGATGTTACACACACACACACACACACACACACACAGAGTTTTATGTTGTATATTATATATATTATTTTCAACAAGTTGATACTAGTAATGCCAAACTAACCACAGGCTACACATTAACATTGGGTATTACTGCTGTTTAAGCTTTGTTAACTTGATGTGTAAGAAATAGCATTGGGGGCACCTGGGTGGCTCAGTCATTTAGCGTCTGCCTTCGGCTCAGGTTATGATCCCAGGGTCCTGGGATGTAGCCCCGCATCGGGCTCCCTACTCCACGGGAAGCCTGCTTCTCCCTCTCCCACTCCCACTCCCCCTGCTTGTGTTCCCTCTCTCGCTGTGTCTCTCTCTGTCAAATAAATAAATAAAATCTTTAAAAAAAAAAAGTAGCATTGAGTTTTTAATTCTTTGCTTAGCAGTGAATTTGAGCATTTTGGCGTGTATTTGTTAACTAGTTGATTTCCTGTTTTATGAATTACCTCAGCTTAGCTTAGTGTTGTGGTGAGTAGGGAAGGGTGGTGCCTGTGGGGATCTTGGTGGGGTAAGTATGGTTAGGACCACAGAGTTGCCTGCAGGCTTGATCTTGGCAGGACCCTACTTTGTGTTTTAGCTTCTGCCTTACCCTAGTGGCAGACCAGCACTCACCCTCCCACTTGGCTTCGAGAGATGAGAATCTTTTAAGACTGAAGTAAAGGGTGGGGGGGCTGGCCAGCTTAGTCGGTAGAGTGTGTGACTCTTGGTCTTGGGGTTGTGGGATCGAGCCCCACGTTGGGTGTAGAGAGTACTTAAAAATGAAGAAAATCTTTAAAAAAAAGGATTGAAGTAAAGGGAGAGTGTGAGATTTTTATTTTTATCAAAAAAATGGAGCATGGATGTGAGAATTTTTTCACTTTTTAAAAATAGACTGCTACAAAATTGTTCTTCCATTAATTCTTTCCTGAGTTTATTGTCTCCTAGGCCAGGTATTCCTAGCTGAGAGAGTGGCCCATACAATGGCCCCAAGGCAGAAAGAGAGCACTGTGTCCTGGGAAGGCAGACAGAGCCAGGGCCCCTGGATGTTGACAAGAAAGATCTGGGTGAAGTCACAGAAGCAGGAAGGAGCCTAGGGATGCGGATATTTGTAGGTCCTGGAGAGTGCTGAGGGCAGGTGCTGAAGGGTTTGAGCTGCAGGTATGTGGTTCTGTAGAAGTGGATTGGAGGGGGGCAGGGGAGATCAGTGACTCCCCTTGGGTGCCTGCCAGGGTAGGCTAGGGATGATAGGGGCTTACATGCCCCTGCATCTTAAACCATCTGTGGCAAAGGACCATAATTTTTTATTTCTAATCTGTTGTTGATGGATATGTTTGTAAATTATGAGAAACATGAATTACTGGAAGAACGTGATAACAATGCCTCATTGTTCCAAAAGGATTTGTGGGCTTCCTCTCCCTTTCTGTCCTTACCTTACCACGGGCTGGCACCAGGCATCTGCAGACCACCCTTCAGTGGCCCCAGCTGTGACTGCTACTCTAACATCCAGCCCTACATCGAGCACTTTCTGTGCAAGGGGCAGTGGTGCATCGTTAACATTCTCTGCTAGTCACTGTGCTATGTGCAGGAGAAACAGTGAGACATGAAGTAAGGCCTCTGCCTTCTCAGCGTCTGTAGTCTTGCTGAATTAGGAGAGGAGTGGGTGAAGCTGGGGGAGACACAATAGGACCTACTGGTGGATCAGATGTGGCAGATGGAAGGAGAAGGAGGACTCCAGGCTGACTGACAGGAGCGGGACCTTTCAGACCTGGAGTGTGCAAGATTCTTTTAGCCTTGAGCATATTTTATATTTTAAAGAGAGGTCATCCTGATTTCTTAACAACAAAATGATTTACATCCTGCTGCAGATCTGAAATGAATCTCCAGGGAAGAAATCTGGATGGCTGGGGACAAGGGTGGGAGGGAGCCTTACTTTTCAATATATATCTCTTTGTATCTTTGGAATTTTGTAGTGTTTGTGCATATCACCTATCCAACAAGATATGTTTAAAAATAGTTTTTTTTTTTTTTTTTACAACAACTATGAATAAACTTGAAATAAGAAATATGAAGACTTGGGGCGCCTGGGTGGCTCAGTTGGTTAAGCGACTGCCTTCGGCTCAGGTCATGATCCTGGAGTCCCGGGATCGAGTCCCGCATCGGGCTCCCTGCTCGGGAGGGAGTCTGCTTCTCCCTCTGACCCTCCTCCCTCTCATGCTCTCTGTCTCTCATTCTCTCTCTCTCAAATAAAATAAATAAAATCTTTAAAAAAAAAAAAAAAAAAAAAAAAAAGAAATATGAAGACTTATAGATGAAAACTTTAAAACCAAAGGGATATGATAGAAGGGTTAAAGGAAGAGTATAGAAAGGAAGGCTTGATATTGAAAGTGGTCATTTCTCTGGAAATTCATAAAATCAGTGCTTTCCCAATTCAAAAGAGCATAGGATTTTTGTTGTTGTTCAGGGTAGGAGTTAATGAAATGATACAGAATTCCTCTGTAGAACTAAAAATGTGAGGAAAAACCTGGGAAATTCTAAAAAAGATAATGAATGAGCAGCAACTAGACCTACTGGATGTTAAGGTACATCATGAAACTATAATTACTTAAACGCTGGAACTGGACAATTTAAACTTCTTGCTGCGGAAGAAGAAATAGATAAACATATCAATGGAACAAAATAGTATCCAGAAGTAAACCTGAAATGGACCTGAAATTAGATGATGACAGTGATGATTTTCAGATCGCTGTAGAAAATAGATTTGTCCAATGATTTATATGTTCAGGGAAATGAGATTAAACAAAATGCAGTTTTCCTCTTTCACTCTTTACCGGGTTGGGGAATTCCAGATATAGATCAAAGATTTAAGCGTGAAAATGTGAAACAGTATAACTCTAAGAAAATGGTGGATTTATTTTTAATTTCAGAATGGTGAAGACCTTTCTCTAAGCCGTACATTCGTAGCACACATAGCCAAGAAAACAGTTGACAGAAAGACAAGAAAGTTAACAATCTTAATTTTAAAAGAATTCATAGATGCAAGTAATAAAAAGACTATTAATCCAATAGGTTGTGTGTGTATGTGTGTGTGTGAATTGGTAGTTTAAGAAAAAATATACAAATGCTGCTAAAAAAATAAATGAGATGGGGCGCCTGAGTGGCTCAGTTGGTTAGGTGACTGCCTTCGGCTCAGCTCATGATCCTGGAGTCCCTGGATCGAGTCCCGCATCGGGCTCCCCACTCAGCGAGGAGCCTGCTTCTCCCTCTAACCCTTCCCCCGTCATGTACTCTCTCTCTCTCTCTCTCATTCTATCTCTCTAATAAATAAATAGATCTTTAAAAAAAAATAAATGAGATGTGCAGCCTTGCAGATAATAATTATTAGAAGGTATGTTAATGAGGTATTATATTTGGACAGTTTGGCAAAAAATAAAATTCTGAGTGCTCACGAGAGTTTGGGCAAATGGAAACTTTCACCATAGAAACATGAGATCCATAGACAATATCAAAATAGAATGCATATGCCCTTTTCCCTAGAAATCTCACCTTTAAAAAGTTACCTTCCATCTGAACTTACGATGATTTGCTAAGATATGTGGGCAGGGATACTTATTCCAGCATCATTTGCTATAGCAGAAACCTGGGGACAGAGCGCCTCAGTGTGGCACTGGTCAGGTAAATCCTGGCACCCCTAAATGGCTGTCCAGAGAGTGAGGAGGATGTATCATGGGCTGACAGAGAAAACATTCCAGTGTATGTTGCTATTAGATGAAAAGCAAGGTGTGGTCTGTGACCCTGTTTGTAGAAATAATCAGAAAGAATATGTTTTATAGATAGATTAAATAAATCCCCCAGTCTTCCAAAAAGGATCATAGGAAACAGTAACAGTTGTAGGAAAAGTGACAAAGTAACTGAAGTGGAGATTGAGGAGGGATCCCATTTGAATTGTGTGTATGTATGTGTGTGTGGTCTGTTTTATAATTTTAACTCAACAGGGATTATCTGAGTATGAGAGTATAGGGCTTTCTTTCTCTAAAACACACACGCATCTATACTCCCTAATAAATGTTACTTAGAAAAAAAATCCTATAACATTTTCTTTATTCATAGATTATGGTATTAGACTGAGATCAACTTACTTTGTTTATCCTGTCCTCTTCAGATATATGAAACTCTCTTAAAATTGAGACCTTTTCAATTTTTTTTAAAGATTTTATTTATTTGACAGAGAGAGACACAGTGAGAGAGGGAACATAAGCAGGGGGAGCGGGAGAGGGAGAAGCAGCCTTCCCCAGCAGGGAGCCCGATGTGGGGCTCGATCCCAGGACCGTGGGATCATGACCTGAGCAGAAGGCAGACGCTTAACGACTGAGCCACCCAGGTGCCCCAAGACCTTTTCATTTTTTGATCTTGGTGGTTTAATTAGCTAAGAAGAGGACCGTGAGCCTCTTTTTTAAGCATGGGCATGGAGAGTGGGTAAGAAACTAAGGTTTGTAAGTGATGGGGACTAGGGGCTCCTGATTGGATCTCGCTGTCACAAAGAGACAAAAGCCACCCACAGACTGCTTTCTTTCATAACTGTAATGCATTTCTTTTTTTTTTTTTTTAAGATTTTATTTATTTATTTGACAGAGAGACACAGCGAGAGAGGGAACACAAGCAGGGGGAGTGGGAGAGGGAGAAGCAGGCTTCCCGCCGAGCAGGGAGCCCGATGTGGGGCTTAATCCCAGGACCTGGAATCATGACCTGAGCCGAAGGCAGACCCTTAACGACTGAGCCACCCAGGCGCCCCTGTAATGCATTTCTGATCCATAATAATATAATATCTCCACTCTGGCCCCATGTAAATTTACCTACTATATGTTTCTTTGGGGCTAAAAGTTAGTTTAAATAATTTTCCGTGCATCATAAGATCTTCTGAGTGTTTATGGGTTTTATGCAGTAAGCATATTCATCCACAAACCAAATTTAGGTACATAAAGTTCTTGTACTACTAATAAGCTTTTTAGATGTGTGCGATGTCTGAGACTTACAGATAAATTTAGAAAAAAGCAAATGGCTTGGGACCATCTTCTGGAAGCAATTCAGATTATGAATGAAGCTGCAGTCCTTGTGAATGTGCCTTCAATTCAGAGTGATGCAGTTTTATTCAAGGCATTCATGTATCCCCAGAAATTAAAGTATAAAAATTTTAATAAGAGTTTATTTTGGGCTTTGCTTGCTATTAATCTATAAGTCTCATAACTTACATTTGTATGGTATTTTTTTATGTTTAGAGACTTTTTTTTTTTTTTTTTTACATTCTCACTTATGCTTCCTAATAGCCCTGGACATTGTCTTTAACACTTAGTGTTTTTAGTGTTTGACATTGGAGGGCAATATTGCCAACCTAGAAAAGACGTTAACGATGGTGAACAATATTATAGTACCACAGCAGGAAGAACCAAGGCATAAAGATTTGACTCATTTCTGTAGTTGCTGAGAATGTGCTCATCGAGGAGGGTTTTGAAAAGTAGGGTAATTCCCAGGATGTGCTAGAAAGTGTGGGGCACTTTTTTTCTTGCCCCTCCCCTGTTTTGGGCTATTATTTCCTAAAGAGCCATCTCTCAAAATTTCAAGACTGCAGTGCCAACTATTGATTTCTTATTTTTAAGGGATCCAACCTGGTCTTGAGTCAAAATGGAGAGCCTAATATGTGCCAGTGCTGGATGTGCTGGAGACAGGTGTTCAACAGTGAAGGCACAGTCCCTTTCCTTAGGAGCTTCCGTCTGATGCTTCCTTTCAGGGATGTGTGGTTACCAAGGAGGACATGCCCCTGGCTCCCAGAGAACTTGGCATTTAATGGGGTTGCTGTCTGATCAACAGGCAGACCTGACACCTTGTATTCATTGTTATAATAGCGGAAGCACAAGTTGCCAGAGGACACGGTCTTTAACCCAGATTTGAGGATTCCAGGTGAGGAGGGGAAGAAGCGAGGGAGGGAGGGAGGAAGAGAGAGTGAGAGAGAGAGAGAGGAAGAGAATCTCAAGCAGACTCCCCACTGAGTGCGGAGCCCCACTTGGGGCTTGATCCCATGACCCTGAGATCATGACCTGAGTCAAAAGCAAGAGTTGGATGCTCAACTGACTGAGCCACGCAGGCTTCCCGAGAAGATAATTTCTGATAGAGAATTTTTTAAGGACTCTACTGTAAGTACAGGGAACTCTTCTGGGAAGTAGATTTGTATAAGCCTTAATGAGGGTGGAGTGTTCACAGGAAACAGCCTCAGTAAAGCCTTGGGTACAGGTAAGCATGAGAAGGTATTGAAAAACAGAAAATGGTTCAGGGAGGCTAGTTTGTGGGTGGGAGTTAGAGAATCTTAAGAGGTGAATCTGGAGAGGAAAGCGTTGCTTCCCCAAACTTGGCTGATTTTGGAATCACCTGGGAATTAAAAAATACTGGGATAACTGGCTCCCACCTCCAGGCATTGTGACTTAATTGGGATGGGGTGTGCCGAGGCATTGGAAATTATAAGGCTTCCCAGATTTCCATGTGTAGCAAAATTTGGGAACATCCAAAGCAGTTTCTGAAGGTCCGTGTAATCATGCTAAGTCATAAGGATTTTATCCGCTGAGACATTTTTGGCATGGAGGAGCTGCTGAATGATTTTACCAGTAGAGTGACTTGATCAGACCTGTAGTTTGGAAGATCTTTCTGGTTGTTTTGGGGAAAATAGTTTAAGAAAGCTGAGACTGGAGACAGGGAAATCAGTCAAGGGGTCCCTTAGATAAATAAAGGTGGCCTGATGGAAGGAGTGACAGTAGTGATGGAAGGAGGCACATGGATCCCTGAGATATTGGGAGGGTGGGATGGGGTGTGTGGGGCAGAGAGGAGTGATCAGTTGACTGAGGCAGGTGGGATCAGGGAGAGCAGGGATGGAGTGGGGGATGGAGTGGATCATTTCTCCATATTTCAGCAGGGATCACCAGCACTGCTGGTTTCTTCTTCCAAGGAATAGCTGAGGAAGTCCATGAGTTCTTTGCTAAGCACCGACCTCATTTGATCAACTGCCTCTAGTCTGATTTCTCCTCAGGTAGAGCTTGTATCTTCTTCCTCTGCAGTTTGAGTGGATGTCTTTTCTGTAATGATTAATGATCTTGCATATCCTCATATGCATTAAGAGATCTAGTAAGGGGGATTCTCCCCATACTTGTGATCCATGGGAGTCCTGGTGGCCACCATGGCTCAGTGGCATCTAAAGAGCTTCGGTTTTCATAGTTGGGTAAATATAAATTTTATTACTCTTTCATATAATTGAATTGGGGATTTATATTAGTTTTTTTTAAAAAGATTTTATTTGAGAGCGAGAGATAGTGAGAGATAGAGCACGAGCAGGGGAGAGAGGGAGCAGGGGAGAGAGGGAGCAGGGAGCCTGAGGCGGGCTGTATCCCAGGACTCTGGGATCATGACCTGAGCCAAAGGCAGACGCTTAACGACTGAGCCACCCAGCCACCCCATGGAATTTATATTACTTTTTTTTGAGGTGCCACAAACTGTGCCTATGTAAGAAGGTGAACTGAATTGATAAATACTGTATATATTCTGGTTGCTCCACTGACCAGCTGTTCCCCCCTCTCCGTTGACCTCTCTATTCCCTGAGACACAACAATATTGAAAGTAGGCCGGTCACCCTATCGTGGCTTCTAAGTGTTCAACTGAAAGGAAAGGTGGCACATCCCTCACCTTAAATCAAAAGCTAGAAATGATTAGGCTTAGTGATGAAGGCATGTCGAATGCCGAGACAGGCCAAAAGCTGGGCCACTTGCACCAAACAGTTAGCCAAGTTGTGAAGGCAAAGGAAGGGTTCTTAAAAGAAATTAAAAGTGCTACTCAGGTGAACACATGAATAAGAAAGCAAAAACAGCCTGATTACTGATATGGAGAAAGTTTTAGTGGTCTGGATAGAAGATTAAGCCAGCCACAACATTCCCTTAAGCCAGACCCAGGTCCTAACTCTGTTCAATTCTGTGAAGGCTGAGAGAGGTAAGGAATTTGCTGGAGAAAAGTTTGAAGTTAGCAGACGTTGGTTCGTGAAGTTTAAGGAAAGAACCCATATTTGTAATATCAAAGTGCAAGGTGAAGTAGCAGGGCTAAGGTAGAAATTGCAGTAGGTTATCTGGAAGATCTAGCTAAGGTAATTAATGAAGGTGGCTGCACTAAACAGGTTTTCAGTGTAGACAAAAAAGCCTTTTATTGGAAGAAGATGCCATCTAGGACTTTCATAGCTAGAGAGAAGTCAGCTCCTGCCTTCAGTGCTTCAAAGGATAGGCTGACTCTCTTGTTAGGGGCTAATGCAGCTGGTGACTTGAAGTTGAAGCCAGTACTCATTTACCATTTCAGAACCCTGGGCTCTTAAGAATTATGTTATACTGGGCGCCTGGGTGGCTCAGTCGGTTAAGCGACTGCCTTCGGCTCAGGTCATGATCCTGGAGTCACAGGATCGAGTCCCGCATCGGGCTCCCTGCTCGGCAGGGAGTCTGCTTCTCCCTCTGACCCTTCCTCCTCTCATGCTCTCTCTCTCATTCTCTCTCTCAAATGAATAAATAAAATCTTAAAAAAAAAAAAAAGAATTATGTTATACTATTCTTCCTGTGCTCTAAATGGAACAACAAAGCCTGGATGGTAGCACATCTGTTGACAATATGGTTTACTGAATATTTAAAGCCCACTGTTGAGAACTACTGTTCAGAAAAAAAAAAAAAAAGATTGCCTTCAAAATATTCCTGCTCATTGACAATGCACCTGGTCACCCAGGACCTCTGATGGAGATGTCCAATGAGATGAATGTTGTCTTCATGCCTGCTAACACAGCATCCATTTTGTGGCAAACGAATCAAGGAGTCATTTCAACTTTCAAGTCTTATTATTTAAGAAATATGTTTCATAAGGCTAGAGCTGCCAGATGGTGATTCCTCTGATGGAGCTGGGCAAAGTCAACTGAAAACTTTCTGGAAACGATTCACCTTTCTAGATTCAGGACACTGGTGATTCATGGGAAGAGGTCAAAATATCCACAGGAGCAGGAGTTTGGAAGAAGTTGATTCCCACCTTCATGGCTGACTTTGAGGACTCAGGACTCCAGCGAGGAAGGAACTGCAGATGTAGTGGAAACAGCAAGAAAACTAGAATTAGAAGTGGAGCCTGAAGATGGGGCTGAATTGCTGCCATCTCACGATAAACTTGAATGGATGAGGAATTGCTTCTTACAGATGAACAAAGAGAGTGGTTTCCTGACATGGCATCTACTCCGAGGAAGATACCGTGAAGACTGTTGAGAAGGCAACAGAGGACTTAGAATATGACGTAACTTAGTTGATCAAGCAGCGGCAGGGGGTGAGAGAATGGACTCCAATTTGAAAGAAGTTCTATAGGTAAAATGCTATCAGACAGCATCACAAGCTACAGAGAAATTGTTCTGGAAAGGAGGCAATAGGTGTGGCTGACTTCATCGATGTCTTACTTCAGAAATTGCCACAGTCACCCCACCTTCAACAGCCACCCCCCTGAACAATCAGCAGCCATCAACATGGAGATACGACCCTCCACCAGCAAAGAGATTAGGACTTGCTGAAAGATCAGATGAAGGTCAGCGTTTTTTTTTTGTTTTGTTTTAGCAATAAAGTCTTTTTTAAATAGGTCATGTACATTGTTTTTCAGACATAATGCTATTAGACACTTAAGAGACTACAATATAATGTAAACATAGCTTTTTTATGCAGTGGAAAACCCAAAAATGCATTTGACTCATTTTATTACAAGATTCACTTTATTGTGGTAGTCTGGAGCTGAACTCACAATATCTTCAAGGCATGCCTTTATCTAGTAAAATTACCCCGCAAAAGTGAAGTAGAAAGAAAGAATTTCACAGACAAATAAAAATTGAAGGAACTTTCCACTAGTAAATATGCCTGTCAAAAAGTGTTAAAAGTTCTTCAGAGAGAAGGAAAATGATACAGGTCAGAAACTTGGATGTACAGAAAATAGGAGGAGGACAGAGAAGGAATAAATGAAGGGGCTTCTCACTTCCCTCCCCTGAGGCACAGGTGCCATGCCCAGCACCCAGCACCCATGCCTGCACCCCTGCTGAATAATACAGACATGGAGTTTTCTGGCTTGTTGGCTTAGAAAAGCGAGTAACTTTCTCAACCCACAGCTGCAACCTCTGCATTTAAAGATTACTGAAATGGACATAGCAAGGTCTCTGGCTCAGATAGGAATTTCCAAAGACTGGGCAAAACTGCAAATAACAAATGAAAATATAGTGAAAGTCTTATTCCCTTTGACTTTCTGTATATTAATAATGCACCTTATTGTGTCTTATGCCACAGAAATTTTCATTAGAGTATCATCCTGCCGGTTATTGTGGCATCATTTTGAGATCACTCAGAGCTTAAAGAAAAAAAGAATTGAATATATTAAGCGTAGACATATGAGCTCTTTAAAAGCCAAGCATTATTATAGCTTTTCAAACTGGAAATGAAAGGGCCACTGAAGCATCCTAGTTGTTTTAAATTTTCATAAAGTTAATATTGATGGCTATCAACTAGATAAACAAAAACATCTTTTGGGGTATTCCCTCTCCCAGGGGGGCAGTCTTGAGACAAATGTGAGAAAGAAAGCACTGTGGATTATCCCCATTCATGATTGGTGCATTTCTTGCTATGACCTCATAAGGAACCATTGTTAGGGAACTCTACCTGCAGGAGTCCGTGGCTCTGCCGAAGGCTTCGGTTCTTTTACTGAAGAAGCTGATTTTTGGTGACCTTAGGGACTTTGACCACAGTTAGCTTTTTGCCTTTTTGGCTTTTGTCTATTTTGTTTGTTCTTTTTCTCTCTCTCTTTTTTTTTTTTCATATTCTTATTCTGTAATTCTTTAAAGGTATTCCCTTTTTAAAATTCTTTTACTTTCATTTCTCATTTTTTAAAAATTTTCCTTATTTTTTTCAATTCTCTTATTTTCTTTTTTATGTTTTTCCAATTTTTTCTTTATTATTTTTTCTTTTGTTTTTAGTTGATATTGGTAGCTAGTATTGTTGGTGTAGTTAGCAAGTTACCATGCTGCAGAGCTTTGCAGCAATCCATACTGATGCGGACATACATATCGACAGTTACCAGCTCCTTAAGACCATTGGGCAGGGCAGCTTCATCAAGGTCATGTTGACTCGGCACATTATGGAACAAAAGTGGCTGTGAAGGTCATTAATAGGAGTCAGCAGAGATTTTACAGCCTCCAGAGACTATTCCTTGAAGTCCAAAGCATGAAGGTCTTTAATTACCCTAATAATGTGAAACCGTTTGAGATGATCTTGACCCACGAACATTCTGCCTGGTCAGGATATATGCTAGCGGATGTTTGATTATCTAGTGCACCATGGCCACATGAGAAAGAGGCTTGTAGCAAATTTTTCTGGAGAGTGTCCACTGTACAGTGCTGCATCCACCAGAAGCGTATTGTCCACAGGGACCTAGAGCCAGAGAACCTGCTTTTTTGATATCCAGGTTGCGGATTGGCTTTGGTATGACGTGTTCACCATCGTCAATAAGCTGAATACCTTCTGTGGCAGACACCACCTTATTCCCTGGAATTCTTATGGAGCCATAATTATTATGCCACTTCCGTGGATGTGTGGAGCATTGAAGTCATCCCTTTTTATGATGGTCATCAGTTTCCTGCCTTTTGAGGGATTGGAATTCAAAGACTGTGGGAATGGGTATCGTGTGGAATACACGGCTTTTCTTTCTTCATGTCCATAGACACTGAAAACCTGCTTAAGAAATTCCTGATCCACAACCACAGTGACAGAGGCATTTTAGAGGAAATCATGAGAGACCCGTGGATAAACATGGGCCCTGAAGAGGAACTGAAGCTGCTATACATTGAGCTCTCCCTGACTACAAGGATCCCCGGCAGCCTGAGTTAATGCTGTCCATGGGCTACAAGTAGGAAGAGATCCACGACTCAGTGATGGGCCTGAAGCATCAAGAATTAATGACCATCTGCTGGCTTTGGGCTACTAAGACACCCCAGGTGCTGGAGGGCATTCTGTCATAATGAAGTCCCTGCCTACAGCTGATCCCACCAACGGTGTTGTCCTTCTCCGTCCTGTGAGGTAGAGGCTAGCGTCTCTGTCAACCCAAACAGCAGAGTACTGTCATTCCCACCTTTATTTTGTTCTGTAAGACAGAAAATCAGTGGCATGAGGACCAGGAGTCTGGGTGGAAGCCAGCAGAATAGACAAAGGGACTGTAAGTCTCTGCCTAGTCAGGAGATGAAGACTACCACCTGAACACAGCTCTCCTACTTTTTCCCTGTGGTCTCCTGATCCCCCCCCCCACCCCCTAGTACCGGCAATGGTGGTGGAGCCTTAGGCTGAATCACCTTTTCCCAGCTGTATGTGTATGGCCTGGCCGGCTCAGAGGACTTTGTCCAATGGAGGATGGAGGTGTGCAAAGTGCTGTGGCGTTAAAGCTGTCTGGCACTCCCACGGCATTCAGAAGCATTGAGGACAAAATAACTGTGATGGTTAAGTTGATGGGATTGCCAGGGGCCCTCTGGGGAGTGGAGAGGCCAGCCCCTCTACCTATACCTGGTGAAACTTCAGAGATTACCTGTACTTGGAGCCTTTCTCCCTTCCCCTGCTCCTCTCCCTCCCTCTGCCATGTTTGTGGTGAGGGGAGATGGTTCTGTAGAAAGAAACACAAATATTAATGGGTAAGCACTTAATATCTTACTTTCTGAGTTTCTTTTGATGATGAACTGTAGGAGGTGATTACTGATTTGAATGGGTCTCATGTGTGTTTGTCTTAGATAATATAGGGTTGTCACTGCCTTGAGCAGATTATTCAGCAATGATATTAACACTGACAAGTAACAGCATTTGCTGTATGTTGTCCAAAGACTTTCTCTGCCTTCCTAATTCATTTTAGCCACGGATGTCCATTTAGCAAATTGGGAAGTGAATGCTGAGGGAGGGTAAGCAGCTTGTTGATAGCACGGAGGGGGCGAGTGGCAGAGCTCCTATCCTAGCTAGTGCTCTCTACCCAGTACTCTGTGGCTCCCATGGCTCAGATCCGGGGGTGCCAGAGTCCCAGATTCGCCATTCTTTTGAAGTTGGTTATACTGTGTGTCTTAAATGGATAATTCAGTCGTATGAGAGATGAGACAACCAGCCACATTGTATAGCACTTTTCAGAGCTCCTTGTGAATGAATTTGTCTCCAATCTTCGCAGCAGGACATGGTCCTGAGTACAAATACTGCCTTGAAAATGTGAAAGGAAAATGAAGCTGTCCGATGTTGGAAACACTAAGGGTGTATGGAATCCTATTTACAGGAGGGATGGTGTCTTGTAAGCCCTTTGGCATGCAAGTTGGCCGCCTTGATGTTACAGCTTTTGAGGAGCATCTTCCAGTTCTAAACCTGCTCTTCTGCCTCACACCAAATCCTTCTGAGTTAGAGAGCAAATGTGGACTGATGACTTTAGGCTGAACATCTTTTGTATATTTAAAGTTTACTTGTTGAGTTGGAGAGCCTCTCTCCCTAGCCCAGTCCTTTTCTATTAAAGTACCAATTAATGTATCCAATAGTTAATGTTTTGACTCCTGAGGGGATGTTAGAAGCTATAATAGTATGTATAATAAGTATTTGTCAAACAACTATATTTATTGGGTAGCTACCATGTGCCTAAATTCGTAGAGGAGCTAGAAAGGTGAGCTTACACCTCCCTGGCCCGGCTTCAGCCACAATGGCAGATCCTCTTGAGCTGTAGGGTGCTCCTGGCCACTGTCCTCTCAGACCGTCCCCAGGTGTAGGGCTCAGAGATCTCTTTCAGGGTGGGGGCTGAGCTTTTTCCAGTCTGACTGCTTGGTGAGGCCACTGAAAAGTTCTGGAAAATTTATTGGTAGATTTTCGGCGTGTCCTTTGCCAGAGGTGCAACCTTTTTTGGCACAGACTTTCTTCTTGAATATGATTATCGCAGTGTCTGTAACCGTGCTCACCAAATAGTATTTTTTTCTCTTTTCTCTGCAATGTTGTTACAAAAAAAGAACTACTGGGCATTTCAGAAGAGAGATGGAATGCTGTGTGTAGCTGAGATGGATCAGGAATGTTTTCTGAATGAGGCTGATACGAAGCAAGGAACAAAGGCTAGGTTCATTCATTTATTCATCTGATGCTATAGTCTACCTAGCATATTTCAAGTATGGGTATGTAATGAGAATATAATGGTCACAAAATACAAACAGAAATGTTTGCAATCTGTCGAGTCAAACGTTCATCAAATAATCATATAAATAAATACAAAATTACATGGGACACAATCTCAATGTCCTATAGGAAAATGATGAAATAAATGATAATATGTTCTTTTGATTTAATATTATGTAGCCATTGGAATTGTTTGAACCAACTTGTAAAATGGTTGCAGTAACACTGGGTATTTAAAAACAGATAATAAAAGTGTAGAGTATAATCCCTCTTTTGTAAAAACAATGCATGTTTGCCTGTGCATAGGGAAGTTGATTATATAGCACATTGAACAATGGGTATTCCTGATGAGATTGTGGAGCATAGAGCATGTTCTCATTAAAGAGTACTGGTTTTTCCAGCTAGCAAGTAGATTTGTTTTTCCATTGTTAGAATTTACAATTGGATGATTTGCCTGCTTTCAATGGGAAACTAAAGCCTTAAGGTATGTTTTTTTCTTGGTTTTGTTTTGGTTTTGATGGGGTGGGGAGGTAAGCTAACTGTCCCTGAGGGCTCTTGTTGAGTGGGAGGAGGGTTCTGGTGGAAGCCCTCATCCAGTGGGGCTCCTGGAAATGCGACATCCAAGCCCTCTTAGTGCTGTCCCAGCCAGGACTCCTCTTCCTCTGTCTGCCATGGGTCCTGGTTTGTTTTGCATTTTGTCTATATTGGAAGATAAAAACTTGTGGCGAGAGGGAAATTTCCAGAAATGCTCCCCCCGGGGATGATATGGGAGTTTGATTTCCAAGTGAGTATTCCTGTTCAACTGAATAAGCTCCTGTGTAATTAATCAAAATCTTGATTACTGTGGGTTAGTTCTATTCTTTTATATGTGAAAGTTCGCATCTTCTCTAATCCCTACCAAAAGTTCTTATTTTGTTTGAAAATTTTTCCTTTTTATTTTTTTTTTTAAGATTTTATTTACTTGAGAGAGAGAGGGAGTACAAGCGGGGAGAAGCAGGCTCCTTGCTGAGCAGGGAGCCCAACGCAGAACTAGATCCCAGGACCCTGGGATCATGACCTGAGCCAAAGGCAGACGCTTAACCTACTGAGCCACCCAGGCGCCCCTGAAAGCTTTTTCGTTAAAGGACACTGGGGCATTACTACTTTTATTAGCTTAAGACAACAATAAGTCTGTGTTTCTAGATGGGGTTTTTTGTTTTGCTTTGTTTTGTTTTTTAAAGCATCTGTGTTTTTAGAGCTGTAAAATAAACGTTTATTATGGAGGTGCTGATGATATACCCACAGGAATACAATATAGCATATAATTTCATTATCATAGATGTAAAAATTCTAGAAATTTTTCCTCTAAACTGTAATATTTTCCTTGTAAAGAAAGTGTTTCTTTTCCTTTTTTTTCTTCCCCTCCTGCTATCTTCTTTTTTTTTTTTTTAAACATATAATGTATTATTTGTTTCAGAGGTACAGATCTGTGATTCAACAGTCTTGCACAATTCACAGCGCTCACCATAGCATATACCCTCCCCAATGTCTATCACCCAGCCACCCCATCCCTCCCACCCCCCACCCCTCCAGCAACCCTCAGTTTGTTTCCTGAGATTAAGAACTCCTCATATCAGTGAGGTCATATGATACTTGTCTTTCTCTGATTGACTTATTTCGCTCAGCATAACATTCTCCAGTTCTATCCATGTCGTTGCAAATGGCAAGATTTCATTACTTTTGATGGCTGCATAATATTCCAGCGTGTGTGTGTGTGTGTGTGTGTGTGTGTGTGTGTGTGTGTGTACCACATCATCTTTATCCATTCATTTATTGATAGACATCTTGGCTCTTTCGACAGTTTGGCTATTGTGGACATTGCTGCTGTAAACATTGGGGTGCACGTACCCCTTCGGATCCCTACATTTGTATCTTTGGGGTAAATACCCAGTAGTGCAATTGCTGGATCGTATGGTAGCTCTCTTTTCAACTTTTTGAGGAACCTACATACTGTTTTCCAGAGTGGCTGCACCAGCTTGCATTCCCACCAACTTTCTCCACATCCCCGCCAACATCTGTCATTTCCTGACTTGTTAATTTTAGCCATTCTGACTGGTGTGAGGTGGTATCTCATTGAGGTTTTGATTTGGATTTCCCTGATGCCGAGTGATGTTGAGCACTTCTTCATGTGTCTGTTGGCCATTTGGATGTCTTCTTTGGAAAAATGTCTGTTCATGTCTTCTGCCCATTTCTTGATTGGATTCTTTGTTCTTTGGGTGTTGAGTTTGATAAGTTCTTTATAGATTTTGGATACTAGCCCCTTATCTGATATGTCATTTGCAAATATCTTCTCCCATTCTGTCGGTTGTCTTTTGGTTTTGTTGACAAGAAAGTTTTTCTTTATGTTCTAATGCTTATTTTAAACACCCACTGCGTCACGTAAAGTGACATAGTTATGATGGACAGGATAGTGTGTATTACAACCTTTCATGCCATCTTGGACTTATCCTGCTTTGTGCAGTAGAGGTACCAAGGCTTGGTCTTACGAAGGTGGGGTTATTTTTCTGTAATGTTCTAAGAGATGCTCGAAAGACCTCCTGCTGTTTTCCTTACACCCCAAATTACATAAGTGGTGAGTTAGGCTTTTAAGTCTCACAGACTTTTCATCAGGAGTTTCCGTTACGATACGATGATCTAGGATGGAGAGCAGTGGCCACCCAGACTCTTACCAAGATTCCCTGCCAGCCTCCTGGAGGCCAGAGAGGAGTGACCAGGCTGGTGGAGGGCTCGGTACTGCTGGGCCTTAGAGAACGGCAGGCAGGAAGCTGCCCTCACCAAGGATTTTCCACGGCTGGCCCTGGTTCTGCAGTGATGGCAGCTCCCAGTGCACCGGGCGGGAAATTGCTCAGAAAAGAGCCAGGATAATGCGTATCCATCTTACCTGCTTGCAACTAATAGGCAGCTTCTGGGATTTGCTCTCTATACCAATTAATTTATAATCTATTCTACTTTCTCTTCCCCTGCCTGCCAGTCACTACTCTTCTCAGGGATAACTGCAGGGAGGAGATGACGATTTTCCACCAAGGTGTTTGCTACAGTTGCCCGCACTGTTCTGTGAGCGTGTGGACCCTCCCAGCTCTCAGCCATCATCCCTCCCCTTTCTCAGCTCTTGGTCGGCGACTTGCCCGTGTTTTGAACATACTGGTGAAGGAGCAGTTGAGCCATTTTGGTGGAATGAATTTCCATTGACCAGTGTATGAAGAGTGCACACTCAGGGGCCCCAAACATAGGTACGTGATAAACCGTGTGCACACAGTGTTGGGGAAATCGAGCTGTTTCCTCTAACGGCTCAGTGTCACAAATGGTGGCAGCTAGCCTTTCCTCTGCCTTCCCGGCTTGGCTCGCAGCCCCTGAGCTACAGTCCTGCTTCCGGGAAGACGAGCCCAAAGGCTACCGTGTTCAGTTGAAGGGGAGTCACACGGGCTTTCCACTGAGAACCGACCACATACTTCCTTTGTCACGTCCCTGCCTCCTTAGATTGTCATGTGGGAAGACCTGCCATCTTGCTGCGGGGAGGGGGTGGTTAGCAAGCACCTGCAAACATCTGGCTCCCTGTACTTCCCATGCACCTCGTGGGTGCAGAGCCCGAGAAATCTGAGCATTTTTCAAAAATGGCTTTTACTTTTAAACATGTTCCTTTTAATTTTGTTGAGTCTTTCTATGTTAAAAAGAATGTATGTTGCTTATCTGTTCTATAGATACATAGCATATCAGTTCCTTTTATATATCTCATCCCCTTGTAAGCTGGCAGCTCTGGGCGACATTTTAAAGTCTGTTGTTTTTATTTTTCCTTTGTGAAAGGGGAGAGGAATTGCTGGCATACTGCGTGCCAGACCACTTGAAGCAAATCTATTTCCAGCTCGAATACAGCAGCTAAAGAAATTGCCAGAGTGGTGCATTATTAATTTTTCTTCCTAATGGGTATGCTGAGCGCTGCCCACTCTGCCATCGGGTTGCAGGCGGGATTGGCATGATCCCATGTGTTTTGTCTGCCTTCCTGTCAGGGGCCTGTTGCAGCAGTGTCCAGCTTCCTCCAAGTGTCAGGAGTGCAAGGGATCACTCAGTTGCTGAAGAGCAGGGGCCACAAGCATTTCTGGTGGTTTATGTCATGTAGCATAATCTTAACAGCTCAAATAACAGGTTCCTAAAACAAACTATCAGAAGTATTCTGCATGTATTTTTAGTCTAGCCATGAAAAAAATTTTCTACTTGTTTAGGAAGGTAGTATGATTTATGCTTAGTGATCAGATTTTTCAAATAATTACTTTTTTTTTTTATCAAGCACCATAAAAAAGGACGAGGTGGAAATGACCAAATATTTCTCTGTATATCTATAGAATAGACAAGCAACATATTTGCAGTATATGTGATGAACAAAATGGTTATAAAGCAATCATCACTGTAGTATTAAAAATGTCAAACATTGTCAATTTAAAAAAAGTACAGGGGCGCCTGGATGGCTCAGTCGTTAAGCGTCTGCCTTCGGCTCAGGTCATGATCCCAGGGTCCT